>NC_083115.1:21387956-21704976 GCF_949774975.1 Lagenorhynchus albirostris | reverse complement strand
ATGCAAGAGCACAGCGTTTGCTATATGGAAGCCCTTAGTAAATGTTAATTGGTATTACATTGTCTCTCTCTCTATATATATATATTTTTTAATCATATATTTAGCAGTAGTGTCAACGTGGACCTACCCAGTCTTTTCTTTCCACTTCCACACAACAGGCTCAGAATTACTGAGATTAGTTCATCTTACATTAACACAATGAGATTGAGTTCATCTCACGTTAACACATTTGACTCAGAAGTGTGCAGTCTCCTTATCCTGGTGACACAGACCCACACCGTTAGTGTAGGTGTGAATCAGTGAAAGGCTTATGCAGGCTTCAAGAGAAAATAGAAAACAAATGGAGTAGAGAACTTGGTTAATTCACCACTAAGATATGAGATATATCAGATGTTCAGTTAGACTTGAGATATATTTGCTGTCATTTATTTGCATATATTTGCACTTTTAGAACTAAACATAAGAGTGTTCATAAGACACAATAAAAGAATCTAAAAGTGGCTAATTTAGAAGATGTTTTGGACTTGATTTTGCAAATATGTGGATTTGTATCAAACTTGAAATTCATTTCAATCCATGAAATTATACTGGGAAGACTTCCTTAGAATTGTTGAGAGTCTTTCCTGCTCAGCTCCTCCCCATGTTAAAAATGGATTGCTGTCTGAGTGATCTGTCATTCCCAGCCAGAGTCGACATGGGAGCCTTCAGACTTCTTTGGAGCCTGTACGGTTAGGATTTGTACCGAAAAATGCTTCGCTGGTAGGTGTACATAAAGTGAGGATACATGCTACAGTCTCCCAAAGTTAGTAAACTAAATCCTAAATATTAATGGTCTGTAGCAAGGGATCACTTTTGATTACTTAGTTATCAAAAGTTATTAGAAAAATGCCTGCCCCTTTCTGTCCACAGAACAGATTGAGGACTTACTGTCAGTGGCAGAAAGAGTTGAACATGCATTGATCATATGTACTTGATGTTAGAAAGATCTTAACTGGTAACATTTCTGAAATTTTTCCAATTGCCACAATATTAATTTAAAAAATCTTAAATGTAAGTTTTCTCTTTGTTGCAGTATACATAGACATCATTTTTATTACTAATTAATAACTAAGGATATAGGAGTTAAACTCCTTCTAAATTAATTTGAGGCATTTCTCCTAGTTGAGTCATGAATTATCATGAAACTCATCTGCTTTCTCATATTATAGCAGTCCATACTCGAGATTGATCTCACTGTGTCTTCAAATAGTGGTTTTTCTTTTCTGTAAGCATTCAAAATAGTAAACAAAGGAGTAATTGTGATACATCTCTACAATAGTTTTATGGGCCAATTAAAATTGCATACAAAAGATTTTTTTTAACGAATGTGATATTATAAACAAAAAGACAAGGTATGAAATCATTTGTAGATTTCCTCAGCTATATGAAAATAGGATGGAAAGCAAAAATGCCAAATTATTAGGCTCCAGCTTCCTGGTCTTTTATATATTTCTCTTCATTTTTTCTATTATTGGCACGATTGCTTTTAGCAATACATCCCATAAGGCAGGGATTTTTGTCTGTTTCATTTCCTAGAAATGTGCCTGATACAGAGTAGATACCAAATAAAGCTTTTGCTGAATGAATGAATGATTAATAGAAAATTGGTATTTATTGAATATGTGCATTTTGAATATTCAGTAAACTTTTTAAATTTAAAATTTAGGAAGGTGAGAGAAGTACTCTATTACATTGACTATGAACTTAGAAAATGAGACATGTTTTCCTGAATGTAGAAAGTAATCCATTGGAAGTTAAAGCAAACTGATATTTAAAATTTGATTTTTAAAAACTTTCTCTTAAATTTCCTTCATAGATTCTTCAGTTCGAAGATATCTTGGCCAATGCTTCCTACCGAGAGCACTTTCGAACATACATGGAAAGGATGGACAGGAGAGCTCTGATTAGCTTTTGGGAGTCTGTGGAATATTTAAAGAATGCTCACAAGGTAGGATATATAGGCCCAAAGGAATATTAATCACTAGCTGATGAAAACTTGTATGTTAGGCAGTATGTCTGTGTTTCTTAATCAAGCTGTAAGATAAGATACATTAAAAGAATACTTTAAACCAAGTATATTATCGGCATTATGTTCTAGCCCATAATGGTAAATAGAATTAGATTTCATTTTTACAAAAAGTGCTTTTGAATGTGTAGTCAAGGAAAAAAGATTTACAAATATTCCCAATTATTGAATTTAGTTTCAGGTAGTTATTTTTTAACCCATTATAAAAAAGGCATATACTTATTACCCACATGGCTGTTACAATAAATTTGGTCTTATCACCTATACTTCAATCTCATAACCTTGTTATTTTTAATATCATAATGTGCACATTTTACACAACTGTCCTCCTTTAATTTAAAATATGATTGTGTTAAGCAAGACAAAAAATAATTTTTGGTCACAGATGCCTATTACAGCACAAAGCCCAACAATAAGCATTGTGTTCTGCACTTGGCAAGTTCTCGATATATATTTAAGAGTTAAATTGAAGAGTGTGAAATATATGTGTGTGTGTGTGTGTGTGTGTGTATATATATATATATGTCTAAAAACATATATAACAATATGTACAACATATATAATACATGCATTTTGAGAGGCTTATTTATTTTTAACATTTTTATTGGAGTGTAGTTGCTTTACAACTTTAAAGTTTTTAAAGCTGCTTTACAGCTTTAAAGTTTCTGCTTTAAAACAAAGTGAATCAGGTATACATGTACATATATCCCCATATCTCCTCCCTCTTGCGTCTCCCTCCCACCCTCCCTATCCCACCCCTCTAGGTGGTCACAGAGCACCGAGCTGATCTCCCTGTGCTATGTGGCTGCTTCCCACTAGCTAGCTATTTTACATTTGGTAGTGTATATATGTCCATGCCACCCTTGAGAGGCTTATTAAAGTAAGCATAAGCAGCACTATGTACATTAAATTACTCATTTGCACTTCATATGAATGTTGCTAGGGCTGAATACCAACTTAAAATACATCACAAATTACAAACTACTTTGGTTAAGGAACTAAATCCAGTCTCATAGTATTTTTAAATCTTCTTAGGAATGTCTTTCATTGTTCATTTATAAGCCACAAATTACCTCATTTTACGCAATATTATATTTGCCAACTTTATTACATATTTTATTTACCAGACTTGACTACAAGCTTGACTTTTGGCTGCTCTCAGAGGAATATTGAAAAGAGCAATCTAAAAAATTTTCCTAAACTACTGAAAACAAGTTGAAAAATGTCAATGCAATAAGAGGATATAGCTTCCTCAAATAGCTGTATTTTGACCTAGCAACACTGATTTGGATGTAAAACTTCCGGATTGTTTGTTGTATTCATAATATTCGTTAAGTCGTTTGTCTTCATTTTTTGCTACCGTCGAAGACTTTTCGTAACATTTCTAGAGTTAATAAGTTGTCTATAGCGGCAATGTAAAGGTTATGTTAATGAGATGTTTGCACTTCCGAATTAGGCTTAGTACACTTAGGCGGAGACCTTGTTTAAGACCAAGCTGTGTAATACAAGCTTGATTACAATGTAGTAAGTCATCATTCTGAAGAATATTTCTCTTGCTTTCTTTAATTATACAATTATTATTTTTGTGGTACGCGGGCCTCTCACTGTTGTGGCCTCTCCCGTTGCGGAGCACAGGCTCCGGACGCGCAGGCTCAGCGGCCATGGCTCACGGGCCCAGCCACTCCGCAGCATGTGGGATCTTCCCGGACCAGGGCACGAACCCGCGTCCCCTGCATCGGCAGGCGGACTCTCAACCACTGCGCCACCAGGGAAGCCCTAATTATACAATTATTATATTGACTTTCTTCTGGAGTGAGAAGTTGGCATTTCTAATTATTTTTACTGGATGAAAAAGTCATACTGAATTTAGCTGATCAGTTGTATTCCTGTGGAACTGAGATTTATGAGAAGGAATCCACTGCAAGAAGAGAACTGTTCTCATTCTTATTTTTTTCCTTCCAGCATTAAAAAGAAATTACATTTGTTAACTGTTCAACGTAAAGTGTTCCTTTTAAGGAACCAGTTGTTTTTTCAGGGTCTGACACTCACCCCTTGGCCCTGAATGTGTCCACAAAAGCCTTTGCACACTCATCCTACATTCTACATGTCTCCCTTCCACCTTTAAAATGCAGATAATTCAGAAGAAAATAGTTTTTCTCAGAGATGGTATTACTTTCTTCATCTTCCTGTCTTTTCAGAACGAAATTCCACAATTAGTTGGTGAAATTTACCAGAATTTCTTCGTGGAGAGCAAAGAAATATCTGTGGAAAAATCACTTTACAAAGAAATCCAGCAGTGTCTTGTAGGAAATAAAGGAATCGAAGTGTTCTGCAAAATCCAGGGAGACGTTTATGAGATGCTGAAGGATAGGTATTACCCTTCGTTTATTGTCAGTGATCTGTATGAGAAATTGATGATAAAAGAGGAAGAAAAGCATGTCTCCCAGTTGATTTCCAACAAGGATGAAATGGTGAGTCATGTTTAACTTTCTGCTCCCTTTTGAGTGGATAAGCTTTGAATATGATTATGTGGGTGCAGACTTTGTGAGCCAGATTTGGTGTGCACCTTTATCTTTTGGCATACAGCACTTTTTTTTTTAAACATCTTTATTGGAGTATAATTGCTTTACAATGTTGTGTTAGTTTCTGCTGTACAACAAAGTGAATCAGCTATACATATACATATATCCCCATATCCCCTCCCTCTTGCGTCTCCCTCCCACCCGTCTAGGTGGTCACAAAGCACCGAGCTGTGCTATGCGGCTGCTTCCCACTAGCTGTCTGTTTTACGTTTGGTAGTGTATACATGTCCTTGCCATTCTCTCACTTTGTCGCAGCGTACCCTTTCCCCTCCCCGTGTCCTCAAGTCCATTCTCTGCATCTTAGCATACAGCACTTTAAGTGGAACTTTAAGTTGAATTTCCTTGTTGCTTCTCGTCCTCACTTCTGTCTTTGTCCTTCTGACCAGCTGGGTACCACCAGCCGCTGCTGAGTCAGAGACCGCCCCCTGCTCTGTCTGCCTGAGACACAGCTGGGTTTGACTCCTGAAAAGTGAGGGCAGAAAATCTGTGGGGTGGGACATTTGTGACCAAGTAAGAGAATCATTAGCACAACAGTCCCGCTGGAGAACAGACAAAAAGGATGGGGAAGAAATGAGGAGAGGTAGAGGATGCAGGAGGAGTCTGCAGGAAATATTTTGGAGTTTAAAAAAAATCAGATGAAATTAAGATGTTTTGAAAGAAACCTTGTCCAGCCATACCTGAAGTCTGATTTTCTTATAGTGTCCTGGGTCATTTTGGATAGCCCCAGTTGCCGTCTCCCTTTACTACTAATGACCTATATGAGTTTGAAGGTTTTGAAGGTACAAAGGAAAAGTGTTTTAGAATCACCTTTTATAGAAAGATTGTAATTTATCTTGGATTCTTTCTTTCTGTCCAGTTCACTGTATCTCAAGCCCTGAGGAATCAGGTACTTGTTCATGATGGTATTAGAAGCAGATGTCTCTGAACTGTTGGTAAATTCATTCATTCAGACTTTTGAAAAAAAGTTTTGTTACTTGGTTCTTTACATTTTCAGTGTATAAAACCACTGAACTAATTGGTCCAAAACTCGTTACTCCTTGCATTTTATTTTTAGGATAGCCCAGCTAAAACAAACCGATCTCTCTACCTCAGAAATTAAAATGGTTAATATTCAAATGTGAAAAGTTTGTCCAAATCAATACCCAACAGATAAACTGAATAAGGACTTGAACTGACAGTTAATATGAAAGGTAATAAATAGTAAACAAACGTGAAAAAATGTGCATCTTCACCCAGCATTCAGAGCAGGGTGGTGTGTATCACTGATCTTTTGAAAGCTCCTACTCTTTGTTGCAGTAGTCCCACTTCTAGAAATTTATCCTATGAAAAGAACTAAAATGTAGGAAAAAAAAAAGTTTATGCACAGTGGAGTTTATTTTAGGTTTTGGGAAGGCAAAAAAGCAGAATCAACCCATAGCAATAGGGGTATGCCTCAGTATATTATCAATTCATAGAATACTATGCAGCCATAGCAGTTATAACTTGGAAGACTACAATACCCTCAAATATACAGCCTTGTATATTATGCGAAAAAGGCAGAATACCCTCTTGAATGTATACAAGGAGTAGGACGATGTCATAATATATATACTCATGGACAAGGATTAGAAAGAATATACAAAAATGCTTGGTGTTCTGGGATTATTAATACTTTATTTTTCTTTGAAAAATTTCTTTTACTGTTTGTTACAATTAATAAAAATCAGACGAAAAAAATCTGGAAGGAAGTTAAGGAGTAAATGAACCAGAAGACAGTTCTCAGCAGTTCTTTCCATGCTGTTGCTGCTCATGAATCTAATGACTAATATGCTATTTGCTGGTAATCTGTTCAGGTTTTTCCAAACTCTGTGGTCCTTTATGAATCTTAAGTCACTTTCAATGCTAACCATTTTACTTGTAAAATAATCTACCTGTTGATTAGTAAAAATAAGGACTGAGCAAAGTGTATACTGAAAATACTTTCACTAGTGGGAATTTGGGAATTCTATTTTAATGTATTCGTAGGTTCTGAAGATTAAGACATGCACATCTTTTTTTAATTAATTTATTTTTATTTATTTATTATTTTTGGCTGTGTTGGGTCTTCATTGCTGTGCGCGGGCTTTCTCTAGTTGCGGCAAGTGGGGGCTACTCTTCGTTGCGGTGCGGTGGCTTCTCTTGTTGCGGAGCACAGGCCCTAGAGCACGGGGGCATCAGTAGATGCAGTGCATGGGCTCAGTAGTTGTGGCTCGTGGGCTCTAGAGCGCAGGCTCAGTAGCGCACGGGCTTATTTGCTCCGGGGCATGTGGGATCTTCCCGGACCAGGGCTCGAATCCGTGTCCCTTGTATTGGCAGGCAGATTCTCAACCACTGGGCCACCAGGGAAGCCCGGAAATTCTATTTTAAAGGGACACGCGTGAATTTTTCATAATATTCTTAGGAGCCCAAAAGGAAGCCAGGTCTTAGTGTTTTTTTGTCAAAATTTAGGCACAGAACATTTGGGTTGAGCTGGGAAGATAACTCAGTTGCCTTCCTTGTTCTGTGCAGGTTCCCTTGGGTATACCATTTGGGAAATAGTGGTGTGGCCTTTCGCTAGGCTATTAAATGTTTCTTTTTTTTCACTGCAATTCCAAATACCAGTTACTTTGATTCTAAATACTGGTCCTTTGCTTTTTCACTTAGCTGAGAAAAAACAGTCTACTTCTAGGCTTTCTACCATGGATTCGTAGTGGAATCCAGTGCTTTGGAGCAGTGTATTGTAATGATCTAGAACCTATACTATAGGTAATACTTAGGGAATATTCCACCACTATAAGATATGGTGGTTCATGTGACGTTTTCCCCCAGGACCCGGGAGGTGAGGCTGGTGAGGAATCTGTGGATGACGGCACCAGTCGGATTAATGAACAAACCAGTTTTGCTGTAAACAAACTACGAGAACTAAATGAGAAACTTGACTATAAGAGGCAAGCTCTAAATTCTATTCAAAATGCACCAAAACCTGACAAGAAGGTAACTCTTCTGCTTTCAAGGTTGTCTTTAAAAGTTTCCATTTTTCTAATTTGATAAATAGTAGTTTTCAGTTTATGTTGAGAAGTGTTTCTTTAAAAAGAATTTCAACTCTAAGATCCATTGGCTTTTTTTTGTTTTTTGTTTTTGTTTTTGCTTCTAGTATAGAATTAGCAAAGCATTTGTCTTTTATCTATTATGATTTGGGGTTCTTTCCCATCCTCAGCTGTAACTCTGTGTCTTTTGTCCGACTTGCCTACAGTGCCTTTGGGGAAGGGGCTGAGCTTCCCCTTGTGCCACAGTTGTTTCTGGAAGTGAGTTAACTCTGCAAGGACAGTCTTAATTTTTTTTCTTTTGAACACTGCAAGTACAACTTAGAGCACCTCACAGAATTATGCAAGAAATACATTGTTTCGCTAGAAACCAACAGAATTTGAAAGTTTAAAAAATGTAAACAGCATCTCACTGTGGTATTCCTCACACCCAAGGGGTGGTGTGGCTTTCTGCTTTGTGTTCATGCCTCTTTGGTGGAAAAAGGAGGCTTCCCTAATGTAGGGAGGAATGGCTGGCACTCCTTGCTTCCCCAAAGTGATCTCCTCTGGCCCTTTTCGAATGTGCGTTCAGAAGCCTGAGCGATGAGTAAGTGCAGGAGGCTGTGCTGGTCACCATGAAGAATCAGTGAAACAGAGTCTAACACCTGCCCTTGGGGAGCAAATGTGCTGACTGTGGAACCGAACATTACAGCCCTTACTGATGATAAAATGCAGGATGTGCTTCCTGCAGGCTTTCTGAGGAGGGTCCTTGTGGGCTGCATGTTTAGGAGAGTTGAACATGCAGCCATGAGGCAAAGTTGAGGCAAAGCTGCTGTCCTCAAACTACAGAGTTGCATAACCTTATAGGTTTTCTCATTAAAAGAGATCCAAGGAGACGGTGAGCACAGAATTTTTTAAAAATTATTTATTTTTTAAAATTGTAGCCAAGTATACATAACATAAAATTTACCTTGTGTACAGTTCACTGGCATTAAGTATGTTCACATTGTTATATAACCAGCACCATCCATCTCCCGAATTCCTTTTCATCTTGCAAAACTGAAACTCTATACCCAGTAAACAGTAATTCCCCATCCCCTTACCCCCAGTCCCTGGCAACCACCATTCTCCCTTTGCCTCTTATGAATTTAACTACTCTAAGTACCTCCTGTGAGTAGAATCATTCAGTGTTTGTCCTTTTGTGACTGGTTTGTTTCCCTTAGCATAACGTACTCAAGATTCATCCATATGGTAGCATGTGTCAGAATTTCATTCCTTTTTAAGGCTAATATTCAATTGCATGTATATACAACATTTTGTTTATTCATTTATCCATTGATGGACACTTGGTTTGCTTCCACATTTTGGCTATGGTAAGAAATGCTGCCTTGAACATGGATGTACAAATATCTCAAGACCCTGCTTTCACTTCTTTGGGGTATTGCTGGGTCATATGGTAGTTCTGTTTTAATTGTTTAGGAATCTCTGTATTGTTTTCCATAGTGACTGCACCGTTTTACCTTCTCACCAGCAGCACATAAGGGTTCCAGTTTCTCAGTATCCTTACTGGCACTTGTTACCTTCTGGGGGTTTTTTTGTTTTTTTTTTTTGTGGTATGCGGGCCTCTCACTGTTGCGGCCTCTCCCGTTGCGGAGCACAGGCTCTGGACGCGCAGGCTGAGCCTGCGTGCTCCGCAGCATGTGGGATCTTCCCGGACCATGGCATGAACCCGTGTCCCCTGCATCGGCAGGCGGACTCTCAACCACTGTGCCACCAGGGAAGCCCACTTTCTGTTTTTTGATAGCATTTGTTCTAATGGGTGTGAGGTGGTATCTCATTGTGGTTTTGATTTGCATTTCCCTAATGATTAGTAATGTTGAGCATCTTTTTATGTGCTTTTTGGCTATTTGTTTTCTCTGGAGAAATGTCTATTCAAGTACGTTGCCCATTTTTGAATCAGGTTGTTTTTTGTTGTTGAGTTTTAGGAGTTCTCTATATATTCTGGATATCAGCCCCCTATCAAATAAGTGATTTGCAAATATTTTCTCCCATTCTGTGAGCTGCCTTTTTACTGTGTTGATAGTGTTCTTTGCACAAAGGTTTTAAAAATTTATGCAGTCCATTTGGCCTGTATTTTCTCTTGTTGCCTGTACCTTTGGTGTCATAGCCAAGAACTCATTGCCAATCCTGTGTCATGAAACTCCTCCATATTTTCTTCTGAGAATTTAATAGTTTTAGCCTTACGAGTAGGTCTTTGATCTATTTTGAGTTAACCTTTGTATATGGTATTATGTAAGGGCCCAACTCCATTGTTTTGCATGTGGTGATGATCCAGTTTTCTCAACACCATTTGTGGAAAAGACTGTCCTTTCCCACTTATGGTCTTGGCACCCTTGTTGAAAATCATTTGATCATATATGCAAAGGTTTATTTCTTGGCTATCTATTGTATTCCATTGGTATATGTCTGTCTTTATGCCAATGGCATACTGTTTTGATTAGTGTAGCTTTGCAGTAAATTTTGAAATCAGGAAGTGTAAGTCCTTCAACTTTGTGGTTCTTCTTCAAGATTGTTTTGGCTATTCATTCCCTTGAGATTCCACATGAATTTTAGGATGGATTTTTCTATTTGTGCAAAAACATCATTGGAATTTTGATAGAGATTGTGTTGAAACTGTGGATTGCTTAGGGTAGCATTGAGTCTTAGCAATATTTAGTCTTCCAGTCCATGAACATGGGATGTCTTTCCATTTACTTATGTCTCCTTTAATTTCTTTCATCAGTGTTCTGTAGTTTTCATCATAGAAGTCTTTCACCTCCTTGCTTAAGTTCATTCCTAAGTATTTTATTATTTTTATGCTATTGTAAATGGAATTGTTTTCTTAATTTCCTTTTTGAATTGTTCATTGCTGGTGTATAGAAACACAGCTGATTTTTGTGTGTTGATTTTGTATCCTGCTACTTTGCTGAATTGCATAGCATTTTAGATGGTTTCATGACTCCCAGGATGTTTTTCCTGTGGCAGATTGTTTCTAAGTTGAAGGAGGAAATAATTCTAATAGAGAAAGAACGCACAGAACTTCAGCTGCACATGGCAAGAACAGATTGGTGGTGTGAGAACCTCGGTATGTGGAAAGCCTCCATCACCAGTGGAGAGGTAGGTTTGTCTGCTTTTCTTCCCAGTTTATTAGGTATTTATTTCCAAAGTTTAAGTTTGACTTTATCAGACAAGATTTTGTTCCAAATAATTAAGGTTGGGAATAGAAAACTTATATTCATTCTTCTAGACTGCATTGGTCTTGCCTTCCTCACCCCGTATTTTCACTCTGGTTCATGACTGGGAGCTGTTACTGGGTTGCCTGGTGTAGATCTGATCTCCCTCCACTTCAGACAGAAAGTTGTCCTTGTTCATTGGAATCATAAGCAACTTTCAGATAGGAACAATTAATGTCCTTGAATTACCAATTTACTTTTCCACTGAGGGTTGAAATAAAATGGAAAGCACTGCTTGAAATTTGGAGATGAAGAATTTTAAATGTGTTTCTGATTGATCCGTCCTGCTGACTTCAGTGGCTCAAATGTCAATAGCTCTCAGATCTTTAATAATGAATATGTTTTCCCTTGAAGTAGAAAATATTTTGCTATTCTCTGAGGGATATGGGACAATAGTTTTCAGAGTACACTGTATCCCTTTTCTTTTGTCTGTAAAAATAATTTCATTTAAAGGAAAGATATTTCTATGCATTTACATTGTTAGTGTTGACAACTCCTTCCTTCCCACCTGCCCGACTGTCGAAACCTGGAGATGAAGGTCAGGTCCAGAGTACCTAGAGATGATGTTACTAAGTGAAGTAAGTCAGACAGAGAAAGACAAATATCATAATGATGTCAGTCATATGTAGAATCTAATTTTAAAAAATGATATAAATTAACTTATTTACAAAAGAAACAGACTCACAGATTTCTAAAAGAAACTTATGGTTACAGAAGGGGAAACATGGCGATGGGGCAGAGATAAAATAGGAGTTTGGGATGAACACACACACACTACTATATGTAAGATACATAACCAACAAAGACCTACTGTATAGCACAGGGAGCTCTACTCAATATTCTGTAACAATCTGTATGGGAAAACAGTCTGAAAAAGAATGAATATATGTATATGTATAACTTTGCTGTACATCTGAAACTAACACAACATTGTAAATCAACTCTCCTCCAATAAAATTAATTTTAAAAAAAAGAGAAAGTCCGGTCCACCGTATAGCACACAAATGACAAGATCCTGAGTAAGTCATTGTGACTGTTTGGCCCCATCATTGCCTCAAATGGTTGGTCAAATACTCAGCTCCTGAGATTTGCAAGGGCCCACTTGCCCAACTTATGTGTCCATCCCTGCTTTTCCCGTCAACTCAGTGGCCTGACACTCTTACCGGGGGAAGGGCTTAGAATTCACAGTCTTAAATTCCCTTCTAGTTTAGGCAGCAACACCACGCATGTTCTCCAGGAGCCAGCCTGACAGCACACGTGTTGCGTGAGAGCTTACCAAGTGCCCTTAGTGTGTCTTTGGTGCTTGTTGAGCCTCCCTTTCAGGTGAGCTGCAGGGCCAGATACCTTTCTTGAGGGGAGGGGAGGGCAGTGGGGAGGGAAGGTTGCACAGAGCCTGGAATACCGTGTACAAACGCTTGGTCACCGCAGATGGAGTTGCCTCTGGGATGGACATCTAGGAAGGGGGGAGCTCAGGGGATGTGATGTCAAAAGGTAACAGGAGGCCCTTGGAGGGCAGAGAACACACATTCTGTCACCTTCTCACCTTTGCGTAGAGCTGCCTCTGACATTTCACAGTTTATTATAACTATCTTCCAAAGGCAAATACTGAGGGAGGGAGGAGAGGAGGAAAAACCCTCACGAGGCCCTTTGCCCTGGTGATCAGCTATCGCTCAGGGGCTTGCCGCGACCTTGGTTCCCGAAAAGATAACGGAAATGGACCCAGAGGGGTCACCTGACTGCCGAGAGTTCACGAAGCAGCCCCGTGTGCGAACCTGTGGAGGATGTGTTTGCCTCATGCCAGCCTCCCTGGAGCTCTGAGAGAGCTGAGCCGCTGTGAGCTGTGTGCTCGCCTCCACCCCCTGTCCTCACAGGGACACGGTGATCCTACCTGGTGGGGCTCAGCCGGTGCTAGGCAAGTTCACTGTCTCCTTCCCTTGCCTTTCTGTTGATTCTTCGTCTCTAATTTCGGTTCATGACACTAATTCAAGCTTAGATTCAATGTATTTCCTTTTTGTTTCTTCTCTCATCCATTTACATGAAGAGCAATGGTGGCTATTCTGAATTATGACAGGGTGTGTGTGTAAGTGTTTAAGAATTACCTTAAGTTGGGAGGTAGGGGAAATTAGGTCTCCCAATGTGAAATTTCTCGAAAATGGAAATCACAGCTTGTGGAATCCTGTATTAAACTGGGGAAACCCTCATCCTTCTCTGAGAGAGGTTTTGGTCTCTCACACCTGTTCGCTTCCTGTTAATTTGCTTTTTCAAGGAAACCCAGTTAGGATGTTAAGTCTGCTATGTTAGTTTTCTTTTGCTGCACAACAAATTACCACACATTTCATGGCTCAAAACATCACCCATTTATTAGCTCACAGTTGTGTAGGTTGAAAGTCCAGCGCTGTCTGACTGTGTTCTCTGCATCGTAAGGCTGAAATCAGGTTGTTGGCCAGACTGAGTTCTTGTCTGGAGAATCTGGGGAAAATCCACTTCCAGGTCCATTCAGGTCATTGGCAGGATTCAGTTCCTGGTGGTTGTGGGACTGAGGACTCTGTTCTTTTGCCGTCAGCACGATGTTGCTCTCAGTTCCTGGCAGCACTCCCAGACCCTTTCCGCATGGCCCTCTCCATCTTTACAGTGGCACATGTCAGACTTTTCTCGTGCTTCCTCTGATTCCTCTTCTGCTACTCGCCAGAGAAATCCCTCTGCTTTGAAAGGGCCCACATGGTTAGGATTAGGCCCTAGTTTAAGGTTGCTTGTCCATGTGACATGCCCTAACTGCTAGAATAGAACCCATCATTTTCAAGTCCTGGGGACTGTGTGGGGCATACATGCCAGGGAGAGGGAGATCCTGGGGGACACTTAAACGTCTTGCCTACCGTATCGCTCACTGTGCTTTTCGTTGCTGTTGTGTTCGTCTGTTTTTTCCAAGGTTACAGAAGAGAATGGTGAACAAATGCCCTGTTACTTTGTCATGGTAAGCTTACAAGAAGTTGGAGGAGTTGAAACTAAGAACTGGACAGTCCCCAGAAGGCTCAGTGAGTTTCAGAATTTACACCGGAAACTTAGTGAGGTATGAATTCTTGTGAACACAGATTTAGAATAACTGAAGAAGAGATTTAAGAGCTCATTTCAATTTTTACACACAAAGAAACGGATTCATCTTTCTCCTTTGCTGTTGATACTGGCAAAGTGGCATTTTCAGCTTGACGTTTAGAAATTTACTTGAAGATCAACCATCTAGTCTAGTCTAAATCCTTCAGGATAGATAATTGTCTGACCTCCGTTGTATCCCCCAGAACCCCAGAGCTGGAGGAGAGCTGGGGAGCATCGATGGCCATTGGTTTCAGAGCTGCCAGTTGTGACCCACTGCGGGTAGTGAGATCAGTTCTGGGTTGCAGCAATAGAAAGAGGATAGAATATATTGCATTTCATCACATAAAGGAATTGCATCAGTAGAGTGCGGTGGTTGAGAGCACAGACTCTGCAGCCAGGCTGCTCGAGTTTGGATCCAGTTTTGATCCTCGCTTTACTATTTACCAGCTCTGTGACCTGGACCTGTCACTCTATCTCTTTATACCTCTTTTTATTAATATCTGTATTCTACTGATACTAATAGTGCCTTCCTTACCTATCTCACAGAGCTGTTGTAAGAATGAAGGGAATAAGCGTGTACAGAGCATTTAGAAGAACGTGCTGCACATAGTAAACATTATTTGTTTTTATTAGTAGTAGTTACAGTAGTAGTAGTAATGAGCACTGTTTCATGGTACTTTTGCTTCGGTTTTATGGGTGTGTATATTATAAGTATGGGTGTGTATATTATAAGTATGGGTGTGTATATTGCATAGATGGATGTGTGTATGTCTGGGTGTGTGTATTGTATGTCTGGGTGTGTATACGTTTGGGTATGTGTACTGTTATGTCTAGGTGTGTGTACTATATAATATATGGATGCATGTATCTGCATGTGCATTGTGGGTTGCAATGTGGTATGTATTTCCTACTGTGGATTTTAGTTTAAAATGTTTGAAAGCTACTAATCTAGGTCAGTTCTTTTATTTGATAGGTGAGGGAACGTGATCCCAGAGAGTTTAACTGACTCGTAGTAGGATGTATACATAACGGCCAAAGCAGGACTAGAATCCAGGTTGTCTTAGTTTCCATTCACGATTTTCCCATTTTTCTCAGGAGTTGCATCTTCTCTAACTCTCCATCTACTGGAGCTAATTGCCCTTTACCCCAGCAATTAAAGTGTTCTTCAGTTGTTTCTACCTTCATTTAAGTCCATTTTTCTCTTGCTCAGAATGAACTGATGCTGGTAAAACCCTACGGTCACCTCTCAGACCCTTCTTTTGCAAAGGAAATATGTCTGTTTCCTTTCACCTTTTCTTCTAGGGTGATTTTTAAAAAACACTTTTAATCAGTAATTTCTATCAAGAACAATTGCTCTGAAGCGTTAGAGGAAACAAGCCTTATAAAATTTCACGTCTGTCCTTTTGTCTCATTATATTTCTTCCTCTGTGGCCTGATTCCTGGGTTCTTCTCTCACCTTTGGCATTTCGTATTGTGTGAGTTTTTTTCTTTTCTTACTTACTTTCTTTTTTTTGGAGTTTTCATTTTTTGAAAGAACTCTTCCTGTTGACAGCTGTGATAGGTCCCTGTCGGGGCTGCTGTGACCCTGAAAACAGTAGGAGGGAAGGCCGTTGCAGGCACTCTGTGCTCACTTACTTTTCAGCACCAGTGATCTAGTCAGCATATTCCAGTGGCCCCAGTGCCTTAGTGAAGAGGCAGCGTCTGGAGCATTTGGAACCCACTGTCCTCCCAGCGTCTGAGGGGCAGGCTGCAGAGTCCTGCGGGCACTGAGGCCAGACTTGATGGCCAGATGGATGTGGGTTTCAGCCCCGATCCTCAGTTGTCCCATATGTAAAGTAGGGGTGACTCAGAGCCGTTACACACACCCAGCCTCTAGCACAGTGCCTGGCAAAATGCAGGATTTAATCCACAGAGGGAAGTTTATTATCTGTTAACATACTTTATTATTATTAATATATTTACATTCTGCAGTTTGCCCTTGAAAGGCAGTGATAAAGCTACAACCTGAGTTATTCTTTCTCTCCATGGTCTTTTGTCAACCCTGATAACTTTTTACAGAGATGTTGTAAACAGAGCACATTCTAAGAGAAAAGTTCTTGCTGGGAGCCACGTGTCCGTACCCCACACACTGTGCTCCGTGCCTGTGGTGCAGACCCACCTTCCCAGCCCAGCTCCACAATTTCCAGCTTCCAGGCGTTTGTAAGTCCACGGACAGGCGTTAGCTTTTTTCGTCACATGTCCTGTTCCTCCGGATTCCTTGAGCCTGGTTAGAACAGGGAGGTTTTCAAGGTCTTCAGTCTCAGAGGAACCTAGTATAGGAAGAGGATACTCGGTTTGTTCTTATTAAAAATCTAAAATTTTTTTAAAGATTTAAATGTAATTTCAATATACTAACATTTAATTTTTTTCCCTCACAGTGTTTCCCTTCTTTAAAAAAAGTCCAGTTGCCTTCTCTTAGCAAGCTGCCTTTCAAATCTGTAGATCAAAAGTTTATGGAAAAGTCAAAGAATCAATTAAATAAGTTTTTACAGGTAAGCAAACTTTCTGGATATAGGAGGAAAATTAGTTATTTGGGGGTTATTGGGGGTTGAACCGTCATCATTCTCAGAGTTTGCCTGTTTGCTTCCTGTTCTCACAGGTCAGGACAGATCCTCAAAATATCTTTGGTTTTGGGTTCTGGGGTTTGTTTGTTTTTTGGTGATATATGTATGTATATATGTGTATATATATGTATACTCTACAGACAGAAAATGCAGATACCATGTGTACGGCTTTCTCCAGTTTCACAAACTGGACACACCCTCATAACTAGCACCTAGTCCCAGAGACAGAGTGTCACCAGTCCCGCCAGCGTCACCACAGGTGACCGTGGTCCCGACTCACGACCACGCGCTTACAGCTGGTTTTGAACTTCACATGAGTGGAGTCACAGGGCGTGGACCCCCTTCACTCAGGATCGTGGGCCTGAGGTCCTCCCATAGGGCTATTTCAGTTGCAGACCGTTCTTTGATTTCATTTTTGTTCTCGTTTTCATTGTTGAATGGGCTTCTCCTGGCGTGAAACCCCTGCAGTCTGTTCGTGCTCTTGTTGATGGGCGTTGGGAGAGTTTCCAGGTGGAGGCTATTAATAAGCTGTCAGTGCTTGTCTTTCGGTGAATAGCTGCTGGGGAATCCCTAGGCATTTGGGGTTTTCAGTTTTTGTGAGTGGTCATAGCGGTTTGTACACTCTCACCAGCGGCATGCAGGCTTCTGTTCACTCCACACTGGACGGTTTCTTTTGTGAAGTTAAAGTTGTGTCTGCTCTTCTGTCGTGTTGCCTGTCTTTTCCATATCGCTTTGCAGGAGTTTCATGTGTGTTTTGGATGTGCATCTCTTGTCAGAGCAGATGTGCTGTGGCTATCTTCTTTCTGTGGGTTGTCTTTTCAGTCTCTTAATGAGCGTAAGTTCTCAATTTTAATTTAGTCCAATTTATCCATTTTTTTTCCTTTTGTGGTGAATGCCTTTTGTGCTTGTGGAGAAATCCTTGCCTACTGCAAGGTTCTAAAGATAGTTTCCTTATTTCCTCTAAACGCATAACTGGTTTCTTTCACTCTGTCTTTAGAACATAAGACCGAACAAAGGTATACTGTCTCCAGTAGCAAACCACTATTTATTTTTTCCTTAGGTGGGGCCTCTGTATTCAGGGTCTAGTTAAGTTGCTCACACCACGGCCCCCAAAGCCCGTATAGTTCTCAGGGGGCATGGACCTTTGCCTTGTGAAACACTTTTTGCCAGTGCAGTAGTAGCTAGAAGTCCTGAGACTTAATAACGGATGTTGCCAAATTCTTAGTAAAGGTTATGTTATATTCAGTTGGACCAGGGTGTGAATCATAGTAAAAGTAGGTACATTTTAGCTAGAGTTCCCTTGCAAGTGTTCCTAACTATTTTTCTCTCATATATTCATCTCTCTCTAAATATATATGTATTTTTTATAAATATATAAATGTGTGTGTGTGTGTATATATATATATATATATATATATGTGTGTGTGTATATGTATATATTTCCCTCAGGAAATAAAATAATTGTACCTTTGAAAAACTTTCCGAGTTTAATTATGGCAGAACTGGGATAGAGAATCATTAATGTTTAAATGCTATTACAGGAGAGAATTTAAAACTGAAATACTACCATCTCGTTGCTGATTCAGAACATCTAGGAAATATTAAACCCACTCAAGCATTGTACCTGATTAAATTGTTCAGATGAACTAAAGGTCTTGTTTGTGAAACGAATATGTATTATTCAAAATCCAAGCTTGTGAAGCCCCACGTGTGTAGCTCTGGGATCTTGCAGCTGATGCTTCCGTTTCCTTCCAGCCTCTGCTGTTGGGGGAGGGAGGGTCTCGGGTTGTCTGGCGCTTCCAGCCCTTCAGCTGCCTTTCCAGTTGTGCTGCAGAGACCGGGGTGCCCCCTTCACTTTTGGGCATGCAGGGAGGGGTCACTCGTGCCCCTGTTGGGTTGCTGGTGATGGAAATGGGTTAGTGATTCCTGCCCTGGTGCCAAGAGAAGCATGTGCTCTGTGCTGCCAGTAGGTGGCGTGGGTGAGGCTGGGGGCGGGGACCATCTGCCTGAAGAGGTGGAAGGGGCATCTCAAGGGGCCATTTGTCTTTTGATCAAGAGGACTGTAAGTCAGAAAGTAATGGTTTAAATTGCTTTTCATTTCCTCAAAGACTTCATGTGAAAGTGCTCACTATTTAATAACTTTAGGTAGATTACACAGCAGACTGAAGTTTCAAAATATCATCCCACCAGCTGCAGACAGGAAAAGCAAGATGCAAAAGGTTTAGTCTGAAAGGCAGATATTATTAGGTCCACAGGACCTTCCAGAAAAGAGGATTCCATTGAGTGTGTGTTTGTGTGAGTATTTATATATGACACATGGTTCCCTTCGAGGTATAGTGATAATAGATAATAATCCAGCCAGTCGTCCCTCACACACAGGCAGTTTACTCTAGCCGTCCCCGCAGTAGTGCGGCACCCACTTCTGGGTGTGCACGTGCTGTTCGCTCTTCCTGGAATGCTTTACTCTCCTCATCTCACACTGACTAGTCCTCTTAGAGACTCCACCTGTGTAGGACAACGTGCTCTAAGCCTTTGGGGGGAAGGAGTGGGAATTAGGATTATATTCTCAGCCTGAAGATGTGATAATATCCCAATTACACCTTGCCCCATAGACATAATCTTTGAGAATATTTCTAAGTTCTCATACATGTTCAATTTGGTTACTTTCCCTCATGATAGAATATAACTTAGTCCAAAGACTTGTCATCCTTAATGATTTCCTTAGTTACGTTGATTGCATTATTTGAGACTTAGCATTGGTTATCATTTGCTACTATTTAATAAAAGAGTGCTGGAGTGGAGATTAGCTAAAGGAAGTCAAGGTGGAGGGAGGCTGTCTCACTCCTAACCCACCCTCACGTGCAGCTGAGCATCTAATGCTCTACAAAAGGAATAAAGGCTCGGGGGCCTGCCTGGGAAGGCAGTAGTGACCCCAACTGCCTGTCCCCTAAATCTCCTTCCCCACGTCTGAGGCAGAACCTCCATCTTCAGGCCAGTCTTCCGCAGGACACAGGAAGCTGACAACCACTGGAATGCGGTGGGGGGGGGTGCTCGGGACCCCCCATCCCCAGTGTGGCACTATTGGGCTGCTCGGAGGTGCTTTTCTAGGGAGGGTCACAGGGTTTATCAGATTTCAAGCTTCATCTGAGCAAACATAATGTGAACGTCATGGACCAACTCCTCTGGGACCAGAATGTAGCCTGTTCTCCCAGCAGAGAGGGTTCTGCCATCAGAACCCCAGTGTTCCAGCCCCCCAGGGGGTTACATCATCCATGGGGCAGGATTTCTCATTGGTTCATTTATTCCTAAACCCTGTATCTGTGAGCACCAGACATTTACACATTCTTGTGGTCACATTGTTAATTTTCCTGTCTTATCAGTAGCACTTGCTTCATACGTCAACTTGATGCACGTTCTCCTTTCCTTTCTCCTAAGGCCAGAGAACTTGAGCACATTTCCAGTTTATGGGCCAGTAAAAACAGTTATAAAATTATGTAAACATACGCTACCTGGGGAAGGTGGAGCACAGGGACAGAAAACTACTGGCTGCCAGGCAGTTACCACCACGTGACAACCCAAAGCTCTTTTTTCAGCTCATGTACAAAGTCCGCACACACGTAGCCATGAAAGGGTTGGGTGGGATCCTTGTGTAGTGTGCAGAAAACACCCGTGACTTTCGAAGGCGGCAGCCCCCGGACCTGCAGGCGGTTTGCACAGTGAGACTTCACGTCGCCCTGAGCACGAGCAGGGCGCTCCAGTTAACCCACAGAGTGCAGTTTGCCATCAAGCTCGGTGAGAACTCATCTAATATATTTTATTTCAGGAGGAAAGGGAAGTGGTTTTAGGTTCAGAATTACGATGAAAGTAAATTTCCTGGGACAGTCAACTCTGCCTTCACTCCTCGTGGCTCCCAGCTCACAGACGAACCACGCAGGAGGCATTAATCCTCTTTCTCCCACAGAATCTGCTTTCAGATGAAAGACTGTGTCAGAGTGAAGCACTTTATGCCTTTTTGAGCCCTTCTCCTGACTACCTCAAGGTTATTGACGTGCAGGGGAAAAAGTCCACATTTTCATTATCCTCATTTCTGGAAAGACTCCCTCGCGACTTCTTCTCCCATCAGGAGGTGAGCTGTCTGAAGGTTGTATGTTTTTGAAGCATATTTAAGCACACGTCTTCTGGAGGCTGTTTGATGTGGCAGGTGTTTGTGGAAGGCCTGCTACAGATGGGGAGGAAGCAAATACCTTGAGTCACCATTGCTGTCATATTTGGGGACAGGGTTGATCACAAGGTAGGTGAGTGGCATGTGGATGGAGGTTCTGTGGGAGGCCCTCTGCGGAAGGTGGCCTGGCTGGCGCCCGGGACGGGGGCCGGCACCGCAGAGGGCTTGGAGCTAACGTTGAGGTTCAGGAGCAGAGGGTGCGTGTGCGGAACAGTCAGCAGGTCTTTGGGCCGAGGGGGGGCTTCGGGAGCGTGCGCTGAAGGAAATGAGGCCGAGGGTAGGAGGAGGGGCAAGGCCGCTGCGCTGAGGAGTTCAGGTTTTATCTGAGGGAATGGAAGGCCGTGTCACGTCCTGAAGCAAGATGCACCTCGCAGTGATGCGGGTGGGTGAAGGAGTGAATAGACAGGCTGCAGACATTTGCCATCTCATACCTGGCCCTCGGGCTTCCCTCCAGGGGCCCCTGACTTGGCTGAGGCCTGCGGCCCCTCGTTTGGCTCTCCAACAAGCTACACGAGAGCATCTCCGAAATGTGGCGTCTCCTTAGTTCAATGCCAGACGCCACCGCCTCTTCACCAGAATTGGTTTAACGAGCTTGGACAGAAGGAAGTAACCGTGGAAAGGAGCGTCTGCTTTGCCGCGTCCTGAGCTGGAGCAGAGCCCGCAAACCACAGGGTTCCGCCTGCCTGCCTGCCTGCCTCCCTCCCTCCTGGGCACCTCCCCGCCTCTTTCCTGCATGCCACACGTGTCACGTCTGGCCGTACTTGGCCCCTCCCCTCTGTCACCTCCCATTTATCCCTGCACCTCTTGGGATTCACCCTGTGGCCCAGTCACTCCGGGAAACTGCTCTCGGAAGGAGGAAGGCCAGTGGCCGACCGGCAGCCTCCTGCAGCCTCTGATGCTGCTGGACATGCAGTGTGAAGCCGTGAAGCTGGGGGTGCCCCTCCGGCCGCTGATTTCTCAGCCCTCTGCTCTGCTCGTCACGCCCCCAAGGCCCTGTTGTTGGGCCGCTGCTTGTTCCCGCAGCCTCAGCTGCCCCCCCGCACACATCCGAGTGAACTTCCTCAGTTGTCCTTCCACTGCCTAACGTCTGCACCCCTGTTGCAGCTCTTCACCCTGCTTGGAGAAGCAGCCACGTGCATGCTGGCCACCTCCCCGCAGAGCTAAGGGCCTCTCAAAGTCGGGATCCACGTCACACTCGTTGGCACTAGCCTGGTGCCTGGCATAAATGAGTTCTCAACGGAAATTTGCTGATACGCAGATCAAGAAGTGAGACTAGCTGAAGTACAGAATAAAAGCTCGAATCAGAGCTTTAAAAATAACTAAATTACTTTAAATTATACATGTCTTTAAAAAAACAGTGAATTTAAAATATTTCAAGTTAAAAAGCCTTCCTTTTAAAACTCAAAATGGTTAGAAAGCTGTTTTGTTATCTCCGAATTCACTCCTCATTAATACAGTGACAGAGGCTTTTCAAAATTATTTTAGACCTTGAATGAGACTTTAGGATCAAGCTATGCCCTGAGTTTAGATACACTTTGGCCTCTTTGTGAAAATGCATAGGTTTCTGCATGTAGGGAAGTTGAAGGATTGTGTGAGGTTGAACTATAAGTGCATCATTCGGAATTGACCCTGGGAGGAGAACGTATCACCTTCCTTGGATGAGTGACCTGCTTCCTGTGACTTTACTGTTCCCCCAGGAGGAGGCAGAGGAGGACAGTGACCTGTCAGATAGTGGTGATGACGTGGATGGAAGGAAAGACTCTTTGGCTGAACCATGTTTCATGCTGATTGGGGAGATTTTTGAACTTCGAGGAAGTAAGCTTCTTTATTACTATTCAGTGGTTTTGCTGGTTAAGTGGACACACACACACACACACACACACACACACACACACACACACACACACACACACACACACACACACACACACACACACACACACACACACAATATCCCTTTGTTCCTGAATCAGACATGTATTTATATTCATTCAGCAAATACTTTTACAGGCCAACCAGATACCAAGGCAGGTTCTGAGGACACAACCTTAGGACAGATATCCCTGTACTCATGGAATTTAGGGTCCTGCTTTACCCTGCACCATGTTCCTCTGTATACAGAAAGCTTGAATGCTTTGAATTTCTTTTTATGTGACTTAGCATCGCCTCATTGCTTCATCACCAAAAGGTATACGAAAGTTAATTTTGCATAGCAGAGGAAGAGCCCTGTTGTTAAAGGTGAATATGTGGCCAGGGACGCAGGGACGCCCGAGCCTGCTTTCAGCCTCCTTTCCTCCCTAGAGGACTGGTCATCCGTGGAGGCGTGGGGGCATTTTGTCCACAGGGGACACTGGCATGTCTGGAAACAGTTTTGGTTGTCACAGCTCGTGGGAGGGTGCCGCTGGCATCTCGTGGGGCGGAGGCCAAGGGCGCTGCTAAAGCATCCTCCAGTGCACAGGACAGCCCCACAGCAAAGAGTTATCCTGTCCCAAACGACAGCAGTGCCAAGGTGAGGAATCCTACCCCAATAGTTCCTGAGGGGAGACGTACTTAGAAGAAACAAGAGCAAAAGGAGGATCAGAATACTCTTTTGTTAAAACCTGAGCAAGTGCCTCTCTCCCGAAGCAGTACCGGGGTGAAAGGTCAAACAGTACTTCTTGGCTTTAGTCTTGAGTCCTGAATAGGACTGTCTACCCGCCCTCACCTTCCACAGTCCCCAACCTGTAAATGGCGACGCCAGCATACTCGGTCACACCTGGAGCCTCGAGTCCTAGCTAGAGGTGTGCCAGGTGCCTAAAGGCACAGCTGAGCGCCTAGCAGAGGAAGCGCACAAGAGGAGCAGGGTTTCGCAAGGCACAGCAGTGCTCCAACCGGGAGCACGTTGCTCGGAGAACGTCCTGGGCTCTGCCCACTTGGATGAGCATCTTTTCCCTTTGGGCAAAGAAGGTGGGCTGGGAGTTGGTCCTATGCAGGAAGCCGGCTGTGCATTGGTTCTTATTTATATATCCCTTAACATGTCGCTTAAAGGATTCTTCGCAGATGAAGAAACTTCAAGTGCTTTTACAGGCTTGGGCGCATCTTTTATGTCTTCTAATCCTTGGTATCTTTACAACGATTGATGCATAGTAGGTGATCAATGAAAATGCTTGGATGGATGGATGGATGAATGAATGAATAGGCAAGAAAATTTTCAGTGCCGGGATTGTTTTGGTCATTGAACTTTTTCTTCCTCTAAGCCAAATCTTAAAATAATCAGCAAACACTTTGGGAGCTTATGTTTTAGATATGGCTCCATAGGGGAAACAAAAATATCTCAGAGGTAGATTCTTTCTTCGGTGAATTTACAACATAATGGTTTCAAAAATGTAATTCACATTAAGCAATAGACACAAATTCTAAACTCCAGGCAGAGATTTATAGATAAGCATGTTCATTTGAGCATAATTACGGTAAGGAAAAATTGGAACTAAGCTAAATTCAGAAATGGGTGATAGTTAAATTAAGAAATATCCACATGATGGAATATCGTCCAACTATTAAGGATCCTTGCAGATGAAAAAGCTATAGCTGGTCCGACACTTTAAGATGTGTGCTGGTGTTGAACTTGGTTCAGTACAGGCCGGAAAAAACAGTTCTCCCCCAAACCCGGAGGCTGGCTCCTCCACAGTGAAGTCTGCCCATTAAATCATGAGTCCTCCCCATGTCCCACAGAGTCGGTAAGAACGAGGAAGCACCGTCTCGGCCTTGGGTCAGCGTGTTCTCTGCGACACAAAGAGACTGAGAAGCCTGGTGGACGTGTCAGAGGCAGTCAGGGCAGGAGTAGGGCTCCAAGTCCTCTCTGTGGTGTGCATCTCCTCCCTCATGTGCACCTGCTCAGAATATTTGGTTTTGCTAGTGACTTTCCAGAGGGGAGTAAACAGAACATCATTGATAATGAGATGTGATATATTTGCCATCAGCAAAATCCTAGTGTTGCCGCAGCTGCCTCCATGGCCTCGAACGAATGAGTCCTTGGAAAGAATAATGGGGCTATTCTGTGTTGGAGTGGGGGACTAGGGAAGGGCAGGAAGATGTCGTAGAGTCAGGGGCATCAGTGATGGGAGAGAATCTGTAGCAGAGCCGTTTTGGGTTCCTGCTCTAGTTCAGTTTATGAAAATGGACCAGAAGTGTAGCTGTTTTAAACATTTATAACCAGTCACTCGGCTGTCCGGCACTCTTCCTGGAGTTGCTCGTGTCTCCAGACCCTCTGGGTCTGAGCTACCTGTCTGCTGCCTGAGAAAGGTGGAGGGAAGTTCTCATCCCTGCCAGACACACCCCTCCCAGCCGGGACGCCAGCCTCAGATGGGCACGCCTGCAGCGCGCTCTGAATTCCATCAACACTTAGGGCACTTCTGAGGCGTGGTCCTGACCCCAGGACTTGACACTTACTTGAAGGATTACCACCACTGCACCTGGACACTTAGATCCATTTTTAAAGTTAGAAATGACTTGAGAATGTGTTAAAGTCTAGCACCAAGTGTGTGTTAACTGTTGATTTCTGTTTGGGTGCCTTCCCTCGTACAGAGGTGTTTGTGAATTTACCCCTTTTTTTCTTTGGTGCAGGAGCCCTGAATTCTTGGCCCCATCATAGCCAAGTCATGTGTCACTAGCTAAACATTGCAGTGGATGGAAGTGAATATATAAGCGGAATATTTGGTTTCGATTCCAATTTGCAGACCAAAAATATCCTCACAGCATTTCTTTGCCTTCTTTTGGTTTATATTCATATTCTACACTTATAACAATGTGTCTCCTAATCTAGTGCTAATAGTAAAAGTTTAGATATGTAGGACCCTTCACAAAACTCTTTCACACAAAGTAGTGCCATGACTCTCCAGCAAAACGAAAGTACATGCTAACACTGTCCTTTTCCAGATGAGGAAACTGAGGCTCGGAGAAGGCGATGGTGGCCGCCTGCTCCGGGCGGTGGTGCAGGAGCGATGAGTCCATGGCTTACTCGGAATCCTGGGGCTTCCCAGTCCCCCTTTCTTCCCCCACGGGCATAAAATATATTAAAATGCATGATCTACAAACTACTATTCAAAAGGGAGCAGTTAGACCTATCAGTTTCTTAATATTTCAAAATATTTGTCAACATCTGACTACAGATGCTTCTCGTTCAGAGCCGTGTATTAGAACACTGGGTTCAACAAGCCAGGCACAAATCTAAAAGGAATTGCACTGTCTGCTAGTGGAAAACAGACGTCAGTAGCCCGGGGACACATGAAGTGAAGTTTTAGTTCCACTTGCTAGCTCAGCTGTTGTTAGGCATTGAAAAGCTGTAAGAAGTCTTAAGTTTCCCCTCATCAGTTGCAAAGTAGAAAATGAAAGCTTATTCATTCGAGTATTCCTGGGCAGAAGTTTGCTAACCTAGACCCAAATTCTGTGGATATCAAAGCCCCTTAGTGTCCAGACTTGGATTGAGTGACGTGGTTAAGATTTATGCTTTGTGCTGCTATGAAAATGTCACGATTGTGATAGCCTGTGGTAATGCTTTTCCTCTGATTTATATTTTAGTGTTTAAATGGGTGAGAAGAACATTAATTGCTCTCGTTCAGGTCACTTTCGGAAGAACCATCAACAAGTGAGTTGCACGAAGCTAATGTTTGAATTCATGCCCTAGCCTTTGCCTTAACAGTCCAATTACATCCCCAACTAAAGGTTTTTTCGTTTCTCTCTTTATTTCTGGTATGATTCTAAGATTGGATAGGGAAGCAGATTTCTACAAGACTGTCTCCTCCAGAATGCGCGGTGCACCAGATAACAAGCTTGGGCTGGCTCTGGCAGGCTGGTTGGCGAGGGTCAGAAGATTGTTCTGGAAAGTTCTCTGTTGGCCATGATGACTGGTTTTAATATCTTGGGTACAGCGTTTTTATGTCACATGATGTGGATCAGTTTAAGGCTTAGACTCTGAGCCAAAATGAAAGTAGGATGAGCATCGCACGGCAGGTATTTATTTGAAGGGAAATGCAAACCATATATTTTTTTAGAGTTGGGGTGATACTAAAATAGTACTTCCTCGTTAGTTGATAGCTAGGTATCCATGAGGGGTGTGTGTACCCTATAACACTATTATAAGCCATATGCATATTCTGAATTGTATCACGTTACCCATATCCCTAAGGGTTATACTCTATGCCCAGTACCCAATGCTTACGAGGCTGTAGCATTATGAGTTCCCCACACAAAAACTGGGAGTCAACTGCTAAAACTAAGGGGGAAAAAAAATCTAAACTAAACAAGCCCCATATTATATTTTTATTCAGTTGTAAATAGAATATATTTTCCTTGTGGTCATAAACCAAAATTTACTTCTGTTTATTTCTAAGTTTTTTTAAAAAATGGTGGGGCTTCCCTGGTGGCGCAGTGGTTGAGGGTACGCCTGCCGATGCAGGGGACACGGGTTCGTGCCCCGGTCCGGGAGGATCCCACATGCCGCGGAGCCGCTGGGCCCGTGAACCATGGCCGCTGAGCCTGCGCGTCCGGAGCCTGTGCTCCGCGACGGGAGAGGCCACAACAGTGAAAGGCCCGTGTACCACAGGAAAAAAAAAAAATGGTGTTAGTGGCTTGTTTAGTTGACTTTTAGTATCGTGGGCTTTTAAGTGGAAAAATGCCCTGTTTAACTTACAGTTTCAGTCTGAGGCAAACCTCTTAACCTTAGTACTGACAGGCCTTGGATAAAGAAGTTTTCAAAATGGCCCTATTTTTCTCATAACTCCAGACTCGCTAACTTATTTTCTTTTTCAGTTTCAGAAAATCATGCATACATTCCCTGCTCCTATTTATGATATTGGCTCTTAATTTTAAGATGAGCAGCTGTGGTTTGAGTGGTGAATACATTAGGCGGGGGAGGGGCACCACGTAGGGAATTTTCAGGCTGTGGGTTTCAGTGGGCTTTTTTTATCAGGTAGAGAAATTACGGAGCATCTGGCCCTGTGCTGTTTTGCCTCCGGCAGACAAGGACACATCATAAAATTAAGTAGCAGCACAATAGGTGCCTCTCGCCTTGTACCAACTGTAATTTCACATCCCAGAATTGCTGCAAAAGCTTCCTCCAGTTTTGGCTAATACAAAGTCAGACCTAAATTGATAGAAAATGCTTAGGTGATGGCCTTTGGTAAGTCACTCACCTAATTTTAAGTTGCAAACTGAAATTTTCCTTCTTCATTTCTTCACGCAGTGCTGGTGAGTAACCCAAAGACTACAGGCAAAACAAGCTGTGTTTTTATGTAGATTTTACTTAGGCAGGTCAGCAGGTTCTCAAAGCCAAAGCCCCATTGAACTAATAAAATTATTTTATTTGATCTAGATATGAATTGCACAGTTCTAAGCAGTATCGGGAAGTATCTTAGGAGACATGCAGTTACAAACAGGATTACCATGGTTCTGACTCACAGTGGAATTTAGACTTCATTGGTGACTAGTTACTGTGTGCAAAGTGCTGGGCTTGAAACATCTATTTCAGATATTATTTCTGAAAACCTCACATTGTCCCTTTAAAAATCTGGTTGGGAATTCAGATTCTTAAAGGGCTTTTTATTATTCGTGAATTAAGTTTGAAACTTCAGGTCTTTCTTGCACTAATAGTCCAAGGTGATTCTGCTCCCATTTTCTGCAGAGATACTTCCCTTCCCAACCTCAGCACCGCTTCTGGCTCTGTGAGCTGTGCTGCTCTCTGCAGCAGTCCAGTGGTTGGCTGGAATTTGATGAAGTAGGGTTTATGGAAGACCTGGGTAACCAGATAAAAGCCACTTATTTATAACCGTGCAGGTCAAGATCTGCCCGATTTTCACTCCTGTGGGAAGGTGACGTGGCTGGATAGCAGTGTATCTTTTCAAAGTCCCCCCCTTTGTGGTGAAAGGGGGGTGTCTTTTCCCCCTTTGCCCCGTGAGCATGTGAGATGTTTCCGGGGTCAGACAACTCTGCCCAGCATCCTGTGCCGTGGCCGCCCCAGGGGACAACTAGTGAAGAAGCTTGGTTCTCCCCAGGACTCCCAGAGCTCAGGGAGCTCTTCACAGTCTTTTAAAGCGGATTGATGCTTTCAGTTTATACCACTTCATGGAGAAATTAGTATGTTAAGTACCGTGCACAGTTAAGAGTAGTTGCAAGCTTCAAACAAATCAATCTCCTCTCAGTTCTTGCTTTTCCAGATTGAAAGACACCGTGCGGCAAACATTTAGAGAATTCAGTACCAGTGAAAATGTGAGCTCCAGGAATGAATGGCTGTCAGTGTTACCAAAATAAAAACTTTCCGAGTCAGAGTTTAAAAATCCAATTCCTAGTTTATTCGTCAAACGCTTATCTTAACCTACCCATTGATAAATGCCTTGTGAGAATAGAGAATAAGATTTTTAAAAACCTCATCCAAGAAATATTTTGCTCTTGAAAGACAACTCCGGGACGCAGTGGACTGGGCTCTCAGCGAGCAAATGGTGGTCTACTACATCGGCGCTCTCCGGGATGCTTTGTGGCCCGGTGGGAATTTGGCACCTCCGAACACAATCCCAAGTGAAGAGCAAAGCCAGGAAACAAAGCGGAGAGCACAGCAGAAGCTGCTTGAAAACATTCCAGGTGAGGCCTGGGCTCTGACCCTGAAAGTCGCATGAAAAGGGAGTGTTGATGGCCCTTCTCCTTTTGCACTTACAGTTTGTATAAATGCCTTATTAGAAAAATTAGAAAAATTTAGAAAAATTCTAAATTTTCTCCTTAAACATTGGAAAGAGCTGATCACTCATGTTCCTCGCGTCTCCGTGCCTTTATGTGCTGTGTGTGCATATGTCGTAGCCCCTCACTGAAGGTCCGTGCAGGTGCACTTTATCAATAGCAGCATGGAATATAAACTTAATTTTTCAGATACGCTTCAGAGCCTTGTTGGACAGCAAAATGCCCGTCATGGTATAATAAAAATATTCAACGCACTGCAAGAAACGAGAGCCAATAAGCATCTGTTATATGTGAGTAACTTAAAGCCTCCCAGAGGATTCAGTTTCTTCAGTTCTACGTTTCTGTTCATATACAGGGGTAGATTTTAACTCTTTATATGCTTAATCATTCTTATTGCTTGTAACTCTGAACCCATTTTCTCTGCTTCATTTTTGTTCAATTTGGTTAAAAAAAAATACCCCCCTGTGGGTGCGGCATCCCCCTCCTCGCCTGCTGGCTGTTTCTCTCAACTTGTGCTGTAACGTTTCTGCCTGAGTGCTTGGCTTGCTTATTTCAGCAAAGCAAACTGTTTCCCAGTAGTCTGATTGATAATACTGTTGGTGGTTATAACGGACCGTGAAATAAATCAATCTGATGCTAAATGGAGTTTATAGAATACTAATTCCTTTTAACCCTTAGAGAAAAAGACATTTTTTTTCTTCTTTCTTGGTTCAGGTGCTGATGGAACTGCTGCTAATTGAATTGTGTCCTGAGCTGAGAACTCATTTAGATGAACTTAAAGCTTGTCAGGTTTGAGACTCCCAAATAAACCACCAGAGAAATGTCTGTAATAATAGACATGAAACATTTTCCTCTTTTCCACAGAGGGCTTGACTGAGAACCATACCGATCTTTTAGTTACCTCCCTCTAGTTTTATGTGAATGAAGCAGAATTGGGGGGAAAACTTGATGCTGTATATTAGGCAACAGAAAAAACCACTTGTTAATTATTTTTATTTTAATATAAATCCTTTAAAGGTCAACATACTGATTGAAATATGTGTTAATACGTGATAAGAACCTAGGAAATATTTTAAATATTTATTAAGTTTTGTTTTAAAAAAGTTTGTTTTAAATGAATTATGAACGTTGTACAGTTAATTTCCTCACTGAGGATTCTGAACATTCCTATATTCGTATGTGTTGAATATTGTTGTGCAATGCTTTGTGTGAAGTTGTTGTGAAAATTTTATTGTCTTTATTTTTACCAAAGACTTCCCATAGTTTGAAGCATCTGAAGCAATAAAATATAAAAATGAATCATAGCGCTCTGATGTTTAAGATGCTTATATCTCAAAAACAGTTGAAACACTTAAGATAGTTCAGATACTTATCAAGTGCCTTTTCTGTAGAAAACATTGCACATGTAAGTACTTCCGTAAGGAAGTATAAAGTTTGTTGCCTTTCTCCAGACACAGAATGAATGTGAAAAATATGATTTTTAGTGTGAATGAGAAGAGCCAAAATTGGTGCTTGAAGTGCTGTTATTAGGGAGGTGGGATGGATGGGCAGGAATGAGATGGGGAAACAAAGAGGAGGGAAGTTACTTCAGGCTGTTCAGGACTTGATTGTGTCATCAAGTCTTGGGGACCAGTAGGGGCATTAGGCGAAATCCAGGGTACAGATGTTGCTTTGATTTTAGTAGTGGGACCATGGACAAGTCACTTAATTTTCCTGGGTTTTACCACTTATTATGCAGTGATAATGAAACACTTTCCCCTTTCTAATCCCCAGGAATATTGAAAGCAAGCCAATTAAGCAGAAATTCAGTTTGAAATCCATGAAAGAAACATACTATGTATATATAAAGTGGTATTAATTATATCATTGTTAGATCATACCTGCTGAGTTCCTGATATGCCAAGTTCTTGATATGAAACATAAGTGCTGAAAGACAAATGGTTAAAAATTAGTAAAGCAAATTTTATCTTTGATATTCTTTTAGCTACAGCTCTTTGATCCTTATTTCAAACCAAGATATTTGATACTTTCGAAAAAACTCAAAGTTGGCTATTTATATGGATAAGAATTATCCTTCATAGGGATGTAGAAAAGACATTCAGAGAAGAGAAGCAGTGTGAAGTCACCAAGCCCCAGGAACTCATAGCAGTTACTAAAAGTGACCATCTTCTGCATAATTAAACCATGGCTGTTATGACTCCTCAATCCTTAAGAAGTCGTCTTACTTTTTCATAAGTTATCAACTGTAAGGACTCTTACAGAAGTTTTGATTTTTTTTTTGAAAAAAGTTAATGACCTTGAAGCTTCACCTCACTTAAAGGGTGACTCCAATCACAGATCAAGGTGTGCACCATGTTGGGAGTAGTGGTAGTTTGCAGGGGCTCACCTGGGCCAGGTTTGCCAGCTTTATGGTAACTAGAGTAAACTGAAATTTTAAATTCTGTGTTGGGTTCACTTAGGACATTTAAGCACAGCATATTACCAAATATGACATGTCAAATTCCTACCTTTAGGATTTCTCAAACCGTGTTTTAATGGCAGTTAAAGTGGCCTTCACTTTGGGGATGTAGAGTGAGCGAGCTATGAAAGTGCTATTAGAGTCCCCATACACTGCCTTATTACATTTCTATTTTAAGATTCTTAAAGGCTTAAGATGGATGTTACTAAGAAAACAAGAGCAAAAGCAAGTGGGCTTGTATTGTAGAATGATTTACGTTAGGTTTTATGAAATCTTTTAATGGGCTAGAGACATGGAAATGTTGTTACTGGGGAAGAAGAGAGTCTTCAGCAGGGATGGGTTTCTACTCTAAGATTTAAAGGAGAAGTATATGGCCTATGTTTGTCTTTAGATACAGGGAAGAAATTTCAACAAAGTGAAGTTCAAATAATATAGACAAACCAGAACATAAAACAAGAGCAAGTAGTTTTGTGCCATATAATACTTCTTTAGTGAGGGGCACCTACATATTAATTGCATTTTCCCAGTGCTAAGACTAGATCTTGTAAATCACTTTGGAAAGGATGGTTGTGATTTTTAAAATAAAGCCATAACATTTACAAAGAACGTGTTGTTCAGGTATCTTAAACGTTATTTTCAATATCTGTTTCACAGATGTATATTTCTTTAGAATCTTTTGCATATGGATTCTATTTTTACTGTTGGATTTTGCCTCTGTAGATGTAATTGATAAGGAAAGCCTCTTGCTAATTTAACAGTTTAGTTATAGTTATATTGGTAGATGATTTGAAATTTTATCTTGTTTTGAAATACATTGAGGGTTTTTAAAATGTAGAAAAGGACCTGAAGCACAGAGAAACATCTTGTTTCAATTGATTACCAGGAACATAGCAGTTTTACTCATTAAGATGTTTAGGGGAAGATATGGAAAGGCAAGATTGTAAGCAATTTCTTAAACCCACTTATTTTGAAATTTAGATTTTTAATTTTCAATTTGGAATTTTCTGTTTTAGAAGTCTTCAATGACTGAAATAAAATTAAAAGTTATTCAAAATTCACAACACTAAGGAGTAAAGAAATTTAAAGAATTAAACTTCAGATTTTTTAAAATAAGTTTGTAGCATTTATACTTCTGAAGTTATTAAAGCTAAGATGACACTAAGTCTTTCAGGACACTATTTAAGAAAGGAAAGAAATACTTGCTTTATGGAATGGTTTTCAATATTTGACATGGTCTTGGTCAGTCTCTAGCCTAAGAGCTGGATCTTTGAAGACTCTTCCTGCAGTTCGATCCTGTAGCTACATTTCAAGTTGCAACATTTTACAAATTCAAGAGGGGTGGGATGGCGGGGTGGGATAGGGAGGGTGGGATGGGGGGGTGGGATAGGGAGGGTCAGAGGGAGACACAAGAGGGAGGAGATATGGGGATATATGTATACATATAGCTGATTCACTTTGTTATACAGCAGAAACTAACACACCATTGTAAAGCAATTATACTCCAATAAAGATGTTAAAAAAAAAAAAGAATGAAGGTAACCTGTCATCAGTAAAATACCCAGGATAATGTAACGTGGGAGAGCGAAAACAAACATAGCTATTATAAAAATTATAAAAATACACACATTCTAAGTTGTTAGGATCGATGATCTTTGTTGAAATACATTATAGTCTAAATTCTCTGACGAATAAGTAAAGTGTGAAGTTCATCTGCCAATGAAGGATTCAGAAGACAAGCCTTAAAAATCAAAGAAAAAGTTATTTAGACATATTTTGAATTGTTGGATCTTTTGTTTTTAAGAAATAGAGTGCAATGATTTAAGGGAATTTCATAGTTATACATTTCTATTCTGATTTCTTAATTAGGGAGATTCAAGTTAACCTATGCAAAGTATTAATAGATCATAACTAAAAATAACCATGCTATTATCCTTTGGGAGAGAAAATTCTCAGTGCTAAAAATAATGGATTTACACATTGATAGTATTCTAAGTTATGAATTATCAAAATAAGTAAAATAGAAAGCATTAACATTTGGCCTCAAACCTGTTATGTGAATAGCAGCATGTATAATTTTTTAAACATATGATCTTGTTATGCCTAAATTAGCAATAAGGTGCATAATTTCATAGTATGCCAGGAATTTGAAAGACAGAAGTTACCTCATCCAGACCTTACTCCATGCAGAAACTGTCCCTTTTAGTACCCATGACAGTTGGTTACCAGATATTTGCTTGCTTGCTTCTAGTGACAAGAAGTCAGCACCTTGGCTTCTGCACACGGCCCCCCAAGCTGAGGTGTTGGCACAGCCATTTCACACTAGGTTCAAGGCCTCTACATGTAGCACCCTATAAGCTAGTCAAACTAGAATAAGCACAAAAGGAAAAAGAATGGGACTTACACCATTGGTTCTCCTGGTTCTCAGGCCTTCAGATTCAGACTGGAACTAAACCACCAGCTTTTCTGAGTCTCCCAGCTTGCAGATGACAGTCAGTCTTTGCAGTCCCCATAATCATGTACAAATTAGTATATATAGGGGATGAGGATAACATGGCAGACTAGAAGGACCTGAGCTCACCTCATCTCACAAAAACACCAAACTCACAAGTAACTGCTGAAAAGCACTGACAAAAAAAGGACTAGAACCTACCAAAAAAGATAGTCTACTTCAAAAAACAAAGAAGCCACAACAAGATGGTAGGAGGGTTGTATTCACGATACAATCAAATCCCATATCCACTGGGTAGGTGACCCACAAACTGGAAAATAATTATATTGTGAGGTTCTCCCATAGGACTGAGAGTTCTGAGCCCCCATGTCAGGCTCCAGTGGTCTGGCATCGGGAGGAGGAGCCCCCAGAGCATTTGGCTTTGAAGGCCAGCGGGACTTGATTGCAGGAGCTCCAGAGGACTGGGGGAAACAGAAACACCACTCTTGGAGGGTGCACACAAGGTCTCATGTGCACCAGGACCCAGGGGAAAAAGGCGTGACTTAATAGAAGCCTAGGCCAGACTTACCTGCTGGTCTTGGAGGGTCTCCTAGGGGAGGTGGAGGGCAGCTGTGGCTCACCATGGGGACAAGGACACTGGTGGCAGAGGTACTGGGGAGTACTCATCAGCATGAGGTGTCCTGGAGGCTGCCATTGCAACGCCAAGACCTGGCCCCACCCAATAGCCCAAGGCTCCAGTGCTGGGAAGCCTCAGGCCAAACTACCAACAGGGCAGGAGCACAGCCCCACCCATCAGCAGACAGGTTGCTTAAAGTCTTCCTGAGCCCACAGCCACCTCAATACACCCCTGCTCATCAAAGGAACAAGACCCAGCTCCACCCACCACTGAGGAGACATCAGTCCCTCCCACCAGGAAGACTGCACAAGCCTGTTAGATCAGTGTCACTCACCAGGGGGGCAGACACTACAAGCAAGAGGAGCTACAATCCTGTAGCCTGCAGGACAGCAAACACAGAAAGTTCGATAAAATGAGATGGCAGAGGAATATGTTCCAGAGGAAGGAACAAGATAAAACCCCAGAAGAACTAAGTAAAGTGGAGATAGGCAACCTACCTGAAAAAGAATTCAGAGTAATGAAGTAAAGATGATCCAAGGTCTCAGAAAAAGAATGGAGGCACAGACCAAGAAGCTACAAGAAATGTTTAACAAAGAGCTAGAAGATTTAAGGAACAAACAGTTGGACAATACAATAACTGAAATGAAAAATACACTAGAAGGAATAGCAGAATAACTGAGGCAGAAGAACAGATAAGTGAGTGGGAAGACAGAGTGGTGGAAATCACTGCCCCGGAACAGAATGAAGAAAAAAAAATAAAAAGAAAGCAGGACAGTCTAAGAGACCTCTGGGACAACATTAAACACACCAACATTTGCATTATAGGGGCCACAGAAGGAAAAGAGAGAGAGAAAGGGCCTGAGGAAATATTTGAAGAGATAATAGCTGAAAACTTCCCTAACATGGGAAAGGAAACAGTCACCCAAGTCCAGGAAGTGCAGAGAGTCCCATACAGGATAAACCCAAGGAGGAAAATGCTGACACACATCAAACTGACAAAAGGTAAAGACAAAATATTAAAAGCAACAAGGGAAAAGCAACAAATAACATACAAGGGAATCCCTATACAGTTATCAGCTGGTTTTTTAGCAGAAACTGCAGGCCAGAAGGGAGTGGCACAATATATTTAAAGTGATGAAAGGGAAAAACCTACAACCAAGAATACCCAGCAAGGCTCTTGTTGAGCTTTACAGACAAGCAAAAGCTAAGAGAATTTAGCACCACCAAACCAGCTTTACAGCAAATACTCCAGGAACTTCTCAAGGTGGAAAAGAAAAGCCCACGACTAGAAACAAGAAAATTACAAATGGGAAGCCTCATCAGTAAAGGCAAACATACAGTAAACATGGGAAATTATCCACACACAAATATCTCGAAACCAGCAATCATGAGGAGAGTACAAATGCAGGATATTGGAAATGCATTTGAAATTAAGAGACCAGCAACTTAAAACAATCTTGTATATATATAGCCTGCTATATCAAAACCTCATGGTAACTGCAAACCAAAAATGTACAATAGATAAACATGCAAAAAGAAAAAAATCCAAACACAACACTAAAGTAGTCGTCAAATCACAAGAGAAGGGAACAAAAGAGGAATGGAAGAAAAAAGACCTACAGAAACAAATCCAAAACAATTAACAAAATGGCAATAAGAACATACATATCAGTCATTACCTTAAATGTAAATGGATTCAATGCTCCAACCAAAACACACAGACTGGCTGAATGGATACAAAAGACCCATATATATGCTCTCTACAAGAGACCCATTTCATATCTAGGGACACATACAAACTGAAAGTGAGGGGATGGAAAAAGATATTCCATGCAAATGGAAAGCAAAAGAAAGCTGGAGTAGCAATTCTCATCTCAGACAAAATCGATTTTAAAATAAAGAATGTTACAAGAGACAAAGAAGGACACTACATAATGATCAAGGGATCAATCCAAGAAGACATAAAAATTATATATGCCCCCAACATAGGAGCACTTCAATATGTAAGGCAACTACTAACATCCATAAAAGGAGAAATTGATGGTAACAGTAATACTGGGAGACTTTAACACGCCACTTACCTCAATGGACAGATCACCCAGACAGAAAATCAGTAAGGAAACACAGGCTTTAAATGATGCATTAGACCAGATGAACTTAGTTGATATTTACAGAACAATCCATCTGAAAGCAGCAGAACCCACATTCTTTTCAAGTGCACATGGAAAATTATCCAGGATAGATCACATGCTGAGCCATAAAGCAAGCCTCAGTAAATTTAATTGAAATCATATCAAGAATCTTTTCTGACCACAATGCTATGAGATTAGAAATCAACTACAAGAATTAAACTGTAAAAAGCACAAACACGTGGAGGCTAAACAATATGCTACTAAACAACCAATGAATCACTGAAGAAATCAAAAAGGAAATAAAAAAATACCTAGAGACAAATGAAAACAATGATTCAACCCTATGGGACTCAGCAAAAGCAGGTCTAAGAGGGAAGTTTATAGCAATATAGTCTTACCTCAGGAAACAAGAAAAATCCCCAATAAACACCCTAACCTTACACCTAAAGCAACTAGAGAAAAAAAACAAACAAAACCCAAAGTTAGCAGAAGGAAAGAAATCATAAAGATCAGATCAAAACTAAACGAAGTAGAAATGAACAAGAGAAAAGATCAATGAAACTGAAAGCTGGTTCTTTGAAAAGATAAACACTGATAAGCCTTTCGCCAGACTCATCAAGGAAAAAAGGGAAAGGGCTCAAATAAAATTAGAAATTAAAAAGGAGAAGTTACAACTGGTACCACAGAAATACATAGGATCATAAGAAACTACTTACTACAAGCAACTTTATGCCAATAAAATGGCAACCTAGAAGAAATGAACAATTTCTTAGGAAGATACAATCTCTCAAAACTAAACCAGGAAGAAAGAAAAATACGAACAGACCAATTACAAGTACTGAAATTGAAACTCATTAAAAAAAACTCCCAACAAATACAAATCCAGGACCAGATGTTTTCACAGACAAATTCTATCAAACATTTAGAGAAGTTAACACCTATCCTTCTGAAACTATTTCAAAAAATTTCAGAGGAAGGAATACTCCCAAACTCATTCTATGAGGCCACCATCACCCTGATACCAAAACCAGACAAAGATACCACAAGATGAGAAAATTACAGGCCAATATCACCAATGAACATAGATGCAAAAATCCTCAACAAAATACTAGCAAACTAAATCCAACAACACATTAAAAGGATCATAATCAAGTGGGATTTATCCCAGGGATGCAAGGATTTTTCAATATATGCAAATCAATGTGATACACCATGTTAATAAATTGAATAAAAACCATATGATCATTTTAATAGATGCAGAAAAAGCTTTTGACAAAATTCAACACCTATTTAGGATAAAACCTGTTCAGAAAGTGGGCATAGAGGGAACCTACCTCAACATAATGAAGGCCATATATGACAAACCCACAGCTAACATCTTAGTAGTGAAAAGCTGAAAGCATTCCCTCTAAGAGCAAGAACAAGACAAGGATGTCCACTCTTGCCACTATTATTCAACAGTTTTGGAAGTCCTAGCCACAGCAATCAGAGAAGAAAAAGAAATAAAAGGAATCCAAATTGGAAAAGAAGTAAAACTGTCACTGTTTGCAGATGACATGATACTATACGTAGAAAATCCTAAAGATGCTACAAGAAAACTACTAGAGCTCATCAATGAATTTGGTAAAGTTGCAGGATACAAAATTAATACAGAGAAATCTCTTGCATTCCTACACACTAACAATGAAAGATCAGAAAGAGAAATAAAGGAAACAATCCCATTTACCATTGCATCAAAAAGAATAAAATACCCAGAAATAACCTAGCTAAGGAGGCAAAAGACCTATACTCTGAAAACTGTAAGACACTGATGAAAGAAATCGGATGACACAAACAGATGGAAAGATATATCATGTTTTTGGATTGAAAGAATATTGTCAAAATGATTATACTGCCCAAGCCAATCTACAGATTCAATGCAATCCCTATCAAATTACCAATGGCATTTTTCACAGAACTAGAGCAAAAAATTTTTAAATTTTTATGGAAACCCAAAAGACTCCAAAAAGCCAAAGCAATCTTGAGAAAGAAAAACGGAGCTGGAGAAATCAGTCTCCCTGACTTCAGACTATAGTATAAAGCTGCAGTATGGTACTGGCACAAAGACGGACTTGCAGATCAGTGGAACAGGATAGAAAGCCCAGAAGTAAACCCACGCATCTATAGTCAATTAATTTACAACAAAGAAGGTAAGAATATACAATAGAGAAAAGACAGTCTCTTCAATAAGTGGTACTGGGGAAACTGGACAGTTACGTGTAAAAGAATAAAATTAGAACATTCTCTAACATCATACACAAAAATAAACTCAAAATGGATTAAGGACCTAAATGTAAGACTAGATACTATAAAAGTCATAGAGGAAAACGTAGGCAGAACACTCTCTGACATAAATCACAGTATTTTTTTGGTTCCACCTCCTACAGTAATGAAAATACAAACAAAAATAAATGGAACCCTAATTAAACTTAAAAGCTTTCGCACAGCAAAGGAAACCATAAACAAAATGGAAAGACAACCCAAAGAATATTTAATCCGTTGTTGGTTGCATCATTTGTAAACTCCAAAATATATTGGGTTGGCGAAAAAGTTCATTTTGGTTTTTCCATAAGATGTTATGGGAAAAACCAAATGAACTTTTTGGCCAAGCCAATGCAAAATAATTGTGCTCATGCAGCTCAATATATTTTTAAAAACCCAATCAAAAAATGGGCAGAAGATCTAAGACAGACAGATGGCCAAAAAGCACATGAAAAGATGCTCAATGTCGCTGATTAGAGAAATGCAAGTCAAAATTACAGTGAGGTATCACCTAACATCTGTCAGAATGGCCATCATTAAAAAATCTACAAGAGGAGCTTCCCTGGTGGTGCAGTGGTTGAGAGTCCACCTGCCAATGCAGGGGACACGGGTTCATGCCCCAGTCCGGGAAGATCCCACATGCCACAGAGCGGCTAGGCCCGTGAGCCATGGGCACTGAGCCTGCGCGTCTGGAGCCTGTACTCTGCAACAGGAGAGGCCAGCGTACCGCAAAAAAAAAAAAAAAAGTCTACAAGGGGAGGATGGGGAAAGATAGCGGAAGAGTAAGATGTGGAGATCACCTTTCTCCCCACAAATAAATCTACATGTGGAACAACTCCTACAGAACACCTACTGAACACTGGCAGAAGACCTCAGACCTCCCAAAAGGCAAGAAAGTCCCCACGTACCTGGGTAGGGCAGAAGTAAAAAGAAAAAACGGAGACAAAGAATAGGGACGTGACCTGCACCTCTGGGAGGCAGCTGTAAAAGAGGAAAGGTTTCCACACACTAGAAGCCCATTCGCGGGCAGAGACTGTGGGTGGCAGAGGGAGGAAACTTCGGAGCCACGGAGGAGAGCACAGCAACAGGGGTGCGGAGGGCAAAGCGGGGAGATTCCCGCACAGAGGATCAGGGCCGACCAGCACTCACCAGCCCGAGAGGCTTGTCTGCTCACCCGCTGCAGCGGGTGGGGGCTGGGACCTGCAGCTCAGGCTTCACTCGGATCCCAGGGAGAGGACTGGGGTTGGCGGCGTGAACACGGCCTGCAGGGGATTAGTGCACCACAGCTGGCTGGGAGGAGTCCAGGGAAAATTCTGGACCTGCCAAAGAGGCAAGAGACTTTTTCTTCCCTCTTTGTTTCCTGGTGCGCGAGGAGAGGGGATTAAGAGCCCTGCTTAAAGGAGCTCCAGAGACGGGCGTGAGCCGGGGCTAAAAGCGTGGACCCCAGAGACGGGAATGAGACACTAAGGCTGCTGCTGCCGCCACCAAGAATCCTGTGTGCAAGCACAGGTCACTATCCACACCTCCCTTCCAGGGAGCCTGTGCAGCCTGCCACTGCCAGGGTCCCGTGATCCAGGGACAACTTCTCCAGGAGAATGCACGGTGTGCCTCAGGCTGGTGCAACGTCATGCTGGGCTCTGCTGCCGCAGGCTTGCCCCGCATCCGTACCCCTCCCTCCCCTGCCTGAGTGAGCCAGAGCCCCCGAATCAGCGGCTCCTTTAACCCCGTCCTGTCTGAGCGAAGAACACACGCCCTCCGGCAACCTACACGCAGTTGCGGGGCCAGATCCTAAACTGAACCCCCGGGAGCTGTGCGAACAAAGAAAAGAAAGGGAAATTTCTCCCAGCAGCCTCAGGAGCAGTGGATTAAATCTCCACAATCAACATGATGTACCCTGCATCTGTGGAATACCTGAATAGACAACAAATCATCCCAAATTGAGGAGGTGGACTTTGAGAGCAATACATTATTTTTCCCCCTTTTCCTCTTTTTGTGAGTGTGTATGTGTATGCTTCTGTGTGAGATTCTGTCTGTATAGCTTTGCTTTCACCATTTGTCCTAGGGTTGTGTCCGTCTTTTTTTTTTTACTTAAAATTTTTCTTAATAATTATTTTTTATCTTTTAATAACTTTATTTTATCATACTTTATTTTATCCTCTTTCTTTTTACTTTTTCTCCCTTTTATTCTGAGCCATGTGGATGAAAGGCTCTTGGTGCTGCAGCCAGGAGTCAGTGCTGTGCCTCTGAGGTGGGAGAGCCAACTTCAGGACACTGGTCCATGAGAGACCTCCCAGCTCCACATAATATCAAATGGCGAAAATCTCCCAGAGATCTTCATCTCAACACCAGCACCCAGCTTCACTCAATGACCAGCAAGCTACAATGCTGGACATCCTATGCCAAACAACTAGCAAGAAAGGAACACAACCCCACCCATTAGCAGAGAGGCTGCCCAAAATGATAATAAGTCCATAGACACCCCCAAAACACACCACCAGACGTGGACCTCCCCACCAGAAACACAAGATCCAGCCTCATCCACCAGAACACAGGCACTAGTCCCCTCCACCAGGAAGCCTACACAACCCACTGAACCAACTTTAACCACTGGCGACAGACACCCAAAACAACGGGAACTACGAACCTGCAGCCTGCAAAAAGGAGACCCCAAACACAGTAAGATAAGCAAAATGAGAAGACAGAAAAACACACAGCAGATGAAGGAGCAAGATAAAAACCCACCAGACCTAACAAATGAAGAGGAAATAGGCAGTCTACCTGAAAAACAATTCAGAATAATGATAGTAAAGATGATCCAAAATCTTGGAAATAGAATAGAGAAAATGCAAGAAACATTTAACAAGGACCTAGAAGAACTAAAGAGGAAAGAAGCAATGATGAACAACACAATAAATGAAATTAAAAATACTCTAGAAGGGTTCAATAGCAGAGTAACTGAGGCAGAAGAACGGATAAGTGACCTGGAAGATAAAATAGTGGAAATAACTACTGCAGAGCAGAATAAAGAAAAAAGAATGAAAAGAACTGAGGACAGTCTCAGAGACCTCTGGGACAACATTAAACACACCAACATTCAAATTATAGGGATCCCAGAAGAAGAAGAGAAAAAGAAAGGGACTGAGAAAATATTTGAAGAGATTATAGTTGAAAACTTCCCTAATATGGGAAAGGAAATAGTTAATGAAGTCCAGGAAGCACAGAGAGTCCCATACAGGATAAATCCAAGGAGAAACACGCCAAGACACATACTAATGAAACTGTCAAAATTTAAATACAAAGAAAACGTATTAAAAGCAGCAAGGGAAAAACAACAAATAACACACAAGGGAATCCCCATAAGGTTAACAGCTGATCTTTCAGCAGAAACGCTGCAAGCCAGAAGGGACTGGCAGGACATATTTAAAGTGATGATGGAGAAAAACCTACAACCAAGATTACTCTACCCAGCAAGGATCTCATTCAGATTTGATGGAGAAATTAAAACCTTTACAGACAAGCAAAAGCTGAGAGAGTTCAGCACCACCAAACCAGCGCTACAACAAATGCTAAAGGAACTTCTCCAGGCAAGAAACACAAGACAAGGAAAAGACCTACAATAACAAACCCAAAACAATTAAGAAAAAGGAAATAGGAACATATATTGATAATTACCTTAAATGTGAATGGATTTAATGCTCCCACCAAAAGACACAGACTGGCTGAATGGATACAAAAACAAGACCCACTTCAAGAAATCCAAAAGGAGAAGTAACAACTGCTGTCTACAAGAGACCCACTTCAGACCTAGGGACACATACAGACGGAAAGTGAGGGGATGGAAAAAGATATTCCATGCAAATGGAAACCAAAAGAAAGCTGGAGTAGCAGTTCTCATATCAGACAAAATAGACTTTAAAATAAAGACTATTACCAGAGACAAAGGACACTACCTAATGATCAAAGGATCAATCCAAGAAGAAGATATAACAATTGTAAATATTTATGCACCCAACATCAGAGCACCTCAATACATAAGGCAAATACTAACAGCCATAAAAGGAGAAATCGACAGTAACACATTCATAGTAGGGGACTTTAACACCCTACTTTCACCAATGGACAGATCATCCAAAATAAAAAAAAATAAGGAAACACAAGCTTTAAATGATACATTAAACAAGATGGACTTAATTGATATTTATAGGACATTCCATCCAAAAATAACAGAATACACATTTTTCTCAAGTGCTCATGGAACATTCTCCAGGATAGATCATATTCTGGGTCACAAATCAGGACTTGGTAAATTTAAGAAAATTGAAATTGTATCAAGTATCTTCTCCAACCACGCTATGAGACTAGATATCAATTACAGGAAAAGATCTGTAAAAAATACAAACACATGGAGGCTAAACAATACACTACTTAATAACGAAGTGATCCCTGATGAATTCAAAGAGGAAATCAAAACATACCTAGAAACAAATGACAATGGAGACACAACGACCCAAAACCTATGGGATGCAGCAAAAGCAGTTCTAAGGGGGAAGTTTATAGCAATAAAATCCCACCTTAAGAAAGAAGAAACATCTTGAATAAACAACCTAACCTTGCACACCTAAAGCAATTAGAGAAAGAACAAAAACCCCCCCAAAGTTAGCAGAAGGAAAGAAAGATCAGATCAGAAATAAATGAAAAAGAAATGAAGGAAACAATAGCAAAGATCAATAAAACTAAAAGCTGGTTCTTTGAAGAAGATAAACAAAATTGATAAACTATTAGCCAGACTCATCAAGAAAAAAAGGGAGAAGACTCAAATCAATAGAATTAGAAATCCAAAAGAAGTAACAACTGAGACTGCAGAAATACAAAAGATCATGAGAGATTACTACAAGCAACTCTATGCCAATAAAATGGACAACCTGGAAGAAATGGCCAAATTCTTAGAAATGCACAACCTGCCAAGACTGAATCAGGAAGAAATAGAAAATATGAACAGACCAATCACAAGCACTGAAATTGAAACTGTGATTAAAAATCTTCCAACAAACAAAAGCCCAGGACCAGATGGCTTCACAGGTGAATTCCATCAAACATTTAGAGAAGAGCTAACACCTATCCTTCTCAAACTCTTCCAAAATATAGCAGAGGGAGGAACACTCCCAAACTCATTCTACGAGGCCACCATCACCCTGATACCAAAACCAGACAAGGATATCACAAAGAAAGAAAACTACAGGCCAATATCACTGATGAACATAGATGCAAAAATCCTCAACAAAATACTAGCAAACAGAATCCAGCAGCACATTAAAAGGATCATGCACCATGAACAAGTGGGGTTTATTCCAGGAATGCAAGGACTCTCCAATATATGCAAATCAATCAACTTGATACACCATATTAACAAACTGAAGGAGAAAAACCATATGACCATCTCAATCGATGCAGAAAAAGCTTTTGACAAAATTCAACACCCATTTATGATAAAAATCCTCCAGAAAGTAGGCACAGAGGGAACTTTCCTCAACATAATAAAGGCCATATATGACAAACCCACAGCCAACATTGTCCTCAATGGTGAAAAACTGAAAGCATTTTCACTAAGATCAGGAACAAGACAAGGTTACGAACTCTCACCACTCTTATTCAACATAGTTTTAGAAGTTTTAGCCACAGCAATCAGAGAAGAAAAGGCAGTAAAAGTAATCCAAAGAAGAAAAGAAGAAGTAAATGTCACTATTTGTAGATAACATGATTCTATACATAGAGAATCCTAAAGATGCTACCAGAAAACTATTAGAGCTAATCAATGAATTTGGTAAAGTTGCAGGATACAAAATTAATGCACAGAAATCTCTGGCATTCCTATACACTAATGATGAAAAATATGAAAGTGAAATTAACACTCCCATTTTCCATTGCAACAGAAAGAATAAAATATCTAGGAATAAACCTACCTAAGGAGACAAAAGACCTGTATGCAGAAAATTATAAGACACTGATGAAGGAAATTAAAGATGATACAAATAGATGGAGAGATATACCATGTTCTTGGATTGGAAGAATCAACATTGTGAAAATGACTCTACTACCCAAAGCAATCTACAGACTCAATGCAATCCCTATCAAACTACCACTGGCATTTTTCACAGAACTAGAACAAAAAATTTCACAATTTGTATGGAAACACAAAAGACCCCGAATAGCCAAAGCAATCTTGAGAACGAAAAACGGAGTTGGAAGAATCAGGCTCCCTGACTTCAGACTATTCTACAAAACTACAGTAATCAAGACAGTGTGGTCCTGGCACAAAAACAGAAATATAAATCAATGGAACAGGATAGAAAGCCCAGAGATAAGCCCACGCATATATGGTCACCTTATCTTTGATAAAGGAAGCAGGAATGTACAGTGGAGAAAGGACGGCCTCTTCAATAAATGGTGCTGGGAAAACTGGACAGGTACATGTAAAAGTATGAGATTAGAACACTCCCTAACACCATATACAAAAATAAGCTCAAAATGGATTAAAGACCTAAATGTAAGGCCAGAAACCATCAAACTCTTAGAGGAAAACATAGGCAGAACACTCTATGACATACATCACAGCAAGATCCTTTTTGACCCACCTGCTAGAGAAATGGAAATAAAAACAAAAATAAACAAATGGGATCTAATGAAACTTCAAAGCTTTTGCACAGCAAAGGAAACCATAAACAAGACCAAAAGACAACCCTCAGAATGGGAGAAAATATTTGCAAATGAAGCAACTGAGAAAGAATTAATCTCCAAAATTTACAAGCAGCTCATGTAGCTCAATAACAAAAAAACAAAGAACCCAATCCAAAAATGGGCAGAAGCCCTATATAGACATTTCTCCAATAAGATATACAGATTGCAGGGCTTCCCTGGTGGCGCAGTGGGTGAGAGTCCACCTGCCGAGGCCACAACAGTAAGAGGCCTGCGTACCACAAAAAAAAAAAAAAAAAAAAGATATACAGATTGCCAACAAACACATGAAAGAATACTCAACATCATTAATCATTAGAGAAATGCAAATCAAAACTACAATGAGATATCATCTCACACCAGTCAGAATGGCCGTCATCAAAAAATCTAGAAACAGTAAATGCTGGAAGAGGTGTGGAGAAAAGGGAACACTCCTGCACTGCTGGTGGGAATGTGAATTGGTACAGCCACTATGGAGAACAGTATGGAAGTTCCTTAAAAAACTACAAATAGAACTACCATATGACAAGCAATCCCACTAGTGGGCATATACCCTGAGAAAACCATAATTCAAAAAGAGTCATGTACCAAAATGTTCATTGCAGCTCTATTTACAATAGCCAGGAGATGGAAGCAACCTAAGTGTCCATCATCAGATGAATGGGTAAAGAAGATGTGGCACATATATACAATGGAATATTACTCGGCCATAAAAAGAAACGAAATTGAGTTATTTGTAGTGAAGTGGATGGACCTAGAGTCTATCATACAGAGTGAAGTAAGTCAGAGAAAGACAAATACTGTATGCTAACACATACATATCGAATCTAAGAAAAAAGAAAATGTCATGAAGAACCTAGGGGTAAGACAGGGATAAAGACACAGACCTGGGCTTCCCTGGTGGTGCAGTGCTTAAGAATCCACCCGCCAATGCAGGGGGCACTGGTTCGAGCCCTTGTCTGGGAAGATCCCACGTGCCATGGAGAAACTAAGCCTGTGTGCCACAACTACTGAGCCTGTGCTCTAGAGCCCGTGAGTCACAACTAGTGAAGCCTGCACGCCTAGAACCCGTGCTCTGCAACAAGAGAAGCCACCGCAATGAGAAGCCTGAGCACAGCAATGAAGAGTAGCCACCGCTCGTTGCAACTAGAGAAAGCCCACTCACGGCTACGAAGACCCAATGCAGCCAAAAATAAATAAAATAAATAAATAAATTTATTAAAAAAAAAGACACAGACCTACTAGAGAATGGACTTGAGGATATGGGGAGGGGGAAGGGTAAGCTGTGACAAAGTGAGAGAGAGGCATGGACATATATACACTACCAAACCTAAAATAGATAGCTAGTGGGAAGCAGCCGCACAGCACAGGGAGATCAGCTCCGTGCTTTGTGACCACCTAGAGGGGTGAGATAGGGAGGGAGACGCAAGAGGGAAGAGATATGGGAACACATGTATATATATATAACTGATTCAGTTTGTTATAAAGCAGAAAGTAACACACCATTGTAAAGCAATTATACTCCAATAAAGATGTAAAAAAAATGTCTACAAGTAACAAATGCTGGAGAGCATGTGGAGAAAAGGGAACCCTTCTACAAGGTTGGGGGGAATGTAATTGGTGCAGCCACTATGGAAAACAGTATGGAGTTTCCTCAAAAAGCTAAAAATAGAGCTGCGATGTGATCCTGCAATCCCACTTCTGGGCATATTTCCAGAGAAAACCATAATTCAAAAAGAACATGCCCCCCAGTGTTCATAGCAGCACTATTCACAATAGCCAAGACATGGAAACAGCCTAAATGTCCATTGACAGATGAATGGGTAAAGAAGACGTGGTACTTTATTTTTTTATTTTTTAATTTTTTTTAAGTTGCTAATTATTTTTTTTAACATCTTTATTGGGGTATAATTGCTTTACAATGGTGTGTTAGTTTCTGCTTTATAACAAAGTGAATCAGTCATACATAAACATATGTTCCCATATGTCTTCCCTGTTGCATCTCCCTCCCTCCCATCCTCCCCATCCCACCCCTCCAGGCTGTCACAAAGCACCGAGCCAATATCCCTGTGCCATGCGGCTGCTTCCCACTAGCTATCTACCTTACTGCGTTTGTTAGTGTGTATATGCCCATGACTCTCTCTCGCCCTGTCACAGCTCACCCTTCCCCCTCCCCATAACCTCAAGTCCGTTCTCTAAGAGGTCTGCGTCTTTATTCCTGCTTTACTCCTAGGTTCTTCATGACATTTTTTTCTTAAATTCCATATATATGTGTTAGCATACGGTATTTGTCTTTTTCTTTCTGACTTACTTCACTCTGTATGACAGACTCTAGGTCTATCCACCTCATTACAAATAGCTCAATTTCGTTTCTTTTTATGGCTGAGTAATATTCCATTGTATATATGTGCCACATCTTCTTTATCCATTCATCCGATGACGGGCACTTAGGTTGTTTCCATCTCTGGGCTATTGTAAATAGAGCTGCAATGAACATTTTGGTACATGACTCTTTTTGAATTTTGGTTTTCTCAGGGTATATGCCCAGTAGTGGGATTGCTGGGTCATATGGTAGTTCTATTTGTAGTTTTTTAAGGAACCTCCATACTGTTCTCCATAGTGGCTGAACCAATTCACATTCCCACCAGCAGTGCAAGAGTGTTCCCTTTTCTCCACACCCTCTCCAGCATTTATTGTTTCTAGATTTTTTGATGATGGCCATTCTGACTGGTGTGAGATGATATCTCATTGTAGTTTTGATTTGCATTTCTCTAATGATTAATGATGTTGAGCATTCTTTCATGTGTTTGTTGGCAGTCTGTATATCTTCTTTGGAGAAATGTCTATTTAGGTCTTCTGCCCGTTTTTGGATTGGGTTGTTTGTTTTCTTCTTATTGAGCTGCATGAGCTGCTTGTAAATTTTGGAGATGAATCCTTTGTCGGTTGCTTCATTTGCAAATATTTTCTCCCATTCTGAGGGTTGTCTTTTGGTCTTGTTTATGGTTTCCTTTGCTGTGCAAAAGCTTTGAAGTTTCATTAGGTCCCATTTGTTTATTTTTATTTCCATTACTCTAGGAGGTGGGTCAGAAAGGATCTTGCTTTGATTTATGTCATAGAGTGTTCTGCCTATGTTTTCCTCTGACGTGGTACTTTAGTTGCAGCATGCCAGGTGTTCATTGCAGCATGCAGGATGCTGCAACTAAAGATCCCACACACCGCAACGAAGATCCCACGTGCTGCAACTAAGACCTGGAATAATGGAATAATTCCATCTGCAGCAACAATGAATGGACCTAGAGATTATCATACTAAGTGAGTAAGCCAAAGAAAGACAAGTATATGGTATCACTTATATGTGGAATCTAAAAATGTGGTACAAATTAACTTACTTACAAAACAGACTCAGACTTCAGAAACAAACATGGTTACCAAAAGGGAAAAGTGGGGCAGGAGGGATAAATTTAGAGGTTGGGATTAACATATACACACAACTATATATAAAATAGATAATCAATAAGGATCTACTGTATAATACAGGGAACTCTACTCAATACTCTGTAATAACCTATATGGGAAAGGTATCTGAAAAAGAATAGATACTTGGGGCTTCCCTGGTGGCGCAGTGGTTGAGAGTCCGCCTGCCAATGCAGGGGACACAGGTTGGAGCCCTGGTCCGGGAGGATCCCACATGCCACAGAGCAACTAAGCCTGTGCACCGCAGCTCCTGAGCCTGTGCTCTAGAACCTGCGAGCCACAACTGCTGAGCCCACGTGCTGTGACTGCTGAGGCCCACGCGCCTGGAGCCCGTGCTCTCCAACAAGAGAAGCTACCACAATGAGAGGCCCGCACACTGCAACAAAGAGTAGCCCCCACTCGCTGCAACTAGAGAAAGCCCACACGCAGCAACGAAGACCCAACACAGCCAAAAGTAAATAAATAAATTTAAAAAAACAAAAGATATATGTATAACTAAATCACTTTGCTGTCCACCTGAAACCAACAACATTGTAAATCAACTATACTCCAATATAAAAAAACTTTTTTTAAGTCACCACCTTGGGTTTTCCTGGTGGTACAGTGGTTAAGAATGTGCCTACCAATGCAGGGGACACGGGTTCGAGCCCTGGTCTGGGAAGATTCCACATGCCACGGAGCAACAAAGCCCGTGCACCGCAACTACTGAGCCCACGTGCCACAACTACTGAAGTCTGTGCACCTAGAGCCCATGCTCAAGAGAAGCCATCGCAATGAGAAGCCTGTGAACTACAATGAAGAGTAGCCCCTACTTGCCACAACTAGAGAAAGCCCACATGCAGCAACAAAGACCCAACACAGCCAAAAATAAATAAATATTTAAAAAGTCACCACCTTTAGGAAATAAAAACTAAGGTTTTACCTATAAACAGTTATTTTAGAAGATTCTTTGTATTAAGCTAAAATCCCCTATCCCCAACCCTTTAGAATCGTTGACTGTTCCTAGGAGGACATACATTGCTGGTTTCCTGGAAACTGAGAGGGAAAGGAGTGGGTAGTCACCCAGTCTGAGGGTGGCAAAGCTGAGACCAGGCCTGGGGCTCCTGACTTTCAGCCCAGGGTCTCTTCATCTGCGGCCTTATCTTTCCTGTAACATACTGCCGTGGGCTGTCATTCTCCCTTCCCTACAGTGCCTCTTTTGTAGGACAGCCTTTCAGTCTGATGAAGACCGCTATCAGAAGCCCCTCAGGTCTTTGAGTAAAATACTCAGAGTTTGTTATTGTGCCTCATCTGACATGATTCCAGGTCCTTCACTGGCTTACTTTTAAAATGGAGAAAACTTAGAGGAAGTATCTCCCATAAAATCCAGTGGCCAAAATTGAGTAACGGGGCTGTATTATCTCCCACCATAAGGAAAATAGTTTTAAAATTGTAATTTGTTTATTTAGGCTGAACATATACCACATTTCAGGATATTTTCCACCCAGAGCTCTCTGCTATGTTTACTTAGAAAGGGTACCAAAGATAGCATAGAATCTGCAATTGACTTGGTTTGGAAATTGGTATAATATACAGAACACTTAGATTAAACAAAGACAGCTGTTATTCATACTAATGGTATAATGGTAAATATCTCAAAGGTCAGTTGTATTTGTTTTTTTGGCTGTGCTGGGTCTTCGTTGCTGCGCATGGGCTTAGTCTAGTTGCGTCGAGCGGGGGCTGCTCTTCTTTCCAGTATGTGGGCTTTTCACTGTGGTGGCTTCTCTTGTTGCAGAGCTCGGGCTCTAGGCCCGCGGGCTTCAGTAGTTGTGGCTCGCGGGCTCTACAGTGCAGGCTCTAGAGCGCAGGCTCAGTTGCTCCACGGCATGTGGGATCTTCCCAGACCGGAGCTCGAAGCCGTGTCCCCTGCATTGGCAGGTGGATTCTTAACCACTGTGCCACCAGGGAAGCCCCAGGTCAGTTGTATTTTTGTACTGTGTTCCTATATTTTTGTTGGTATGGGTTTAATACTCTGGAAATTTTAAATTTCCAACAAAATAATTTAGGTTCCAAACTTGCCTACACATTGGAACCCCCTGGGGAGCTTAAACAAATTTGCTTGTGTCCCATTCTGGGAGATGGTGATTTAATTTTTCTGAAATAAGGCCTGAGCTTTAGGAATTATTAAGAGATTCCCCATGTGATTTTAATATGCAAATAATTTTGAGAACCACTGCTGTAACGTGATCAGATTTAGGCAAGGGACTTAGAAAATTGTTCCTTGCCTTGTTCCCTGCTCCAGCTTGAACAGTTTGGCATTGCATGAAATTTTATGATCTAATTCTCATTTGGACTTATGGATGTCATGGACCTAAGTTGTGCAGTTTTTTTTTTTTTTTTTTTAAAAACTTGCAGCTACTATTCATGATTCCCTTTCACACACTCCCCCTGCACTTTTTTTTTTTGGTACTCAGGCCTCTCACTGTTGTGGCCTCTCCCGTTGCGGAGCACAGGCTCCGGACGTGCAGGCTCAGCGGCCATGGCTCACGGGCCCAGCTGCTCCGCGGCATGTGGGATCTTCCCGGACCGGGGCATGAACCCGTGTCCCCTGCATCGGCAGGCGGACTCTCAACCACTGCGCCACCAAGGAAGCCCCCTCTGCACTTTTTAACAGTTGATTTTAGATGTGAAATCCATTCACTATCTAAATAAACTGATCACATGGATTAAAACATGAAAAGGCTTATTTTAACTGGTTAACTCATATTCATCAATATCCACCTAAGTGTGGTAGATGTCATGCAAAAAGAAACCTTAATGAAATGTACTCTAATGTACTAGAATGAAATAGAGATTCACACTTTTCTGGGTGAAAGAAGGCATGCACGTTTTGGGTTTAAGGTCTTGGTGCTGGGCTTTTGGCGGCAGACAGTGAAATAGAATAATTTGCATCTAAGATAGAAATTTTAGGGCTTCCCTGGTGGCGCAGTGGTTGAGAATCTGCCTGCTGATGCAGGGGACACGGGTGTGAGCCCTGGTCTGGGAGGATCCCACATGCCACAGAGTGGCTGGCCCCGTGAGCCACAACTACTGAGCCTGCGCGTCTGGAGCCTGTGCTCCGCAATAAGAAAGGCCGCGATAGTGAGAGGCCCGCACACTGCGATGAAGAGTGCCCCCGCTTGCCACAACTAGAGAAAGCCCTCGCACAGAAACGAAGACCCAACACAGCAAAAATAAATAAACTGAAGGTGTCTTGTAGGCACAGACTATTAAAAAAAATAGAAATTTTACCATCTGTGCTTAATTATTAAAAAGAATGACAGAATTGTTTGCAGACAAGCTGCATGTCTGACAACCTCTTGGTAGACAGAGGTTATCTGCACAATAAGTAGGAATAAAAACACTGATTTAAAAAGATGTCCAAGTCTCAAATAAAAACCCAGAAATTTCTATTGAGTCAATTTATATTTGTTGTCAGGCTTACTTTAGAATAATAGTGTTTAGCTGTTGCTTCATCCTTTGTGATACCCAAGCCAAGCTGCAGACACCGTGCGTGGTAGAAAGAGGCCATGGCCATGCCTCTGCTGATGAATTCTGGGAGACAGTCCGTGACCTGGGCTATCATGGGGATGTCATGAATCTCATCGTAGTCAGCAATCCTGTTACAACATCCAGTTGTGAAATTAAAAACGGTATCAGTTACATTTTTATAAACATGCCCAGAAACTGTCCATGTACCCTAAGTGGTTTCTCTATTATTTCTACCAGTTTGAGAACAAAATTGTTTGCTCTGTGGTGAAGGGTAAATAGAACAGTCAACTAACACCAGAAGAATCGGAACTAACTACAGTTGTTACTATATGGCTTCCTAGGATTATACTGGTCAGGCTTAATAACCACTAAAAAAAATTAAGTTTAAAATATTACAAGAACTTGGGCTTCCCTGGTGGCGCAGGGGTTGAGAGTCTGCCTGCCGATGAAGGGGACACGGGTTCGTGCCCCGGTCCGGAAGGATCCCACATGCCGCGGAGCAGCTGGGCCCGTGAGCCATGGCCGCTGAGCCTGCACGTCCGGAGCCTGTGCTCCACAACGGGAGAGGCCACAACAGTGCGAGGCCCGTGTACCGCAAAAAGAAAAAAAGAAAAAAAAAAAAATATATATATATATTACAAGAACTCATCACTTTGCAGATTTAAACAATGGGAAAAAAGCATTTTTCTATCTCTTTGGGTATTTAAACATCAACCTTGAATTTGGACTTTAGTCACACAGGACCAGAAAACACATTAATAAACTTACACATCTATGATAATGGGCAATAAAAAGTCCTTCTCTATAACCCAGATACAGCAATGGAGAACTACATGAAAACAAGTCAACTCCACATCAGCCGTAATACTGTGGGAAATAGGAACATGGAAAGTTTCAAAATCTTTAAAAGAACTGTTCGAAGTCTTAGTTTTAACCATATGGGCACTAGAGGATTTGAGACATCAGAGACCACACCTTTAAGTGGCCTGCTGCCTGGAGGCCATGATGTTGGGGAGGAGAGGGTAAAAGCAATTCCTTCATCCTTCAGTGTGGATGTCTGCCTCACACTGGGCTCGGGGAGAGGGGAACCTGTGGGCTCCGTGGGAAGGGCATTATTGGGAGGGAAATGGCAGCATGGCCTTATAGCCATTTTAGAGGACACCCAGGTCTGTTGCATTTGTACATTGTGGGTAAATGCAGGAAAGTACATGGCCTCAGAGAAGAGAAATTTCCATATAATTTATGTTAGTGTTGGAGTCTTTTAACCATTCTCATTGTGCAGTCCTCATCAAGCTATATTGTAATTGTGCAGTTATAGAACCTATGGCTAAGGGTGTAGGAAAAAAAGTTTAGTATTTCTCATGTGCCAAGCTGTGTTAAACACTTTATATTCACTATATTTTTTAAATCAAGAAGAAAATACTTCTGCAGGATTACAAAAGAACTGATGCCCCCAAAGTTAAACTTGTGTAAGATTACTTAGCTGGTATACAGAGCAAATAGCACTGAAGTTCTGCAGACTAACAGATGTACTATCCAATATGGTAGCCAGGAGCTACGTGTGGCTATTAAAATTAAAATCCAATGAAAATTACAAGTTCAATCCTCAGTTGCACTGGCCACACTGCAAGTACCAATAGCCATCATTTCCAATACTGCAGCGAGTTCTATTAAACAGACCTGGCATAGAACATCTAGTAAGAGTTTTTGTAAATACTTTTATCCAGCTTACCTTTTGGAAAATGCAGCACACTTTGTAAAAAATTTCATCTTATAGTAATACTCCACGAGATTCCCTTGAGCGTAGACATTTCCACGTTCTGCTGCTTCCCTCAAGCAATGCAGGGCAGCCTCGGTATCCTGGTGGATGCCTTGTCCATAAAAGTACATGAGCCCAAGCGCACCCTGGGATTCCAGGTTTCCATTGCCACAAGCTTCTGAATGCCAATAAAACGCCTAGGAGAAAGCACAATTCCCTAGTATTCACAAGGTGGATTATAAATGGAATATCTCTATAAGATAGTACTATTAATTCATCTCTAGGACACCGTTCTAACCCCCTGAATGTATGTCAGACTAGCACCAACTTCGCATGCCTGAGAGAGGGTGCTGAGGGGAGCCCGCCCGTTGTCTGCCCACAGTATAGGCGAGGTCACTGGCTCGAGCTCAGCTGTTCAGGTTTCAGGATTTTCAGATTTTCCAGAGGAAGGACCAAAAAGGTGGGAAATAGGAACCAAGCGTCTGAAAGGCTTTGTAATGAGGCACAGCAAGGAGAGGAGAGCAGCTGATGTGAGATTGCAGCTATCTCTCAGATCCTCTTGGAGCTCCAACGGGATCAAAGAAAACCAAGGATAAAAACCTGCATGTGGTCCAAGCACGTTTGCTCAATACTCAGCTACAGTGCATCTGAGTTAGTTCAAACCTATTTCCAAGTAGCTCCTCAGTTATCTGACAAGGATCTTGGGGGTTATGTGCCTCCAACAAGTTTGCCTTTAACGCCTCATTTCCTTCTCCTTGTAAGATTTCTTGGAAAGGGTTTTCCATCATTGGTGATTAAAGAGGTTGTACTGACTCTCCCTCCTCTTTTACCTTTTATGGTAGGATATTTTGTATGTGTGCTTTTTATAGCATACAAAGTGCTCACATCCGTGGTCTCCTTTGGTAGAGGCAGGGAAGGCAGCATTCATAGTTGAGGAAAGGTGAAATGAGTTTGGAGATCCTAAAACGTAAGCTTTCTTTACATTGAAAGAAATGTAAGAGATATTCAGACTACATACTTACTCCTCACCAAATATTAATCTACACAGGATGCTAGGATTTAAACAAATAAATCACTGTTACCTTCTCTAACTCTCTGGGTTCCTTTGTTGAGTAATACAATCCTAGGATACTTTGAGCCTTCACACTAGCTTTTGGATTTCCATTGTCTGCAGCAAAAAGCCACAGTCTAGAAGAGAAGGGCAAGGCAAGTTATTCTTTGTTTAAGGCATTTGATTAAAACAAAAATCTTGTTCTCAAGTCAGATTACCTTTCAGCTTCCTCGTCTGATTGTTTAACGCCTTTTCCTTCATAATAAGCTCTTCCAAGGTTGTAAGCTGCTGCAAATTGTAAGTGTCTTGCTTTGGGACACGGAGAATCAACAATTTTCTTCATATATTCCACTCCTTTTTCCTTCCACAAAGGAAAAGAACAAAACAGAAAGTCCTAGTTTAGTTTTACCCAAGTTAAGTTTTCTCCCAATAATGCTGTAAAGCATTCACCCTCCGACATGAGGTAGAATGTCATGAGTCTATACCTAACAGGTATGGTTGTCCTGGACTCTGCAGGGCTAGAAATAAGTCAAAGTCCATCTCCTGGCTCAGCGTTCCCAGGAGCTCTGGGATATAAAGCATTCCCTTCATTTTATAGCTTCCACATTTGCATTACCTCTCAATATGGTTTCCTTCTCTCCTCATAGCCCTTATTCTGAATCGGCACAGTTCTTAGAACTTATAGTGTAAGGATAGCCAGTAACTTCCCCATTTTTAATCCTTACAGGACACGTGTAAGCCCCAAACTCTGTCTTCTCTCTTCAAGCACACGTTCCCTAGCTGTGCTCAGTGATAAATTTACGTCTACTACACTCATCTTCATACGACATCTGCATAGTCACAGAACACAGAGGACGTTCTAACCACCAACAAAAGGCTTTCCTCCCTCCAAAAACCCAGACACAAATTGTTTACTAGACTATGTTCCTCTTGTCCAACGCACAGCAAGCCAAAATGCTGAGCCCACGAGGTTTGCAGCAAAGAGGGTTTACAAGGCAGCCAAGCAGGAGATGGGAGAACAAATCTCAAATCCACCTCCCCAAAGGCAAGGAGCTCGGGGTATTTATAGGATAAAGAAGAAAGCAGCGGGCAGTTGGAGGTGTGGGGAGCCTGGAGAAAGACGATTGGAAAAGGTGCGGGAATCTTTGCTCTGCACAGGTGTAACTAAGCTATAGCCCTCTGCACGTTCAAAAAGTCACTAAGCAACAGACACGCATGCCCAGTTGAAGGGTCGGTGGTTCTATCCAGTCTTAACCAGCTCAGCTCAAACTACACACAGCTGACTCCAAGTTCCTAGAAAACAACTCAGGCAAACATCTTGTTTAGGCTACATGCTGCTTGGAGCACATGAGAGTCTTAAAAAAACCACCTTGATTACTGAAGGCAGGTGAAGTGGATTTGACCCACGGTTTCAGTCCCCCCTTGCTTTTCGATCATTACTCAACCTCTTGAGGAAAAAAGGTGAGGACAGCTCTGGCTAATTCCTGATGATAAGGGGCATAGGCCTAACAGGGGCTTGAAGAATCAAACTATTTAGCACTCATTTGAGAATATTCTCTTGTTCCTGGTTTCAAGTTAACATTTTGATCCCAAACAAGTACCACTTATGCACCAGCTGTCAAAGCATTCATAGGCCCAAGATTGGTAATAAAAACTGTAGACAAATAGGTATGGGGTGGGGCAAATATGTACACTGTGAGGGCATACAGAACGCCAGACGTGCGAACACTTTGACTCATTTTTAGGGATTTTACCTAGGACACTGGCGAGCCAGGGATCGGGGTATTACTTTTTTACGAATTGGAGTGTGTTGATCATTATCACCTTTGACTGAAACAGATAGTATCAAAGGAACACAGGCTGGGAGAATTAAGTGTGGTTTCTACAATATCCTCACCAAATAGAACCCTAACAAGGGTAGGGGCCATTTTTTGTTGTTTGTTTTTTGGTTGTTTTTTATTCTGAGGACACAAGGAGACCAAATTTTGGCTTATTCAAGAAAAAAACACGACAGGACATTTTGTTGATTAGCCTAATTTGATATGTGCACACCTGAAGTCACAGTGAAGTCAGGGATGGTCAAAAATTAACGACAGGCACAACCAAGGGGTCAGCATGATCAAATACAGAAGGTTTTAGATGACATATCCAAAAGCTAGAGAAATTACCTACTTTTGCCAAAGATTGAAAAATCCTAATCACTGAATTGTCCAAGCCTGGGAGGTTCGAAACAAAGAGAAGGCAGAACAAAAGAAAATCAATCTGGTTACTAGCAAATTATTTAAATTGCTTCCTAAATTTTACTTTTCAAAGCCACCACTGCAGCAATCCCACTCACCTTAATTGCTTTCCCGTGGCTTTTTTTCTGGGGGTTTGCTTGCCCACTCGGGAAAGTCAGCGTCAGGGTTGGAACCACTGCGGTATTCCTCCCGCAACGTGCTTTCTCCCTTTTTCGCTGCATTCCTCATAAGGTCCCAACCCGCAAAGATGGACCTGGTCTTCAGGATGTTTATCCTCCATGATTTCAGTCTAGATGTTCATTGTCTCCTTTAAGAGCTTCCTAAATGGGTTTTGCTATGAGTCCAAAGTTGGGGACCCAAATACGGCAGAACCCAGCCATTCCCAGAAATTCCTGCAATTATCTCTTGGTGGGAGCTGCAGCCCTAGCTAGAGCTTCCCTTCCATTAGAGGGCAAGTCTCTCTGTCCTTGTGAGAGTTCAAAACCCAAATATTTAACAGAGGGATTGAGAACTCTGTGCTTTTTCTTGGATACTTGATAGACCTGTTCAACCAAAAAGGTTGAAATCAAAACCATATTCTGAAAAAAAAAAACAAAAAAAACAACCATGTTCTGGTCTGTGTCCTTTGTTTTACTGGTAACCAGCATCAACCACGTCCAGGGCTCCCTCATTTAGTTGAGGGTCCCTCAAATCTTTTGCCAGGATTTCTCCAAACATCGCGGGTAAAGTTTTAAATCCCTGAGGAAGTACTGTCCAGCAGTACTGTTGTTTAATTCTTAGTACCAAGATCTTCCCATTTGAAAACAAACAACTCTTGGGATTTAAAACAAGGATATGCAAGAAAAGGCATCTTTCAACTCTAATACAGTAAACCAACAATGTCTGGACAGATTAGTGAGCAGAGAATATGGGTTAGGGACTACTGGATTAGTCTCTTTCACAATCTAATTGTTCTTAAATCATGTACAAGCTGACCTCAGGTGGTATCCTAAGCTGTATAGGCCTAGCTCTTTGCTATTCCCAGCCTCCCATCTGCCCAGGTCTTCGGACTCCCCTTTGCAAATCTCTTCTGGAACAGTTGCAGGCTGTTCTTTTGGGGAGTGGAGTAATAAAGCCTGCAATGCGCAAGCCTGCTCTGGTGGTACTTTAATGTCTGTCCACTCAGGGGCAAAGGTAACCTTGATATTTAGTTAGTAAATCTCATCTCAGAAGGGGAATGGGGCATTCAGGCATGTATACAAAGGTATGCTTCAGATGCGTTTTCCCCAACTGACAGTTTAGCAGCTGGAAAAAAAGGCATTATCAAGGTTTCTTTGGACACCCCAGTTACTAACATAGTTTTAGAAAGAAGCTTAGAAAGCCAGGTATTTAAAACTGAGTAAATGGTCCAATATCAAGCAAAATCCAAGTTAATTTCCCACGGTCATAGTCATCCAGGGCTCTGCTTAGGAAATATGGACTTCACAAGATTTAAAGGAACCCCTAGGGCCTGGCATTCTTGGTCACTGTCATTCTCAGCTCGGGCATCCGATGTGTCAGCTGTTTACCTTCAAGAGGCTTACTTAGGACGGGACCCTCTTTTCCAGTGTCCCTCCTGTTTGCAATATGCACACTGGCGGAGTCCGGCTATTGGGTGCCCGTTTGAGCGGAAGCTTTTGCCGAGTCCCTTGTGAGAGTCCTTGATTCCATCCAGCTCTTCCCGGTGTTGAGGTAGCCGCCCGCAGAGCAGCCTCTTTCATTCTCCATTGTTCCCTTTTCTCCTGAACCTGGTCTCCGCCATTAGAAACTTTAAAGGCAGTTTCAACAGGTCAAGACATAGACATTCCTAAAGGCCCTTCCATCTTTTGCAGTTTCTTCTGTATACTGGGTGCGCTCTGACCAAAACTGGTCACTCTGACATTTATAAGTTCTCTTTGTATGTTGCCTATAAGCTTTAAAGACCCTTTCTGGAAATTCTGAAGGATCCTCATTTGGTCTGTTTTACCTCCTGTACTTTATTAAGGCTTGTTTTGGCATCCCTCTTCGCAATCCTGCAAGAACGCAATCTCAGTAAAGTTCGGGCCTGTCTCCAGCATTCACATCCCCATCAGGGTCTGCTTTTGTGTAGCCCCGCACACAGCAGCCCTCACCGGGTTGCCAGGGGTTTCTGCACGAAGCAGATCTGCCTCCTCTCGAGCTTTATCCAGCACCATCCTATGCTCTTCTGAAGTGAGGAGGGTATTTAATACATTTTGAACATCTGCTCAGGTTAGTTTGTGGGTTGCAAAAAAAAAAAAAACCAAAAATCAATGAAGGTTTTCCATTCTCGAGTCATCTCTATAAGTTGGCATATTATTCTTCCAGTTAAATAAAAAAGCGGACAGGGAAGTGGACCCAGATCCATCCCAGCAGCTGCCCAGCCTCGGCATTCACAGACCCCATGGGGACCTGCCTTAAGGGATATTGCCCTATCCGCACTTGGGTCGCACCCATGGCCAAGCTGCACACCCTGGCAGGTAATGAGAGGGGAGGCCATTCCTGTTTCTCAACCCTCAGAGACTGGGGTGGAGGGCACAGGGGCCCGAGAGCCTGAGGCTCAAATGCTGACAGTGAAGGAGCGGCAGCGCCACCCTGTAAGGGTGGAGGGGAGCATCCGAGCGGCCACTCAGCCCTCAAGTCACCCTCCTTCTCATTAGAATCCAGCAAAACAGATGTCTGTGCCTTTCCTTCCTGTTGGACCATTACCTTACATCTACTCTACACAGGTTTATTCTGATTCAAGAACATAAGAGACTGTACATAAGGTATTTCATCCCGTTTTTATTCCTGTTTACAAAATAAATCTACTTGCAAAGTTTTATTGTAATTTAAGGATCCATTTTCAGGCCATTGTGCTCCAGAGTCTAGAGAATATTATGGTCACTTAGTGTTACAAAAAATAACCATCTTTTATTTCTCCATGGATTCATAACAGAAAGTCTCCCAATTTTGGAGAATGTAGCCTAGACGGCTGCAAGAGGGAACTGAATTAACATTGCCCATTTTGAAGGAGCTTTGTTCCCAGGTGGGTGCAGCAACAAAATCTTAGGGTCCTTGCTACAGTCGCCAAGAAGCTCAACCCCCTGTAGCCAATTCCTAACAATTAAGACAATCAGACATAGACAGACATGGACAAACAAAACAAAAACAAAACCAAAATCCAGAGCCCTGGGCCATAAACTCAGGTACAGAGTACCTCAGCAGCAGTAACCTTTTATATTGTCTACCAAAATCCCATCAGGTGGGCCTCTGACCCATGATCCTTCAGGGTTCCAAAGACAATCTAGGCACAAGTACATTTCTTTAACGAGGTTTACCCTAAAAACATGTTCCAAATCCAAAAGCCCAAAACCCCAAAAATGTTACTGAAAGACGGGTCTAGCTGCTCGCCACTCAAAAACCAATATTCAAGAGGCAAGGGTACTGGAAAGTCTGCTTTATTTCTGAGGCCGGCAACGGGGAGAATGGTGGACTTATGTTCAGAGACTGATTCCTCACTGACAAGTCAGAGGGTAAGCACATTTTTTTTTTTTTTTTTTTTTGCGGTACGCGGGCTTGTCACTGTTGTGGCCTCTCCCTTTGCAGAGCACAGGCTCCGGACGCGCAGGCTCAGCGGCCATGGCTCACGGGCCCAGCCGCTCCGCGGCATGTGGGATCCTCCCGGACCGCCAGGGGCACAAACCCGTGTCCCCTGCATCGGCAGGTGCACTCCCAACCACTGCGCCACCAGGGAAGCCCTGGGCAAGCACTTTTAAAGGGGAGTTTCAGGGGTGTTTAGGCGGAGGGAGGGGGCTACATGCAGAAACAGCCCAGTCAGCTCCGACAGTCACCTTGAAATTGGGCACGTGGTGGTCTGGTCAGCGTCATCTTCATTGTTTTAAGTACAGTTAGTCTTCAGTTCCAGGGTCGGTTTGTTCCCATTTCTTTGAAGCCAGTTCTCAGAACTGTGGCAGCTTATGTCATGGCTAAACAGCCTGGTCATCATGTAGTTAATTTCTTTCACCTAGTGGGGGTTTCAGTATCTATAAAACAGCTCAAAGGAGACGGCCCAGAATATTATCTATAGCCCTATGAGGAGGGACTAATGGTCCCCGACTTCATTCAGTGACTAAACTATTATTACTTGGTCTTGTTTTCCTTTGCTTCTGCACTTTCTCACTTCTCTGAATTTATTCTTTGACTAAAGTTTTTCTACAGACAGAAGACAGGCAGAGGGCATGGAGGGGAAGCACCATAGGGTCCTGCTCCATTTCCTCTCCTTGCTACAAGATGAAACTAAGCACGGAAGGTCAGCAGTGCCTCCCTGAAAACCCAGGGTCAGTCTGGGAACGGACACGCCAGGGAGCTGCTCGGGCTGGCCCACCGGACCTCAGTGCCTGCAAGGGGCCGACGAGCCGTGGGCCAAAGGTTCGCCTGGACTCACCTCTTGGCTGGCTCACCACGTGTGTTACCGAACCAGATCTGTCTTGCCAGACGCACAGCAAGCCAAACGCGGAGACACCGAGGTTTGCAGCAAAAAGAGGCAGCCAAACCGGAAGACGGGAGAACAAATCTCAAACCAGCCTCCAGCAAGCAGGCAGCTCGGGGTATTTATGGGATAAGGAATAAAAAACAGCAGGGCGGTCCGAGGCACGGGGAGCGTGCGGGGCGTGGCGAAAGGTGATTGGGAAAAGATGTGGGAATTGGTGGGTAATCTTCTCTCTGCGCAGGTGTAACTAAGATGCAGGCCTCTGCACGTTCAAAACATCATGAAGCAATGGACGCCTGTGGATGCCCAGCTGGAGAGTCGACGGTCCTATCTAGTCTTAACCAGCTCAGCTCAAACTAGATGCCACTGGCTCCAAGTTCCCAGAAAACAACTCAGGCAAACATCTTGTTGTTTATGCAAGTGCAGCTTGGAGGACACACGAGTCTTAAAACGACTTTGATTAGTGAAGGCAGGTGAAGTGGATTTAACCCAGTTTCAAAACCTTCAAAAATCACTCCAAAGAGGAAAATAATATTTGACGGTCAAGTACATTTGTATACACTGCATTCTAACTTTTACTCCTCACTAGTCTCTCAAAGTGCTATTGCTGGCTAAACAACACAGTAATAAATGAGAAAATAAAGGTGTTTTACCGAGTCCCAGATCATGTGGATTTACTTCTGTGAGTGTGTGAGGTAGGTGTCTACCATTTTTTCCCCCAACTGGTTAGTAAGAGAGAACTTACAGTATAATGGTAGTAGAGTGAAGTGTTCGTGTAAATCCTCCCACAGATAGCAGTGATTAAATCAGGACCAAACATAAAGAACAACTTTCTAAAGGCACTGGGAGGGACTTCCCTGATGGCACAGTGGTTAAGAATACGCCTGCCAAGGCAGGGAACACGGGTTCGAGCCCTGGTCTGGGAGGATCCCACGTGCCGCGGAGCAACTAAGCCCATGCGCCACAACTACTGCGCCTGTGCTCAAGAGCCTGCGAGCCACAACTACCGAAGCCCGTGCGCCTAGAGCCCATGCTCTGCAACAAGAGAAGCCACCGCAGTGAGAGGCCCGGGCACTGCACCAAAGGGTAGCCCCTGCTCTCCACAACGAGAGAAAGCCTACACGCAGCAACAAAGACCCAACGCAGCCAAAAATAAATTAATTAATTTAAAAAAAGTTATTAAAGGCACTGGGAAGTTTATCAAAGCAAACACAAACTGGAAGAGGAATGACTCTTGAAAACTGCAACTGAAAGGGATCATTGAAGTTCAATGAACCCCAGACAGGATAAACAAAAACCCTCTCCTAGGCATGCATCATAGTCAAACTGCTGAAATCCATAGAAATCCTGCAAGCAGCCAGAGAAAAAGGACACGTATACAGGGAACATAAGACAATCAGAGACTGACTTCTTGTCAGAAGCTAGAAGAGTTTACAAGGGCATTGTTTTTGGGGTTTTTTTACGCGCGGTTCGCAGGCCTCTCACTGTTGTGGCCTCTCCCGTTGCGGAGCACAGGCTCCGGACGCGCAGGCTCAGAGGCCATAGCTCACGGGCCCAGCCGCTCCGCGCCATGTGGAATCTTCCCGGACCAGGGCACGAACCCCTGTCCCCTGCATCGGCAGGCGGACTCTCAACCACTGCGCCACTAGGGAAGCACTACAATGGCATTTTTAAAGTGAGGAAAGGAGAAACTCAACCAGCAAAACAATTCATCAAAAATGAAGGCAGAGTGAAGACATTTTCAGGTAATTATAAAATTGGAGATAACTCATTACCTGCAGACTTACAAGAAATGCTCTTTAAAGGAAATTCTTCAGGTTGAACGGAAAAGGAATATGGTGCCAGATGGCAACGCAGATTGATAGGGAGGAATGTAAAGCCTCAGAAATGGTAAATATGTACAAATATAAAAGGATACCCAGGCACATATATACATACCTGTGTATGTTTTCTTTTCAATTTCTTTCAAAAGTTATATGACTAAAGCAAACATAATGCAGTTTTGTATCAATATTTTGGGGTTTATAACACGTAAATTTCAAGACATTTCAAACCTACCACACAAAGCATATTTGTTTCCACCAGACTCTGGACCAAATTAGTGTCAAGAACTCGGTAAATTAATAAAATGATAAACATTAAAAGAATTTGCTCTTTGCCCCTTTACCTTGGGTTAACTGAACAGACCTACAGAGGCCATCTTCTTTTTTGCTCCACTGGCCTCCATATGTAATTAAATTTAAGCCACTCTATTTTGGAGTTGCCATATGCCAACCCGTCGAATCTACCAATTTTCCTGGTCTTTCTACACCTTCGTGTTCTTCCCACATCAGCTTATTCTGTATCTGTCACTGTACTCATTCCTTTGTCCCTCTTTCCCTCCATGACACTCACTCATGTGGCAGATATCTTATTTCTCCAGCTACTCTGCTGTACTTAAACCACTGAACATGGCTGGAGAAAAACATAACCATGCTGACAGGTCCTTTCTACAATTTGTGACTTCAAATTTCAGAGCGAGCTCTCCCCTCACAAGCAATACTATCAGTTTGTCTCATCAATGATCTCTCCCACTTATCTGGAAGAGAAGATACTACTTCAAACCTTTTCCTTTCTCTTCAGACTTCTGCTGTCCCCTTGCTCCCTCTCCTCAGTCTCAGCTCATGGCTTCAACTTTTTAAATATTTTTATAAAAAATATGGAACAGTTCATGGAGTTGTGTGTCATCTTTGCACAGGGGCTATGCTTATTTTCTCTGAATTGTTAGAATTTTAGGATACATGCTGCCACAGCAAACACATGGCTTGTCTTTTATTTCACTGAGAAAACAGAAAGAATTGAAAGAAACACCAGATCTATCAGTTTACCTGATTCATCATCAATTTTTTCCTCTCTACCAGATCTTGTGTGTCAACTTACAAATAATACTGTAATATCTTTGATCTGGGAGAAAACTCTCCCTTGATCCCATGATCCCTCCCAGTTATTGCACATATATTTGTTCTACTTTATAACAAAGCTCAGTGCTTATCTCCACTTCCTTACATCCATATGCCTCCTCCACCCACTCCAATCTTGGTCCCTTATGACCTTGGTCCCACTGAAATGGTTTTGTCAAGATCTCCAGTGAAATTCATCTTAGTATGTCTGATAGTAAGTGCTCAGTTTTCATTCTACTCACCTCTCAGCAGAATTTGATACAGATGATCACTCCCTTCTTCTTGAAACAATTTCATCGTTTGACTTTCAGATCACCACACAGTCCTCATTTTCCTCTGTCCTCCCTGTCTTCTCCTTCTCATTTCTCCTTTGCTGGCTAGCTATTCTTTCCGTTATGACCATGAACTACTGGAGGGCTTCCAGTTCCTGGCCTTGACCTGTGGCTCTTGTCTATGATACTCATTCAGCAATCTTATCCAAGCTGGTGCTGTAACTCCCACTGCTCCACAGATAGCCCCCCACTGATTTCTCTAGTCCTGACGGCACCGTTGAGCTCCAGACTCTCTACCTGACATCTCTACTTAGGTGTCTTAACAGGTACTTCAAATGAAACATTCAAACATAAATGTTTCGCTTTTCCTCCTGTACGCCAAACGTGCTTCTCCCTCAGTCACCCCATTGTTATTAAATGGCAACATCATCCACTCAAGACAAAAAGTAGGAATCATCCTTGATTCCTCCCCTTATCCAATCCATCTCTCCCAATCCATCAGAAAGTCCTGTATCCTCTTAAGAGCACATCCTAGATCTGTCCACTTTTCTCTATTCCCACTATAATTTCAGTTAAAGCTGCTCTTTTATCTGAACTACTGCACTGGCTTCCTCACTGGACTTCCTGCTTCTACTCCTGCCTCCATTCAATCCAATCTCCACACAACAGACAAAATGATCTTTAAAAATGTTAATCATATTAATTGCACTCCCTTTTGGTGTCTTCACACTGCATTGAGAATACAATCCATTTGGCCGTAGTTTGCCAAGTTCCACATGGTTTGGTCCCTGTTTCACTGTTTTGACTGTATTCCAGCTGTACCATCCTTCCTCAGGCCTGAACACTAGCTATTTCCTCTGCCTAGAATGTGATTCACCTAGACCTATACGTTGCTCCTTCTTGCTGCTCAGTTCTTCATTCAAGTATCAGATAAAATGGTGGAATGACACAGGGAGGAAAATGTAATCCCAGAGCCAAAGTCTTCAGGTTAACATTAGAAAATTCCCAACAATCAGGAAATTGATAGAACTAGGAAAGCAAGGAGTTGGTATGAACTTCAAAGTAGGTACACTTTGTGCCTGAGGTGGAGGAGAAATAATAGCTAGAAAGTGAATTGGGAAATGAAAATAATACCAGCTCTACCTTTGAGCACTATGGTACTTTGGGAGGTTGTAAGGAGAGGCCTCCTCTAAAGAGGGCTGCTTGTGGGACAACCAAGTTTCTGATAAGGCAAGGAAGTGAAGAAAGTAGTCTGAGAAAAAGGCTGAGAATACAGAAGATCTAAGAATGGCATACAGAAAAGCAGAAAGAATATTACATAAAAATTTGCATAGGGCTTCTCTGGTGGCGCAGTGGTTGAGAGTCTGCCTGCTGATGCAGGGGACACGGCTTCGTGCCCCGGTCCGGGAAGATCCCACATGCCGCGGAGCGGCTGGGCCCGTGAGCCATGGCCGCTGAGCCTGCGCGTCTGGAGCCTGTGCTCCGCAGCGGGAGAGGCCACAGCAGTGAGAGGCCTGCGTACCGCAAAAAAAAAAAAAAAAAAAAAAAAAAAAATTTGCATAACTACCACATAGATTGTCAGTAATAACATTTTGCTATATTTGCTTCATCTGTCTTTTTTGGTGACTTGTTTCAAGTTATATGCCGATATGAAAATATCAGGACACTTCAACCCTAAATATTTCAGTATGAATTACAAAAGAAGACATTTTTCTGCATAAGTACCATATAAGTGTCACTTCTAATAAAGTCAGTATTATGAAAAAAGGCAGGAGAGAAAGTTAATCTAGATTAAAGAAACTTGTAGATATTACAACTCAATGCATTGGGTGGTCTCTGACTGAATGCTGGCTTGAAAGACTACTTTGGGACAATTTGAGAATTTTGAATATAAACTGGGTATTAAATGGTATTAGGGAATATGTGTTAGTTTTGGTAGATGTATTCAGTATAAATTCTATTTTTGGAAAGTAAAATTTTTAAAGATTTGTTTTCACAAGTTTAAGTTGTTTCATTGCAATTTGTTCCCCAGTCTTCTCATGTTTGATTGACAAAATGTGTTTTCTTAACTTTTTGAGACTAGAGTTCAATTGTCATCTAATTTCTATTGTATTTCTTCTGGTTAGGCCCTGTCAGAAATTAAGCATTTTATTGCTTTCCGCTTTATTTTTGTGCAGCCAATATTTTTCACTGGTATTATTATTATATCTTTGGTAAACTCAAATTGTTGATTCTTTTTGTTTATGTAAATTCTTTCTGGTTAGATTGTTTAAAAGTTTTAAAAAGATATAGTGATGAATATTATCCTACTGTTATTACCATTTTCCAAGGACCTATTTCTAAATTCCATGTTAAATAATCCTATAACTTGGGTGATGGTGCAGTCATGATACCATTTAAATAGAAATAGGGGACCATTGAGTTAGAAAGCACGAATAAGTATAAAAACCAATTTTTCAAAAAAATTCGCATTCTAGAGAGAGACTTAAGAAGTTTCATAGCAAGTGTGACTGTCTAATGAACACATTCTGGTTTCAGCTTATCTTTTTTTTTTTGCATAGGGCAATACATGGAAGAATATACTCTAATAACAAAGTTCATATTTGATAGTAAAATTTGGAGTGATCTTATTTTTGCTTATTTTCTAACTTTTCTCCATGTTCATGTAGCTTTGAAGTAACTTTTAAAAACAAAGGAAAACATTTTAAAGCAAAAATGTTATTGACGGCTAATAGTAGCAAGGAGAGCGGCAAAAAGAAATTTGTTTTTCACGTAAATGTAAAAATGACTACTGCTATCCTTTAAATGCTGAAATGATAGATAATTATTTAAATATAAGTAAGAAATATATCATTAAAATATAATTTTAAATATATCAAATAATCCATAAACAATGAAATCTTAAACACTGTGAACAAAACAATAACTTACAGCGTCTGCGGTCATCCCCAGACCATCATAATACATCACTCCTAGCTGGTAAGTTGCCTGATGATCCTTTTCCTTGATTTCTTCAAACTGTTCTAATGCTTCTTTATACCATCCCTGTAAGCTCCCAGGAAATACTGAATTATTTTCATTATTACCTTAAAGTAATCCCAAATACTTAGTTCCCACCTAACTCTAGCTAGCAGCACCAAATAAAACAAGACAGCAACATATTTATGGAATTTGCAAGTAAGCTATTGACAACAATCAACACACTATAAAATCAATAAAATAAACCTAAATATGGCAACTGAGGGAACTGACCAGGAGGAACCTGGGTCAGACTCTCTTTGGCTTTCACTCTTACTCTTGGCTATTGCCAAACCGCTGTCTAAATGATAGCCTAGCCCTCTGCTCATTCCAGCCTGCCATATCACCCGCTACTCCTGGAGTCTGAGAAACTTCAGAGATGGGGCCAAAGACTCTGAGAAAAGATAAACATCAGGATATCCGCTACTACTAAATATCCACTATGATATGGCTCTTCCAGTTTTGCCATTTTCTAGCTAGGGAGAAGACACAGAAAAACAAACATGTGATTCTCCAAAATTATCTTTCTCCCATACTTCCTATGAAAACCTACGTGTTATATGTCATTCATTTAAGGCTCCTCAGCGTTATAGGATATAATAACAAATACGCTGAAGTGTAAGGAATAAACATGGGGCTTGGGCTTCCCTGGTGGCACTGTGGTGGAGAGTCCACCTGCCGATGCAAGGGACACGGGTTTGTGCCCCGGTCCGGGAAGATCCCACATGCCGCGGAGCGGCTGGGCCCGTGGGCCATGGCCGCTGAGCGTGCGCGTCCGGAGCCTGTGCTCTGCAACGGGAGAGGCCACAACAGTGAGAGGCCCACGTACCTCATAAAAAAAAAAAAAATGGGGCTTATGTCTTAATCCACCATGGAAAATGCCTTACGCTAAAGAATAAATCATTTGTAACAGTGGAAAGAGAGTCTCTGAGTTGGAAGGTCATTACTAGGAAGAGCAGGCCAGAGAAAAGCAACTTTTGGAAAACACAGAAACAATTGAATTTCTCTTTTCATAAACTGTAATTAATCAACAAACTGATAAAATTAATAAAAACTGTACCAAAATGCTAACAAATATTTATCTTAAAGAACATACAACAATGAGTAAATGACTGAGTTGTAAAGATTCATTCTCCTTTCTGGCTAGTGTTTGGCCAACATATAAGAGGGCTGGAAAACTTAGAATACTCTATACAGAGGAAGAGGAAGGAAGTCCTTTTAGTTTTTCATGATTTTAAATACCATATACATGCTGGAAAATCTCAGATATATACTTTCAACTCAGACTTCTCCTTTGAGATCTAGAGTCTTACACGTAGTTTCTACTTTGAAACATGTATACTTGGATGACTGAGGGGAATCTCAAACATAAAATGTCCAAAAACTGACCTCCTGATGGTTCCCTCAAAACTCACTCCTCCCCACTTCTCTATTTTTCAGTCCATGATGCCATTACTTGTATCTCCAAAATAAATCCAGGACCCAGCTCCACCGCTGGGTCAAGATCACCATCCTCTCTTGACCCAACTAGTATAATTTTCCCCTAAACTGGTCTTGGTTCTATGCTTCCCTTCCAATCCATTCATCACAGTCTCAAAACACTTCAATGGCTTCTCACTACATTTTAAACAAGGCTTATCTAGAGTCATTCTCTGCCTCGCTGACCATGACATTGGTCTCTTAATTCCTAGAGCTCACCAAACTCTTCCTCATCTCAGAAACGTTGCATTTGTTCTCCCTTCTACCTGGAATGCACTTCCCTGTGGCTGTTTGCATTAACTGTTTCCTTTTCTTCAAGTTTTAGTTTCAACAACAGGTATTTCCGCCCTATCCCTAAGTTATTCTCTCTCAGAGTACCCAGTTAATTGCTTTCATAGCACTTTAACTTATTTTTAATTATATATTAATTTAATTTCTTCCTCTAGACTGTAAGCTCTATGAAATGGGGCCCATTCTAACCCCCTCATTACTGTATAGCTAGTACCTACCATAATAGTAGCAAATACTTATAAAGCACTTACTAGGTGCCAGGCCCTGTTAGTATTTTTACAATTAATATACCCTCATAATAGCTCTATGAAATACATATTATTACCCTCTTTTATAGATGAGGAAACTGAGGCACCCAGAGGTTAAGCATTTGTGCCCAAGGATACAGTTAACAAGCAATAGAACCGTACTGGAACCTATGCCCAAAGCTGAAAGATCATTCTCTGAACCATTGTGCTATGTGATCCTCACAGTGACAGGTGCGTTATGAGTCCTCAACAAATATTTGTTGCCAGAATGAATGAAGGAGGCATCAAAAGATAAGTGGGATATAGTTGAACAGCTGCCCAAACATTCAATGGATAGTGAGGGGTTGGGGACAGCTGGTCCCTTTTCACATCTTCCCTTGGGGTTCAATGAACAACTGAAGCTATATTGCTGAAGTTGGAGTGATAGTTTGCATAGGTCCTCCTAGACCTACTTTGCAAACCTCAGCATAATGTGGATAAAGAGGGAAATTCCCTCCTTACTCCATATAGGAACATATAAAGCTGCTTTTAAGTACTAGATAAGAATCAGGATTTTTCATTGTTAATAAAATGAAAATATTTTATAAATGATGTTGAATATATCGGGCAAAATATAAAAATTAGATTTTTAATTTATCATGTGAAAATGGATTTCATACCAAAATGACTCCTATAAATGACATTAATTAGAATGATTTTTATGGAGAAAGGTTGAATATTCCGTAAGCTGGGACCAATTTATCATACTTAAATCCACAACAATAATCTATGGAATTTGACAGAATTTCCCTGGTTTAACAATGTAAGGAACTCTATAGGAAATTTTGCTATGAAGATCTAACAGCAGCTTTATATGAAAACAAATCAACAAAAAATGATACCTCTTCAAAATACAGTTGACCTCGTAGGAAATATGCCAGAGTATCCCCTCTTCTTATTCTTTCCTTCAAGAGGTGCAATGCCTTTTCCACCAAACTAGCATGGCTGTAATGATCTGATTTTTTAAAAAGTAAAGAATTCCATCTTTATCCATACAATATGAATTTTCTCTCTTAAAGTAATAAATTAAATAGAATTCATCTGACACTGTACTAGTTTCCCTCCTAGTTCTCATTCCTAAAACTGACCTCCTTAGTTCAAGGAAAAAGCACTACCTTAAAAAAAGAAAGCACTATCACAATACCTGACACTGTGCCTTATATAATTAAGAAATATATTGGCTGGTTGTCAAACTAACCCTCTTTCCTACTAGGCAGGAGCTCTAGCAATGCAGTCTATGTGGAATTCTTTAGACAAAGCTGGCCTCTGGGTGAGTGAAATTCTTAATTTGAGCCTTAATTAGAATTACTCTAACTAGATGAGCTAACCATCCCCAATTTAATTTTTTAAGTCTATAGAAAAAAATGGTAGCTTTAAATGCTAATTTCAAGTAAAGCATGGTACTGTTCTCTTTAACAGAACTGACATCTGGCTTCTCTTTTCCAGAAGGGTGTCCTAAAGTCCTGAGAGTAAAACCAGGATCAGGATCTCATTATGAAACTTCTTCACTGATGATCTGCTACCAGGTAGCTTCAAGCAATTTCACAGATTCTTACAGAAAAGCTAGAAAAGACTGTAAACTTAACCGCTTGCTTGCCAGCAATAAGACTCATATTTCTTGTTTCTTTTGCTCTGGTGTACCTAATTAACTTTTAGTGAAAATATTATCAGGATTTGTACCAGTCTTTTCCTTTCTCCATTGGAAGAGTTTTTGTTTATTAGCAGCATAGTGGGATAGAGAAGTATAAAAGGGGTTCTTGGGCAACTTTTCACTGGTCAACTTCATCCTGTCTCCACAGTAGGTATTCTGTAAATTAAAAAATTATATTAAAAAATAATATGGTAGAATCTTCCCCCAGAAAATGCAAAGAGAGACTCCACTCCAACTTGGCAGTCATTATAAAAAGCATCTTCCTCTCATCACCTAGGGATAGGGCACCAAACTACCAGCTCTGGGATGTGAACATTCCTTCTTAGGAAACCAGGACCCTCTATAGCTATGAGAAGCACAGCACTCCTCCATGTCTGTTTCCACAGCATGGGATTAATGATCAGAGCTGTTTGCAAATCCTTTCTGGCTATGAGATCACACACTCCAGTGAGTCATGTCACCCACCACAGCTGCTGCCACTAGTAGGAATTGGTGACACTGCCCATAGATACAGTTCCTGTGCACTGGTACCTTCCTGTTGCCTTGTAACTGAAGCTCATCAAACTAATCCATTTTAAATGAAAGCATTTGTCTATTTTACCTGGGAATATACTTTATTTTAGCTGTGTTGTTCAGTTTTATCTTCCTGTCTGTATTGGATTGCCATGTTATAAGGTGGATCACAGTTGAAGGGAAAATCAGAGCCTTCATATAAAATGTAGAGGCCACCTCATCTGGGATGAAGGAGTCCAGGTTGGCCTAGGCTCAGGGTAGTGAGACAGCAAACTCAGTTGTTGCTATGCTTTTTTGTTTACTCCTTGGAATTCCACTGTTACAGCAGGCTTTCACCAATCAGGAACAAGCTTCCAGTAAAGGTTCCTGATTGGTGGTGAAGAGAACTCAATAGACCTTTAGTATTATTGGAAAGCAGCATTTATACAATTTTATGATACTATTTTCGACAATAAATTGCTTCATTAATGAGAATGAAATTGCAGAAAAGGGAGATAATTCAGTATACCAGAGAGAAAAAATCACTGAAGTATCTGTGATTTTGGAAGAGTCATATAATCTTCTTAAGAGTCAATTTCCTCATCTGTAGTTTAGACTATAAGTAGTTTGAACTAGAGGATTTCAAAACGTCTGTCCCTAGATATGTAAAATTCTTTGATTATAGGACTCTAAAAATCTATGGTTGCACTAGTAAATGTAAAAGCTTCCAATGAACTTTAGGGTGAAGCAATATTAGGTGAAGTATTTAGAAGAAAGACAATCCAAATAGGATGATGTCTATAGAACCATCAGTTTACTCAGAAACTGGTTATAGAAGTTTTTATTTCACTGAAGACTTAAGCCCATGTGCTACTGTATCCAAAAAGGCTAAGAAAAAAGTTGACACATTCAGGAAGGTCATCAGAAAAGAAACAAATCAGAAAGCAAAATCTATTTAAACTCACGTTGCCTTCTGTGGTTACAATACTCCACAGGGTTTCTGTTGCTGAAGCTTAAAAGAATATTTGGGGAGGACCTAGAAAATATAAGCAAAGATTTATTGAGCTCTTACTATAGGCCAGGATTTGTTCTTTGTTCTAAGTGCTTTACAGGTACTAACTCCTACAAAACTTTATGAAATACTGGTGGTTATGAGGCCCACTTAATGTGGGAGGAAACTGAGGCACCAGTGAAGAAGTTAAGCAACTTGCCTCAGATCACAGGGCTGGCAGGTGGGACAGCTGGGCTGCCAGAATGCCTGTGTACTTCATCATTATTCCATACTGTTCTCCAAAAAGCAGAGCTAACATGATTGTTTAAAATGGCAGGACTCCCATAAGAGGGTAAGCTAAAATTCAGTACTTTTTAATTTCAGAAAATGAGAACTAAGAGAAGATTTTAAACAGCAAGAATATATGTTTATTTCTGCCAAATCTTGGGATAAGATATAAAATTATAATTTGAAACTTGACAAGTGTTTGCATAGCATGCAGTGAATTTAGAAAATGCTATAATAGAAATTATAGACCTTAATCGATGATGTAAAATCTGAAAGAAATATATGATTTTAAAAGGAAGGGCAGGTGTAGTAGAGACTGACGGTGACCTTCGCAGACCCTCTTTACTAGTTAGTGCCCTATCTCCAGTGCTGTGAATGTTAATTGCTTAAGGTTGTGCAACCACCACCAATATCTAATTCTGGAACATTTTCATCACTTCAAAAGAAACCCTGTAGAAATTAGCAGTCACTCCCCAATCTTTTCCTCCTTTCAGCCCCTAGCAATCACTAACCTACCTTCTGTCTCTACAGATTTGTCTATTCTGCATACTCCATATAAATGGAATCATACAGTATGTGGCCTTTTGTGTCTGGCTTCTTTTACATAATGTTTACAAGGTTCGTGCATGTTGTAGCATGTATCAGTACTTCGTTCCTATTTTGGCTGAATAATATTTCATTATACGGATATAACACATTTAAAAAAATCTGTTCATCATCTGATGAACATGTGAGTTGTTTCTAGCTTTTGGCTATCCTGAATAATGCTGGTAGTTTTCACATACTTGTTTTTGTGTAGACATAGGTTTTTAATTCTTTTGGGTATAAACCTAGGAAGGGGATTGCTGGGTCACATAGTAATTCTATGTTTAAGATTTTGAGACATTGCCAAACTGTTTTCCAAAGTGGCTTTTTGCTTTTCCACCAGCAACGTGTGAGGGTTCCACATCCTCACCGACACTGGTGATTGTTCATCTTTCTGATAATAGCCATCCTAGTGAATGTGAAGTGTTATCTTGTGGCTCTGATTTGCATTTCCATAATGAAAAATGATGTTGAGACTCTTTTCATGTGCTTATTGGCCACCTGTGTATCTTATCTGGAGCGATGTTAATCCTTTGCCAATTTTGTAGTTGGGCTGTCCTTTTATTGCTGAGTTATAAACATTCTTTATATAGTCCAGATACTGGACTCTTATCAGGTATATAATTTGCAAATATTTTCTCCTATTCTATGGGGTCTTTTCACTTTCTTGTTTCTTTTGATCCCTCGATTTTTTAAAATTTGATTAAGTCCATTTAAAAAAAAATTCCCAAATCTTTTCTTGTAATTTTTTTCTTTTTTAAAAATCACTTTGAGGTGTTTCTTCCCTCTTTGTTTCCTGGTGCGTGAGGAGAGGGGATTAAGAGCCCTGCTTAAAGGAGCTCCAGAGACAGGCGAGAGCCGCGGCTAAAAGCGCGGACCCCAGAGAAGGGCCCGAGACGCTAAGGCTGCTGCCGCCGCCACCAAGAAGCCTGTTTGCGAGCACAGGTCACTATCCACACCTCCCTTCCGGGGAGCCTGTGCAGCCCGCCACTGCCAGGGTCCCGTGATCCAGGGAAAACTCCCCCGGGAGAACACACGGCGCGCCTCAGGCTGGTGCAACGTCACGCTGGCCTCTGCCGCCGCAGGCTCGCCCCGCATCTGCACCCCTCCCCCCCCGGCCTGAGTGAGCCAGAGCCCCTGAGTCAGCTGCTCCTTTAACCCCCGTCCTGTCTGAGCGAAGAACAGACGCCCTCCTGCGACCTACACGCAGAGGCGGGGCCAGATCCTAAACTGAACCCCTGTGAGCTCTTCGAACAAAGAAGAGAAAGGGAAATCTCTCCCAGCAGCCTCGGGAGCAGTGGATTAAATCTCCACAATGAACTTGATGTAGCCTGCATCTGTGGAATACCTGAATATACAACGAATCATCCCAAATTGAGGAGGTGGACTTTGAGAGCAAGATTTATTATTTTTTCCCCTTTTCCTCTTTTTGTGAGTGTGTATGTGTATGCTTCTGTGTGAGATTTTGTCTGTATAGCTTTGCTTTCACCATTTGTCCTAGGGTTCTATCCGTCTGTTTTCCTTTTTTTTTTACTTAAAAATATTTTTTCTTAATAATTATTTTTTACTTTAATAACTTTATTTTATTTTATCTTACTTTATTTTATTTTATCCTCTTTCTTTCTTTCTACTTTTTCTCCCTTTTATTCTGAGCCATGTGGATGAAAGGCTCTTGGTGCTGCAGCCAGGAGTCAGTGCTGTGCCTCTGAGGTGGGAGAGCCAACTTCAGGACACTGGTCCACAAGAGACCTCCCAGCTCCACGTAATATCAAACAGCGAAAATCTCCCAGAGATCTCTATCTCAACACCAACACCTAGCTTCACTCAACGACCAGCAAGCTACAGTGTTGGACACCGTATGCCAAACAACTAGCAAGAAAGGAACACAACCCCACCCATTAGCAGAGAGGCTGCCTAAAATCATAATAAGTCCACAGACACCCCAAAACACACCACCAGATGTGGACCTCCCCACCAGAAAGACAAGATCCAGCCTCATCCACCAGAACACAGGCACTAGTCCCTTCCACCAGGAAGCCTACACAACGCACTGAACCAACTTTACCAACTTTAGCACTGAACCAACTTTAGCCACTGGGGACAGACACCAAAAACAACGGGGACTACAAACCTGCAGCCTGCAAAAAGGAGACCCCAAACACAGTAAGATAAGCAAAATGAGAAGACAGAAAAACACACTGCAGATGAAGGAGCAAAGTAAAAACCCACCAGACCTAACAAATGAAGAGGAAATAGGCAGTCTACCTGAAAAACAATTCAGAATAATGATAGTAAAGATGATCCAAAATCTTGGAACTAGAATAGAGAAAATGCAAGAAACATTTAACAAAGACCTAGAAGAACTAAAGAGGAAACAAGCAATGATGAACAACACAATAAATGAAATTAAAAATACTCTAGAAGGGTTCAATAGCAGAGTAACTGAGGCAGAAGAACGGATAAGTGACCTGGAAGATAAAATAGTGGAAATAACTACTGCAGAGCAGAATAAAGAAAAAAGAATGAAAAGAACTGAGGACAGTCTCAGAGACCTCTGGGACAACATTAAACGCACCAACATTCGAATTATAGGGGTTCCAGAAGAAGAAGAGAAAAATAAAGGGACTGAGAAAATATTTGAAGAGATTATAGTTGAAAACTTCCCTAATATGGGAAAGGAAATAGTTAATGAAGTCCAGGAAGCACAGAGAGTCCCATACAGGATAAATCCAGGGAGAAACACGCCAAGACACATACTAATCAAACTGTCAAAATTTAAATACAAAGAAAACGTATTAAAAGCAGCAAGGGAAAAACAACAAATAACACACAAGGGAATCCCCATAAGGTTAACAGCTGATCTTTCAGCAGAAACTCTGCAAGCCAGAAGGGACTGGCAGGACATATTTAAAGTGATGATGGAGAAAAACCTACAACCAAGATTACTCTACCCAGCAAGGATCTCATTCAGATTTGATGGAGAAATTAAAACCTTTACAGACAAGCAAAAGCTGAGAGAGTTCAGCACCACCAAACCAGCGCTACAACAAATGCTAAAGGAACTTCTCTAGGCAAGAAACACAAGGAAAAGACCTACAATAACAAACCCAAAACAATTCAGAAAATGGTAACAGGAACATACATATAGATAATTAATGACCTTAAATGTGAATGGATTTAATGCTCCCACCAAAACACAGACTGGCTGAATGGATACAAAAACAAGACCTATATATATGCTGTCTACAAGAGACCTACTTCAGACCTAGGGACACATACAGACTGAAAGTGAGGGGATGGAAAAAAGATATTCCATGCAAATGGAAATCAAAAGAAAGCTGGAGTAGCAATTCTCGTATCAGACTAAATAGACTTTAAAATAAAGACTATTACCAGAGACAAAGAAAGACACTACATAACGATGAAGGGATCAATCCAAGAAGAAGATATAACAATTGTAAATATTTATGCACCCAACATAGGAGCACCTCAGTACATAAGGCAAATGCTAACAGCCATAAAAGAGGAAATCAACAGTAACACAATAATAGTAGGGGACTTTAACACCCCAATTTCACCAATGGACAGATCATCCAAAAATGAAAATAAACAAGGAAACACAAGCTTTAAATGATACATTAAACAAGATGGACTTAATTGATATTTATAGGACATTCCATCCAAAAACAAAAGAATACACATTTTTCTCAAGTGCTCATGGAACACTCTCCAGGATAGATCATATCTTGGGTCACAAATCAAGCCTTGGTAAATTTAAGAAAACTGAAATTGTATCAAGTATCTTCACTGATCACAACGCTATGAGACTAGATATCAATTACAGGAAAAGATCTGTAAAAAATACAAACACATGGAGGCTAAACAATACACTACTTAATAACGAAGTGACCACCAAAGAAATCAAAGAGGAAATAAAAAAATACCTAGAAACAAATGACAAGGGAGACATGACAACCCAAAACCTATGGGATGCAACAAAAGCAGTTCTAAGAGGGAAGTTTATAGCAATACAACCCTACCTTAAGAAACAGGAAACATCTCGAATAAACAACCTAACCTTGCACCTAAAGCAATTACAGAAAGAAGAACAAAAAAATCTCCAAAGTTAGCAGAAGGAAAGAGATCATAAAGATCAGATCAGAAATAAATGAAAAAGAAATGAAGGAAACGATAGCAAAGATCAATAAAACTAAAAGCTGGTTCTTTGAGAAGATAAACAAAACTGATAAACCATTAGCCAGACTCATCAAGAAAAAAAGGGAGAAGACTCAAATCAACAGAATTAGAAATGAAAAAGGAGAAGTAACAACTAAAACTGCAGAAATACAAAAGATCATGAGAGATTACTACAAGCAACTCTATGCCAATGAAATAGACAACCTGGAAGAAATGGACAAATTCTTAGAAAGGCACAACCTGCCAAGACTGAATCAGGAAGAAATAGAAAATATGAATAGACCAATCACAAGCACTGAAATTGAAACAGTGATTAAAAATCTTCCAACAAAAAGCCCAGGACCAGATGGCTTCACAGGCGAATTCTATCAAACATTTAGAGAAGAGCTAACACCTATCCTTCTCAAACTCTTCCAAAATATAGCAGAGGGAGGAACACTCCCAAACTCATTCTATGAGGCCACCATCACCCTGATACCAAAACCAGACACGGATATCACAAAGAAAGAAAACTACAGGCCAATATCTCTGATGAACGTAGATGCAAAAATCCTCAACAAAATACTAGCAAACAGAATCCAACAGCATATTAAAAGGATCATACACATGATCAACTGGGGTTTACCCCAGGAATGCAAGGATTCTTCAATATACACAAATCAATCAACATGATACATCATATTAACAAATTGAAGGAGAAAAACCATATGACCATCTCAATCGATGCAGAGAAAGCTTTTGACAAAATTCAACACCTATTTATGATAAAAACCCTGCAGAAAGCAGGCATAGAGGGAACTTTCCTCAACATAATAAAGGCCATATATGACAAACCCACAGTCAACATCGTCCTCAATGGTGAAAAACTGAAAGCATTTCCACTAAGATTAGGAACAAGACAAGGTTGCCTACTCTCACCACTCTTATTCAACATAGTTTTGGAAGTTTTAGCCACAGCAATCAGAGAAGAAAAGGAAATAAAAGAAATCCAAATCGGAAAAGAAGAAGCAAAGCAGTCACTGCTTGCAGATGACATGATACTATAATTAGAGAATCCTAAAGACGCTACCAGAAAACTACTAGAGCTATTCAATGAATTTGGTAAAGTAGCAGGATACAAAATTAATGCACAGAAATCTCTGGCATTCCTATACACTAATGATGAAAAATATGAAAGTGAAATCAAAAAAACACTCCCATTTACCATTGCAACAAAGAGAATAAAACATCTAGGAATAAACCTACCTAAGGAGACAAAAGACCTGTATGCAGAAAATTATAAGACACTGATGAAAGAAATTAAAGATGATACAAATAGATGGAGAGATATACTATGTTCTTGGATTGGAAGAATCAACATTGTGAAAATGACTCTACTACCTAAAGCAATCTACAGACTCAATGCAATCCCTATCAAACTACCACTGGCATTTTTCACAGAACTAGAACAAAAAAATTCACAATTTGTATGGAAACACAAAACACCCTGAATAGCCAAAGCAATCTTGAGAACGAAAAACGGAGCTGGAGGAATCAGCAATCTTGAGAACGAAAAACGGAGCTGTAGGGTAGCCTGACTTCAGACTACCCTACAAAGCTACAGTAATCAAGACAGTATGGTACTGGCACAAAAACAGAAATATAAATCAATGGAACAGGATAGAAAGCCCAGAGATAAACCCACGCACATATGGTCACCTTATCTTTGATAAAGGAGGCAGGAAAGTACAGTGGAGAAAGGACAGCCTCTTCAATAAGTGGTGCTGGGAAAACTGGACAGGTACATGTAAAAGTATGAGATTAGAACACTCCCTAACACCATACACAAAAATAAGCTCAAAATAGATTAAAGACCTAAATGTAAGGCCAGAAACTATCACACTCTTAGAGGAAAACATAGGCAGAACACTCTGTGACATAAATCACAGCAAGATCCTTTTTGACCCACCTGCCAGAGAAATGGAAATAAAAACAAAAATAAACAAATGGGATCTAATGAAACTTCAAAGCTTTTGCACAGCAAAGGAATCCATAAACAAGACCAAAAGACAACCCTCAGAATGGGAGAAAATATTTGCAAATGAAGCAACTGATAAAGGATTAATCTCCAAAATTTACAAGCAGCTCATGTAGCTCAATAACAAAAAAACAAACAACCCAATCAAAAATGGGCAGAAGACCTAAATAGACATTTCTCCAAAGAAGATATACAGATTGCCAAGAAACACACGAAAGAATGCTCAACATCATTAATCATTAGAGAAATGCAAATCAAAACTACAATGAGATATCATCTCACACCCGTCAGAATGGCCATCATCAAAAAATCTAGAAACAATAAATGCTGGAGAGGGTGTGGAGAAAAGGGAACACTCTTGCACTGCTGGTGGGAATGTGAATTGGTACAGCCACTATGGAGAACAGTATGGAAGTTCCTTAAAAAACTACAAATAGAACTACCATATGACTCAGCAATCCCACTAGTGGGCATATAACCTGAGAAAAGCATAATTCAAAAAGTCATGTACCAAAATGATCATTGCAGCTCTATTTACAATAGCCAGGAGATGGAAACAACCTAAGTGTCCATCATTGGATGAATGGATAAAGAAGATGTGGCACATATATACAATGGAATATTACTCAGCCATAAAAAGAAACGAAATTGAGTTATTTGTAGTGAAGTGGATGGACCTAGAGTCTGTCATACAGAGTGAAGTAAGTCAGAAAGAGCAAAACAAATACTGTATGCTAACACACACATATGGAATCTAAGAAAAAAAAATGTCATGAAGAACCTAGGGGTAAGACAGGAATAAAGACACAGACCTACTAGAGAATGGACTTGGGGATATGGGGAGGGGGAGGGGTGAGCTGTGACGGGGTGAGAGAGTGGCATGGACATGTATACACTACCAAATGTAAGGTAGATAGCTAATGGGAAGCAGCCGCATAGCACAGGGAGATCAGCTCGGTGCTTTGTGACCACCTAGAGGGGTGGGATAGGGAGGGTGGGAGGGAGGGAGACGCAAGAGGGAAGAGATATGGGAACATATGTATAACTGATTCACTTTGTTATAAAGCAGAAACTAACATACCATTGTAAAGCAATTATACTCCAATAAAGATGTAAAAAAAATCACTTTGATGTATGATTGACATATAAAAAGCTGTATATATTTAATGTATACAACTTGATGGCGTTGGACGTAAATATATACCCATGAAACCATCACCACAATCCATGCTAAGTATATTCATCATCTCCAAAAGTTTCTTCCCACCTAATTTATTTGAACACTAAAGCATAAGAGGTACCCTCTTAGCAAAATTTTAAGTATACAACACAATATTGTTAACTGTAGGCACTGGGCTGTACAGTAGATCTCTAGTACTTGCATAACTGAAACTTTATACCCTCTGCCCACCACCTCCTCATTCCTCACCCCCCCCCAAACCCCTAGTAACAACCATTCTACTCTCTGCTTCTATGAGTCTATTTTAGATCCCTCGTATAAGTAGGATCATGTTATATTTGTTCTTCTGTGTCTGGCTTATTTCAGTTTGCATAATGTCCTCCAGGTTCTAAGGCTGAATAATATTCCATTTACATAGCTACCACATTATCTTCTCATTCAGTGACAGGCATTTAGGTTGCTTCCTTGTCTTGGCTATTGTGAATAATGCCACAGTGAATGTGGAGGGAAAAACCTCTCTTTGAGATTCTAATTTCAAATCCTTTGACTATATGCCCAGAAGTGGGGCTGCTGAATCATATGGTAGTTCTATTTTGAATACTTTGAGGAAGAGTGATAGATACTGCTTTCCATAGTGAATGAAGCAATTTACAGACCTAATTTTCAAAGTATTTTGGTTACTTAGTTCTTAAAAAACATTAAGCATGTAAGAAATTTATCAATGGCACCTGCATAAAATAATTGGATAATAAAAATGATTTATTAGATAATTTGGGAAAATGTGTCAAAAGTTTGAAACTCAGCTGTTTTACTTAAAAATTACACATTATTTAAAGTAGCTGGAAAATGTAGAATATTAGATATATGCTTTGAGTAGAACTTATCTTGACATCATATATTACTGTTATTTAGTTGTTTTAATTATTACTTGATTAGTAAAACCAACATTTTATCTATATATTTTCTCCTCTTAGGGACAAAGATTAATTTGAGTAGGATGTTAACAAATTTTGACAAATCTGAGTTACTGTAAGAAAAGGAGTTTCAACTTTCTACACTAGATAAATTATATATCAAATATATCAATTAGCTATGGCCTACACAAAAAATATAATGCATGCTTTTTCTGAAGGTATTCTATATATTCAGCTACTCTCTGTTTCCTAAATGAAAGAAATAGGTTGCACAATCAATGCAGTAAGAGCCCTCTTATCTGGTATTATTGGGACTTGTTTATTAATTAAACAAGAATCAAGGTGGAAATTAATGTGAGTATACAAACATATGATATACATTTTAACTTAAAATATGTAAATATATAGTTATTTTCCCACATTTTCACTTAGGGTCAGAAGCTATTGCTTTAAATAGAGGATGAATGTGAGAGTTCAGAACTGTCTTTCTTGCATAAACCATATGCATACAAATTCCAGATTATGTTTCTTTAAAATGGAATATGAATTGAAAAATGCCTGTGGAACAATTTGAGGGCAGAACTATTTCTCCCCATCCTTTACTGTTGATTTATCCTCACCTGCTTTGAAAGCATTTTTCTTAGCTACTTGAGGAATCTGAAAGCATTCAATTTAGTCTTCTTAAAAATTATATCTCTCACTTCTTACCCATATCTCACCAGTTATATAATATTTAATTATATTATATATTATAATAATCCTTATAGTGTGGAAAAAAATTCAAACTGCTGTGATCCCAAGTAAATGAGTATTCTACAGAACAGCCTGGTAAGATCTCCCAGTGACCAGTGCAACCGGCAGTGTGTTTTACAGAGGAACTAAAGTGTATTGGTTAATCAGAATAAAAAATTAAATAGTGATCAGAATAAAAAGTAATAAAGTTGTGAGAAATTGTGAGATTTTTCGTTCCTTGTTTTATTAAAACTAGTTTCGTACTGGTTTAGGTATCTTCTGTCATTACTAAATCTAGAAAATTAACTAAGTGTAACTTTTGCAGTTTGAGGTGCGACAGCAAAACTAGCATAAATTTCTTTTTCCTTCTTCACAATTTCACAAACAGAAGATTTGTTCTTACTGTAGATCTCAACAACCTCAGTGTTTGATTTCTTATCTTTCCTTATTACATCAAGAATTTTCACCTTTTTACTTAAAGGAAGGACTTTATAACTTCTTTGGCATATCTGAATTGCCAGCATCACTACTCTTGTGCTTTGGGGCCATTATTAAGTAAATAAGGGTTACTTGAACACAGTAACCCAGTAAATCTGATAACCCAGATGGCTACTAGGTGACTAAACTGGACAAAGGGATGATTCCTCTCCCAGGAGGGACGGAGATGGAGATGGAGTGAGATTTCATCATGCTACTCAGGGTGGCATGCAATTTAAAATTTATGAATTGTTTATTTCTGTAATTTTCCATTTAATATTTTCAGACCATGGTTGGTCTGAAACCACAGAAATTGAAAATGTGGATAACGGGGGACTACTGTAATTTTCTCTTTCTGTTCCAGGATCCCATCCAGGTTATCACGCTACATTTAGTCATCATGTCTCCTTAGCCTCCTCTGGTCTATGACAGATTCTCAGGTTTTCCTTGTTTTTTTTTTTTATAACTTTGACAGTTTTGTACTGGCCAGATATCCTGTAGAATGTCTCCCAACCTGGGTTTACCTGGTATTTTACTCATGGTTAGACTTGGGTTATGGACTTTTGGGAAGATGCAGAGATGAAGTATCCTTCTCAACACATCATATCAGGGGTGCATGCTATCATCATGACTTATCACTGATAATATTAACAAATACCTGGCCAGGGTAGTATTTCACAGGTTTCTCCACTGTAAAGTTACCTTCCCCTCTTCCTATACTCTTACTCTTCAGAAGCAAGGCATTATGTGTAGTCCACACTCAAAAGAACAGTGTGGGGAGAGGATTAATCTCTGTTTCCTGGAGTGGGGAGTGTCTACGTGAAGTATTTGGAATTCTTTTGTAAAGAAGAGTTGCCTTTTCACTCCTTCTCTTCCTTCCCTTCCCTTCCCTCCCTCCCTCCCTTCCATCTACCTATCTGTCTATCTAAATATCTATCTATCCTTTGTGCCACAATATCCTGGAGCAGCAGTTGTTTATAATAACTATATAATTTATTACCTTCTCCAAGAAGTTTGAGTAAGCAAGGCTGGAAGGGTTTATATAATAAGGCACAAGAAGAATTTATTTGTGGGAAATCTTTTGCTTTTACAATCATACAAGGATCATACATGGATTTCCTGACTGCGCATGCCAGTGAAAACAGAATTACATTTGATTAGTTCAAGCACATCTAGCAGCAAATTAAACATAAGTAGAATCAGCAATGCTTGGAAGAATGACTGTTGAATATGCATCTTAGACCATTTTCCACTTTAGAAAATTGATCCCACTTGCTACATGTTCAGTAAAATCTCCAGTTACTTGCCAGTAAGATATTGTCCCCCAAATGTATTTATTTGGTATATTTTTGTACTCTACCAGCTTTGTTCAGTTTTTAGACGGCTTTTAGGCCCATTTTTAAGACTAAACCAAATACTTACCTGAGATATAAAGAATTTTTTGGAAACATTATGAGCAATGGACAAGTATGCAGTGATTAATGGGATAAAAGCTTTAACAAGTACTCACAACATTCCCTTTCCTTGTGAAATTTAAATATGTCACAGGAAGTTAACAATAATTACCAGATTTAATGCATGCTGAACAGAATCTTGTTTTCAAGAGAAAGGATGTAATGTGGAAGTGCATCCATTACACAAATATCCCACTGCATGATATGTTAACTGCAAAACCTATGTTTAGAACTCTAGGAACTTCTTTGATAATACCTTGTATTAGTTAGGAAATCCTGAAAATGAACATCTGTGCAAATTTGAAGCTTTGAAAAACAGTACTTACCTAATTGAAAAATATGAGAAAAGGAAAACTGGCAATATGGACATGTGTTCTCATGTATCTCTGATATTCTTTAGCATAAAAATGTACTGTGAATAGTTTAAATATTTAAAAAAAGAACACAAGTACGATTCTATATATGTGTTTGAACATAAATACATATACACGTTTATGTTCGAGTATGAATATAAACAAAGACGTTTAAAACTACCCCTTTGCAAATAAAAGAGTAAAGAGCATTTTGCTCACCATCCAAGTCTTCAAAGATTAACCCGCTGCAGCCGCTGAACAACAGGGCACTGGATGCTTCAGATGAAGAGATTAAGGTGATAACAGGATGGGCAATCTGTGCTTCAGAAGAAATTTAAAGATGAAAACGGGAGGCTCTGTGCTTTGGACAAACAGGCCCTTAGACACATGCATTTCACGAAGAGTTTTAATGAACCCCGCTTCCCATACATAGAAAAGCCCTATAATCATTAACTTGGGATATCTGTTCTTCGTGACGGGCAGTGATCTTTTACCAAGATACATTTGACTGCACGTGTTCCCTAACAACAACAACAAAATCACATATAAAGTAGCCTCCCCCTACCTCTCTGGAGCAGTCCCTCAGAGCTATCCGAATGCTGTCTCTGGGGCTACAGTCCTCAGTAAGACCCTGAATAAACCCTAACTCACACCTCTCATGTTGTGCATTTTTCTCTCAGTTGACACCTTGGATCACTGCATAAGTCTAGTAATATGAATTACTGCAAAATTATTTTATGGCTCTTATTACAAAATAAACAACAAACCGTAACCAAAATTAGAACTAAAAGGCCACCTATCTTCACAGGACAATGACCTTGTCCTCTACAAGCATTATAACAAACTATCTTTCAGTCCTGCTCTCAAAGGTATCAGCAGATAGAAGGGAACCGCTGAAGATGTTAGGGAAAACACATATATGGCTGGAGCTTTAGCTTTTAGCTAGATTAACCCGAATAAAAAAGTGCTTAGGGAAAGAGTCCAGAGATTATCTGACAGGCGGTCAATGGCTACGGTTTGAAGTCAGGATGTCTGTCTGTTCCTAAAGCTTTACAAAAACGAATGACTCAAGCTAAAGGAATGGCTCAGCATAAAGAGCTCCGGAGAGCCTTCCTCCCGCCACGCCACAGCGGTTCAGAGCTAGTCCGCCCTGCCCACGGGGAAGAGCCCCAAGGGTCCTCAGCGTCCACGGCCCAGGCCCTTCGTTTATCCCCTAACTCTCCACATGATGAGTGAGGGGCTCCCGCCTCGGCAAGCTCAGGGCTAAAAGCTGGGGACCCTCAACACTTCCCTAGGCGGCAAGGCCAGCACTGCGCCTAACCCACCTCCAAGAGGGGTCACATTACAGTGGTTGGCTCGTTTTACATCATTCCCAGAACGGACATGGTATCATGTTAAACCCGAAAGGGTGGGGTTTGATAAACCATTTAAACCAGATGTTCAGTCCCGGGAAGGCGTGAGCTTTGACAAAGGCGAGAGGGGTGCTGGAGCTGGGGGGGGGGCGCAGTCCCTGCGGGAAAACCCATGCCCTTAGCTCACCTTAGCCGCCCCTCCTCCTGCCCCCCCCCATCGCCCCCTCAGCTTCCGCTTTCCTCCCTAAACGTCCAGGGCCTTGAGGGACAGAGCCAAGCCTGGGGCGATTTTGAACGTGAGACAAGACGGAATTTTCATTCCTCAGGAGCCGGAGGCTGGGACCCCGGCGCCAGCACCAAGCGTAGCAGCTTCCAAAGGTCGTGTTGCAGCCGAGCTCCTTGTAGCTCCCTGGTTTCCTGGTTACGTGCGTGCCAGCAAAAACCAAAACCTCCGCCCGCGACTTCCGCTTCCCCAAAGGGCCTAAAGAGGTGAGCACGACAGCGCGAGACGTGCCGAACTCAGCGCGCCTCATGGCGGCCGCTGAAGCCCAACCGCCCGGAATCCTGTCCCTCACGACGCACGCGCACAGGGGCTGCGGGGGAGCGGCTCGGGGCCCCGCCCCAAGATGGGCGGGCCTAACGCCTCACGCTGGGCCAATCAGCTGGCAGATCCGTGCTGCCACCTCCTCCTTTCTCCCCGCCAGCCTTTCTGGGTTCCCGGTTGCACGTGTCAGTGTTTGTGTACGTGCGGCTGCAGCTGGGCGGAGAAACGCCGGCAGCCCAGGGTTGGGCTGCTGGGGCGCAGCCAGAGCTGTGGCGCGGCGGGGAGGGGCCGGCCCGCTGGCCCTGGGGATCTTTAAATTCTCCTGCTCGTGGGCGGCTTGTGCTCTCTTACCTGTTTGTCTGCAGCGAGCGCCTCACCGCTCTGCTCTCCCAAGCACTCCAGTCCTCTACTTTAGGTGGGAGATGCTGTTGCTCGATTGCAACCCCGAGGTGAGACTCAGGCTGCTTTTGCCCTGCAGGCTTAAGTCTAATAGGGAGGGCTGGCTAGGGTGATGGCTTACTGACCACTTGGCGTTGCCAAGTCAAGCCTCTTCAGAGTTGGAAGGTTTTTGGAGTGGAGGAAGATGTTCAATCCAGGGAGGGCATGAGCCTTGACAAAGGCGAGGCGGTGCTGGAGCTGTTCTTTTCTCGCAGGTGGATAGTCTGAGGCATCTGCTGGAGACCGGGGCCTCCGTCAACGCACCCCCGGATCCCTGCGAGCAGTCGCCTGTCCACTTGGCCGCAGGTGGCGGCCTTGCTTGCTTTCTTCTCTGGCAGCTGCAGACCGGCGCTGACCTCAACCAACAGGTAACTAGGTAACTGATTGTTGCCGTGTGCAACCCTCCCCCTCCACCCCAAATCCACACAAACACTTCTTAGACGCCGAGATATTCAGTCGTTTCAATTATTAGAAACATGACTGTCGCAGCGATGTCCAATAGAAATATAATGTGAGACACGTATGTTAAGATTTTCTAGTAGCCACATTAATGAAGTAAAACGAAACATGAAAATTTTAGTAACCTAACCCAATTAATCCAAAATATTATCATTTCATATGTAATCAATATAAAACATTACTGATATTTTACATTTTCTTTTCATGTGTCTTCTCCATCTGCTGTGTATTTTACATTTACAGCACATTTCAATTCAGACTAGCCACATTTCAGGTGCTCATTAGCTGGATATATGGTTGCTGGCTACTACGTGGGACAGCATTTCCAAGATCTACAGTTCATTTCCAAAGGAACAATTGCTCCATTACCAAATTAAAAGTCTCAGGATAGCAATACTTGTGAGGCATGCTCACAACCAATACAATTCCTTACAGAACTTTCTTAGGGTAGTTTGCATCTTCATTGAACATTAAAGTATGGTGAATTTTAAATTGTAATTTTTTTACTTCTGTAGGATTGTAGTTTGCTTTTATTCACTTAAAACTTAATGTATGTTTGTAGCTGTGGCTGCACATATTTTTATTAATGACAACTTTGTATTTAATAGGGCACCAAGTGAATTTTATTTTAAAAAAAGAATTAAAAAATTCGGTCCAGTACAATGCATTTCTAACCCCGCTTCCTCAAATAGCTTCCTCAAACAATAGACTTCACCCACCAACTTCCACTAGAGTGTTTCGGGGAGAGACTAAAATGTGCTATTTTGTCTGTAAGGATGTTTTTGGAGAAGCTCCACTACACAAGGCAGCAAAAGTTGGAAGCATGGAATGCCTCAGCCTGCTTGTAGCCAGTGATGCCCAAATTGAGTAAGTATGAAATCAGTGGCTTCAAATTTTATATTTTCTTGGATTAAACTAATCAGACTCCTACAGCTTAATTACATGATGCTTGCCGTTGATAATGTTAACGTTTAAATGTTAACTTAGGCTGTTAATGACATCTAATACTATGTATTTAATTTGAATAAATAAAAAATGGATCCTAAGCAATGAGAGATACAGTTCTATTCATCTGTCATGGCAGTGTTACATCTTCGTTTTGGTTTAGAAAAGCCATTCTATAGAAGTTCTCACTGACTTCCTTTGCGTACTTAACTCATTGTAGTGAACAAAGAATACTCCTTCATTCGTGCAAAAATAAAATGCCCACTCTGTGCTGTACTCTGTGCTAGCCATTGAGGATAAATAGTGAGCAAAAATGGAATTCCTCTATGCTTCCTTTACCTCTTCTATTCTGCAACCAACATCTGTATGAGCCCAAAGCGCCTTTGTTAGGAAGATATAAAAAAAGGCTAAACTACTGTCAACTTTTACTTAACTAATTTTTTGTCTCAAATTCAGTTTATGTAATAAGAATGGGCAAACAGCTGAAGATCTTGCTTGGTCATGTGGATTTCCAGAATGTGGCAAGTTTCTTACAACAATTAAATGTATGCAGACAATAAAACCAAGTGAACAATCCAATAAAGATCATTGTGTTCCAGTGCTCAGACAGAAACGAAGTTTTGGAAGTAAAGAAGATACAAATGGGAAAAGGAAGTGTTGGTAAGAAATTCATAGTTTCTTCTTTCTTCCTCCCTCAAGGATCTCTTATTTAGCACAGAATTTATTGTTTCATTTAAATATTGGCAGTCTTATTTCTAGTATAACTTTTCATTCTCATTAACACATTTTAATACTGGTTGTAGTAACTACTACTAGATTCTAGAGACCAAAAATTGTCCTGCATGGTGGAAGATTGGGAAGGAAACCTTTTTAAAAAAAGTTTTTCATGTTCATATGTTTTTTAACAACAGATGTCGTATTGGTTATGAAGAGGTGTGGAGAAGGTCTTCACTTCACGCAGATCTACTGCTCAGCTACAAGCTATGGCTTTTGGCTCATCAAGTGTGTCTAAACACCTTCTAAGAAGGAGGAAAACTTTCTTCTAAGTGAAGATAACATTCAAGAATACATGTATTTATATGCCTGTAACATTCTGGTTGTGCATGCTTTGTCTTTTAATTTATTAAAGGAGTGTCTAAAGAATAAATTCTTTTCTTTGTGTAATATTTACAACCTTTACAAAAAAATCATAGAAACCATCAAACTACACCCAGGATTCAATTTGAAATTAAATTTATTCTTTATCGACAAATTTATAAAGTACAACTTTACTACAGTCTTTGAGTCCAAGATATTTTAAATAGTATTTGGTCGCTGAGGAAGACATAAGTTATAGTAAGCATCGCTGTTCCAAAAGTCTGGACCCTTCCATCCACACCAGCCCTAGATTTGGGAGAAGGGAAAGGAAAACCTTTTACAAAGTTATAGGGCTACATGATTGAAACTGTAACATTTTACAATCCTGCTCTGTCAGCAGGGTCTTGGAATAAGGCTCTAAATACCTATGTAATTCAAATATTTGAGTTCCTGTAAAGCATAGAAAAGTAGCTTATTTGGTTCCATTTCAGACAGAATTCTATGATATTTAATCATAGGAATCATTAAAAATGAAAAGCTTCATTATGGTACTGTTACTCAGTACCACATTTTATTGATTTTAAGATGCATAGTTTTATAATTCTGGCAGTCGATGGCATGTGATAGTTTAACTGGCATCTGTCCATAACAAGACTACAGACAGTGAAAAAGACTGAACTAGAAAGTGGGGAGCCACCAAACTGGCCACTGCCTTGATCCCGATTTCCCAGCAGTGGCGTCTCAGCAGTGATACGTGGCAGTGAGAAATCTGAGATTGCCCTTGGAGTTGCATTCTATGCCCTTCGTTTTCCTCAGGCTGTAATCATGCCACTTTGCAATTTTATGTCAGTATTAATCCTTTTCCCCAGCAGAGAAAATTGCTTTCGAACAAAATCTCATTGTGAATAGAAGTTTATCAAATTTCTTCTAAGGCCATTGATTTATCAATATTTTCTTAAAGACCCAGCTCACGACTTGTCTGTGTTACATCATTCTGAAATGAAATGCTTTGTTTGCAAATACTTGTGAGGAAACTAGTGAGGATTCAAAATGCCACCATGTGAGTGACAGGTAGTAGTTTTACCCCTTACCCTACCTAACTGGGAAGCTGCTGGGCATTCTGGCAGCGACCTGAAGTCAAAGGTCATAGTTCCTACAGGAGAAGATGGTGTGTTAGTCTGTTTTTCAGTGTGGAGGTGGGAGGGTTGAGTAGAGATGCTCTTTAGGTTTTTCTTTTTTTTTCTTTTTTTAATAAATTTACTTGTTTTATTTTGGGCTGCATTGGGTCTTCGTTGCTGCACATGGGCTTTCGCTAGTTGTGGCGAGCAGGGGCTACTCTTTGTTGTGGTGCGCGGGCTTCTCATTGCGGTGGCTTCTCTTGTTGTGGAGCATGGGCTCTAGGCATGCGGGCTTCAGTAGTTGTGGCTCGTGGGCTCTAGAGCACGGGCTCGGTAGTTGTGGTACACGGGCTTAGTTGCTCCACGGCATGTGGGATCCTCCCTGACCAGGGCTTGAACCCGTGTCCCCTGCATTGGCAGGCAGATTCTTAACTGCTGTGCCACCAGGGAAGCACTAGGTTTTTCATTTTTATTCTTCTGTTGCAGAAATAAAGATACATATAAAGTTCAAATGAGGTGAAAAGTAAAAATTAAAAAAAATCCTCCACCAGTCCTGCCCCCCCTCCACAGGTAACCACCATTAAGTTTGGTTTATTATCGTTGAGAACTGTTTCTTTACATAAACAAACTTTTTTTTATCATCTCATTTTTTTCAGCAAAACTTTCTCTAATGAATTTCATGTCCTAAAATCTGTTTTCTTAATAATAAATAGAAACAAGGCTTATACTTTCTCTGTTTTAATCTTTCTGTGGTCTTTTCACACATGTGGGCCATCTCCAGGTAACCAGACTCAAATTGTTCCCCAGAGAGGTAGGTAGAGAGGGTACCCAAACCAGAAACTGGGGGAGTCAGTAGGGGAGCCAGACTTCTTTCCTTTGAGGTGACTGGCTTGGGAACTTCAAACAGGAAAGCTCCCCAAGTGGGTAAACAGAGGTCAGGCAGAGGTGCAAATGGCCCTCTGGCCCCTGCCATAGACTGAATGTGTCCAAGATTCATATGTTGAACCCTAATCCCCAATGTGATGGTATTTGGAGGTGACTGGGTTATGAGGGTAGAGCCCTCACAAATGGGATTAGTGCCCTCATTAAAAGAGGGCCCAGAGAGCTCCCTCATCCCTTCCACCATGTGAGGACAGTGAAAAAAACTACCATCTTTGAACTAGAAAGTGGGCCTCACCACCCACCAAATTGGCCAGCACTTTGATCCTGGATTCCCCAGCCTCCGGAACTGTGAGAAATAAATTCGTTGTTATAAGCCACCCAGTCTATGGTATTCTGTTAGAGTAGCCGGGATGGACTAATAAGACAGTGCCTTAGATTCTTGAGTCATGTGAGAGTCAACAGCACTTCTACTGATGGCCCGGCCTTGGCCTCAAGGTTTCTTGCCTGTGTGAAGAGAGCAAAGGGTTGTTGCTATTATAAAGTTCTACAGAAATATAACTAGCAAAGGAGGGCTTCTCTGGTGGTGCAGTGATTAAGAATCCGCCTGCCAAGGCAGGGGACACAGGTTCGAGCCCTGGTCTGGGAAGATCCCACATGCGGCGGAACAACTAAGCCCGTGCGCCACAACTACTGAGCCTGCGCTCTAGAGCCCATGAGCCACAACTACTGAAGCCCACACACCTAGAGCCTGTGCTCCGCAACAAGAGAAGCCACTGCAATGAGAAGCCCGCCCACTGCAATGAAGAGTAGCCCTCGCTCACTGCAACTACAGAAAGCCTGCATGTAACAATGAAAACCCAAGGCAGCCAAAAATAAAATAATTAAAAAAAAAAAAAGATTATTGCTAATCACAAAAAACAGACATCTCAAGTTAATGCTTAAAAAAAAAAAAAAAACTAGCAAAGGAGAGTGCAGTTCTCAGAGAAGGCAAGCAGGGACAATGCCCTACTCTATCTAATTGCATCAGAAAACCCTACCTAAATAATTCCATTTAGTCCAAAGTCCATCAAGCCAGCCAAAAAGAAGTAATTTTCTTATCTGTATTATGCCTCTCATTAAAATCCTAAGGCGTCTCACTGCCTTTAAGATAAAATCTGAATGCCTGGCTCCTCTGCCTGGCTCCCGGCACCCATCCCCGATTCACCTCCTGCCTGTCCCTCCAGCTATCAGCCACACCGCTTCACCAACTCTAATCACGTTAAAACTGCCACAGCTCCTGGAACATGCCCTGCTTTCCTTTCACTGTCTGTAAGTGATGCCTCTACAGGAGCAGCCTTGTGAGCTCCAAGACCCAACGCAGCCAAAAAAAAAAAAAGAGCAGAGAAACCTTTTTATGGGTACTAATGATATTGACTTAAGTGACAACATGACAAAAATGAAGGGTAGTGGATAGGATATATTCATTGGCTTATAGCTGGAAAGGCTGTATGCATTCTTTGTAATTTTAATATATTTGGCAAAGAATATAAAACTTATTTAAAACTCAGGTTAATTATGTCTTATAACACTTCCCTCCTAAAGATTTAGTACTGAGTTTCATGAAAATTTAGTACTAATTTCTCATGAAAACTCAGTACTAAGTCTGAATTAGTTGCCTATATATTAACTTAAATTTATACCTTCTTTAGCTGGTAGTTTAAGCATCAACAAATACTCTTAAATCTGTTTCAAATATAACTCCTTCATAGAGTGAGATGAAGTTATATGTAAATAAATTAAAGGCAGTCAAGCCTCCATAATGTCCAGCATACTGCCTAACTAATTTCTGGTTAATTCTAAAATTATAAAGGTTATATACTCCACTCTATTTCAAGGCATTGATATATCTCACTATATTTATATTTATGCAAAGCTGTAAGTCTCCAGAGGAATATATTTATGAGTTTCGCATTCTATTAAGTTTAATAACTGAGAAAGTCTTGATAAATCTAAGCTAAATTTTGTCTTTCACAATTTACTTTAGTTCCCCCTTGTCCTCTGTATCTAGAGAGACAGTTACTCATCACAGCCTTAGAATCCCTCCTTACAGTGAGGACCCCTGCCCTCAGTTCATAATCCATCTTTCTGTTAGCTGCCAGTTTTCTATCCTTTGGTTCTGGGTTCTTTGCCTTGTATCTAAATTTGTGTTAAACAGACACTTACCTTTTCTAAAATAACTTGTAGATCTTCAGCGCCTGTATAATGCGGATCTAAAATCAGAAATTTTATCTGTCCTGTAATCTCATTCCATGCAACTCCTAGTATTGTGTGGGCCAAAACTCCTCCCCCTATTGAAGAGGAAATATGAAATGAGAGGGCATATATTAATCTCAACTTCCCATTCAATTTCAATTTAAAAAGATTATTTTGCCTATTAATTGATCTAACAGCATTAAAATCAACTGGCATACACTGTAAATGACACAATGTCAAATATACTCTGAAAAGATAAAATCACATCTTTAAGACAGAAAAGAAACAATTGTATCTATAATCATATTAGGTTTATATTTCACTGCAATATCCATGGAATTACCTAGACTGGATTTAAAAAGGGCCACAGACGGTCTAAACTCCACCCAACGGAGTAACAATCACTGCTGTTGGTACCCCTCTCAGCAGCTGGGCAATGCTGCCTCTGCTCTGAGTACCTCCGATGGTGCTGCCCAGCTACTCTTTGAATACTTTCTGTATTTTGCTGAAATCTGCCTACCCGCATTTCTTACACACCAGTCTTACCTTGCCTTCTGTCATCACAGGACAAGTCTTATTTCTCACAGAATCGTGAATCTTTAGATTAGCTAATCCAATCCTCTTATTTTACAAATAAAGCCCGAGAGGTTAAGCAATTTGCATAATGTCACACAGCCAGCCAAGTTAGTGCTAGCCATGACTTACAATGCTCAGCTCAGTGACCACTGCCTCTTTTCCATTCTGCTGTCAACTCTTCAAGTATTTGAACACAGTTATCATTTCTCTTCTTAGCCTTTACTACTTCTGGTTATTATCTTTTTTGTAACTTTCCTCCTGGCCTTGGAAATTTTAAAATAATATCCAGAGGAAGTATGCATGATGTAAAAGCTAATTTTAATGTGTTTAAAAATGACTGATTTTATATGCCATTACATATTTTTATTAACCATAAGTTTCACATACTCTCCACTCTACCAAAAGAACCCGAGATATCCAAACACCTTACCAATCATTACTGGCGTTCCTTCACTCTGGAAATGATTAACCAGTTCCCGTCCCTGAGAGGCCATTTCAGAACCTTGGCTAGAAAGAAACCATTTTCTATCAGATGAACTATTTCTAAGATAGTTGGGAATATATGAATAATGTTTTGCTGTGCCAAAACTCACTTTTTAATCACCATACGCTTCACTACTTAATCTATCACTTATTTGTTAGCACTGATTTCCACAGCCAATCCAAACTGCAATTGTGAAATCAGAGATATTAAAGTACTTGGACAATAAAAATAATAACACTATAGTTAGCAAGGTTGTTGTAATAGAAAATGTATTGAAAACATAAGCTCATAAATAAGGAGTAAGCTAGTGATGGTCATAGATATCAATCTTATATTAATACTTGCTCATATTTTAATACTAGAGTTGTGATTAAAATATATTGGAAAAGATAAAATGAATGTATTATTTGGACACATTATTAATTTATTAAAATCTTAGGAAGAAAAAGAGTAGGAGATAAACAAAAAGGTCAGTCATAGATCAACATTTGATTTTTTCCTTTCAAGATGTCTCTGCCTTAAGCGTTAAAAAACTAGACTTTCTGGGGACTTCCCTGGTGGTGCAGTGGTTAAGAATCTGCCTGTCAATGCACGGGACATGGGTTCGATCCCTAGTCTGGGAAGATCCCACATGCCGCGGAGCCACTAAGCCTGTGCGCCACAACTACTGAGCCTGTGCTCCCTAGAGCCCGCGCACCGCAACTACTGAGCCCACGTGCTGCAAGTACTGAAGCCCGTGCGCCTCGAGCCCGTGCTCCACAACAAGAGAAGCCACCGCAATGAGAAGCCCAGGCACTGCAATGAAGAGTAGCCCCCGCTTACCACAACTAGAGAAAGCCCAAGCACAGCAATGAAGACCCAACACAGCCAAAAAATAAAATAAAAAACTAAATAAAAACAAAACAAAAAAACTAGACTTTCTGTAACTCTACTCAAAACTGACATATTTGCAAGTTTTCCTCTTCCAGACTAAGATTAGGCCTAGAGCATATAAGCAGATACCACAAAGTTCACTCATAAACTCAAATATCTTCTAAAAAATAACAAAAAAATTTAGGGCTAGAAAAATGAGATTTATAAAGCAAGGAGGCAATGTGGAGGAAGAGAAAAGAGTGACAACAAATGTGGGGGAAAATGCACTTTTTCTTTTAATAAAAATGACAAATTCTCTTTGAAATGATTTCTCAGATTTCTTAAAGTGTCCTTACCTGACAAAAAGTATTTTTGAAGTTATACCAATCAAATGGTTCAGTACCAGCTGCACCTCGATAGATCCAATCCACTGCCGTGATCCGACAAATGTTGCTGGTTTGTCCCCAGCATCAACTAGAGCCTTTGTGTATTTAAAAATACAAAAAGATCCATACACAAGACAGCTATTAAAAATTACGTTTAGGGCATTTTCCCTGATTACCAGTATTTATACTTTTTTTCTTCAAAACAGAAATAAGTCTGCACCATGAGGTAGGAATAATTATTAATGGTGTATTAAGGGTTAATGAAACATCCAACTGATTACAATTCAAAATGGCATGTTCTGTACCTGCTGAATTTCTCTGTGTGTTGGAATGGATCTCTCTGTGTATCCCTGGTGTTTGAACCAAGAGCAGATAGTCTGCAGAGACCGATAAGCACAGCCCCAGCCATTGTCATCGATCCGATCCTGCATATAATGATGGTAACCATATATGCCCTGGACTACAGAAATCTATATAAAAAGAAGAAACATAGTAAAATATTAACTTAAGATAGATGTATATATTATATTACACATACACATACCGAGTCATTTTACTATTCCTGGAGCTAGACTTACTTTATTTAGTTCCTTATAAAAAATTTTTTAAAGAAGAGGAAATACTCCCCAACTCTTTCAATGAGCCAGTATACTACTGATACAAAAGTAAAGTAAGAACAGTATGAGAAAAGAAAATTATAAGACAATATCATTCATCAACACAGACGCAACAATCTTAATAAAATATTAGCAAACTAAATCCAGCAGAGAATAAAAAATAATAATCATAACCAAACTATCATGAATGCAAATCTAATATTGTTTGGAGATTTGCGCTGGAAGTATTTAGGAGTAAATAGCATGATGCCTGTAATTTTCTTTGAAATGGCTCAAGGGGAAAAAAGGAGAAATGAAGCAAATATAGCAAATTGTTGACATTGTTGCATATATGTAACAAGAGACATGTACAGTAACGTTCATAGCAGGGTTGTCTAAATAGCAAAACAACCTGGGGGAAAAAATGATACCAAGGTATATTATCCAGCAATAAAGATAACTGAACTACAGTTATACACAATACCATGGATAAATCTTAGCTAATGATACTGAGTGAAAAAGCAAGTTGCAGAAGACTATACACAGAATGACACCATTTTGGTAAAACTCAAAATCAAGCAAGACTAAAAGCAACACTGTTGAGAGAATATATACATATATGGTGAAACTATTAAAAGAAAGCGAAGTGAATGATGAACCCAAAACTCAGTATAATAGTTCCTCCTGGGTGTCGGGGAGGCAGAGGAGTGGATAGGAAGGAGAACACAGTCAGACTGGCCACATCCTAGTTCTTAAATGGGGCAGGGAGCTCTCCAATATTGATTTCTTTACTGTGCTTTATAACTTACATGTATGTTACATGCACACATTAAGTATCATATAATAAATATTAAGAAATATATAAATGCTTCTTGCATTTTTGCAATACAGATAACCAACCCATTTCATTGTCAAAAAACAATCAGTATTTATTCAGTACCTTCTGAGTGTCCCGGCGCTTAGTAAAGAACTATTAGGAATGAAAAATGAATATATGATATAATGCTTACCCTAGAAGAGTTCCAAATATAATCTGAGAGAGAAAACATTTATGTAATAATCTACGGGAAAACTATCAAGAGTTATGTTGCTTGTTAGAGACTCTAAGTTTTGTATTTCCTATTCTATGATTCTATGACTGTGACAGAACAAGATTTTCAATCAGGAACAGTTCTCTCAAGATTTCCTCCCATATAAGCAAAATAAGTGAAATCATTCAATGTCACTGAAATGTTGACTAAAGTCTCATTTGTATGCATGTAACGGTGAATGCCCAGCCAGAGCTGTTCTATGCGAAGCTGGTCTGCCCACAGCTCTCGCAGGTGAAGCTGCTGTCCCAAGTGCATGCTGATGGCCAGAACCGGAAGCAGGCCCCTAACTGCCCTAGGGTCAACGTTGTATCCCATACTCATCTTTAATTCTTAAGATTTCCTTACAAAGCACCTGGAGGCTCAGCAGGTATTGAATGCATGCCATGACAAGATGGGCCAATCAAGTTTTCTCTTATGGGAATTTGAATTGAGAGGTGCAGAGTGAATCAGGCAGTAAGTGCAAGGAATGAAGCTGAAACAATGCATGCAATGAGCAGCTCTGAGGGAGAGTAGGAAAAGTTATGTCAGGCTGAAAAAATGAGGAAACAGAAGACGAGGCTGAGAAAAGTAGAGTAAAGGGAAGGAACAGGCCAGTTAGGATCAAAAGCACCCCCAAAGAAAGCTGAGGAATGCCATCAAGGAGTGAGAGTACGCCTTGAGACCGAGGCCAGCCACAGCGCTGCTTTGTTCTAAGAGGCCCAGCTGTACGATTCCTATTCTTGGTTGCCCATGAGATCCTCTCTTACTAGCCTGCATGCATCCTTAGAGGAACCCTTCCCCCACACTCCTTTTCTGAGCTACCTTTAGTGAAAAGATCTACCCCTTACAACTAGGTATGTGTGTACAGGAAACATGTAGTGCTTTATTAGCCTTTTCCTGCAGTGTGAGTTGTGTAGAAATATGCCCTTAATTAGCATGATTTCTCAGGTTCAGAATGGAAATCAAATGGGACAAGCCTTTAAAGAAATTAAGGAATGGAATTTTAGTAAGAGAAATGTGCTACACACTATCTATTCCTAACCTTTTTAGACCACTGTGAATTACTGCTGTCTTAAGCAATGATCATTAAAAGAAAAGGGTGGCAAAGTATGTTTTAGGGACGATGATACCCGTTATGAATTGATCCTTACAACTTCCACTGGGTACAGACAAAAAACAACTAATGACACTTATGATCAATTGACTCACATAAAGAATTACTAAACTCACCATACCAGTCTCTATGTTAGGTGGATTGAGATAAGTATGTGGATTTCTAATGTAACCATCTTTGTATGGTTCATCTGGAAAGTGATAAGCATTAGACCTTTTGAAATAAGGTCTGTCATGAGGCAGATTGAAGAGATTGTGTAACTCCTAAATGAAATCAGAATCAAGAGGAAAGAAGAGAAAAAAAGTTAAATGATTTAGTCAATAAATAAACTCAAACTAGATACAAAACAGAAAATTTACTATATATTGGTTATAAATGTTATCCAACTCACTTATGATTTAATTCACTAAGGTCAAAGAAAGTGAGATTTAAACTAAAACCAAAAATGATTTATTTTTGTTTATCTATGTATATGGATAGAAACTGGAAGGGAATGTAGAAAAATGATAATAATTCGTTAGAGTCAGAGAACTGAGATTATTTAATATTACTCACTATAACACACTCTATTAAAATACATCCAGGCTAAAGACTGGTTTTGAAACAGCCTCATAAATGAGTAAATTATAATTAACAATGATATAATTATATCAAAATATTTTTTAAAAATCATGCTTAGAGTACTTAACAAATATAAGGGGTAGTGATTAAATTATAGAGATTGGTGGCATGAAACCAACCAATACGGCATCAGAATAAAAATACACATATATGTTTAAAAGGCAATATATTCCTGAATGTTAAAAACATGTTAATAGTTACTTTGAAAAGTCTGACATCTTCTTCTGCTATTTCCTATGTATTCTAGCAGTTTGAATGGGATCACTAGCTTATGTAACTGTTGCCTCTGCAAATCAATTCATCTGGCACTTACAGAGAGGTACAGAGGGTTACATTGTTATATCTCTTTTCAGGGACAGAAGAAACTGGGAAGATAGTCCCATGGTATAATTTGATGGATGCCAGGCAAGGCCACACATCAAAAATATGTACTCCCAAACCAGTCATTTTGCCAAGAAATCTCATTTCTTTGAATGCTGATCATGTTTTCTTCAAAATGCCTCTAATAAAACCCAAATAACCCTGGGACGTGGGGGATGGAGTAATACTATAAATCCTAATTAGAAACAGCATAAATCCTAATTTCCCTTCTCAGACTCTAATCTTGTCTCTTTCACAAATCTGGAAGTAACGGAAGAGAAAAGGAATAACACTCATCAGCTGCTCCAGGCATGTAAGCATCTTTTCAGTTCTAAATTTCATTACAGAAAAATAACATATGAACTACACTGAACATATGAAATTAAAATGTTACATATGGTTTAGCAAAGTATTTTTTTATTAATAATACTTTAAAAAGTTATAGAACAGAAGTTAAATAAGGTGTAAAGCTAATAGTCTGCGTCCACACTTTAAAATTAAATCACAAAACAATGTCCATTTATTAGAAACACATAATTAAACACAAAATGAATGATAGCTGTATTTTTTTTTTAAGAAAAAATGAATTGGTTTCACCTTTCTATAGGCCTGCAGCTGATCATCTGGAATTCCTGATGGATATGAAATTGTTACAAGATTTTTTTCCCCTGGTAATAAAAAGTGCAGTGGTTCAGGGACCACGATAGATGTTCCTTTCATGTATTTCAAAATGCATTTTTCCATATCAGTTAGTTGATTATGAATTGCATCAACCAGACGTTTACGAACTCTGAGGGGGGGAAAAATATACAAGTGCATTAACAGAAGTTATAGTAGTTTATGATACATGAAAGTGTCGAGTGACTATATTCCTAATGTATCCTCGATTGGACCAGGTTTATTAAAGGAAGTCTAAAAAATGCAAAGTTAAATGTTAAATAAACTAAATTTCCTCTGTGTAGATAAAGGGAAAACCCTACAGGTTTTGCATATTACTCTACTTCCTCCAATAAACATCTAATTACTAGATGACTCTTAGTTTAATAATAAACAAAGAGTAAATCATAGTAAAAACAACAACAACCCTGAATATGCCTATATGATAATTTAAAATGAGCTCTGATTACTTTGGGAGAGGGTCCTCATTTAAACGTGGCAGTAGTATTAGAAAATACCTACTTTCCCCACGTTTCTTCTGGAGCAACAGGTACAACTGCATCGACTGGTAAAGTCATATTAACATAGTGGTGTCCTCCGCTTTCTCTTTCAATGATGGGTGTTACAGCTGCCAGAGGGGTTGACATTTCCAGCATAAGATCTATATTTACTATTTGATGCTATAAAGATAAACAGTAAAAGTTAACTTGTAGAACATCCAACAATAATATAAAAGGTAAGTAAAAGGACTTTTTAAGGACCATATAAGCTATATTACAGTAAATTATTGAAAAGCACAAATCTTAGCTTAAAGAAAAAATCTTCCCTGCTTCAAAATAATCTGAGGAGAAGGGGAGAGTGAGTGGGAAGTAAAGGTGAAATCAGATTGATCACGTACTGGTAAACGTTAAAGTTAGGTTCACCAGGCTTCATTTAACTATTTTCTCTACTTTTGTATACATTTAAAAATTTCAAAACAAAACAAATCAAATGAACAAGATACAATAACCACACACTGAAGCAACTTTTAAACATATATTATGACTATATACCTGTGGTCTAAAGACATAAAAAACTATAAAAAAATATTGAACTCTATTAGTAGGTTTGATTTTGATAGTGGTATGGGAAGACAATTCTGAAAATGATTTCTGTATATTAAACAAATTTAGCAAAGTATTAAGAGTACTGGAAGCCAGGTTTCTCACTGGGAAAAGGTCAGGAATTCTGTGAGGCTGAAGTAGAACTGGAGGTATAATATGATTTACACAGATAAATATGGATGTATGTGTTATATATGTATAGTATGTATATATACATGTGTGTGTTCCTTGGGGAAATGGCTGATTCCTGAGCTAGAACAGGGCAAGTACAAGATGTGTCTGGAACATCCTGTGGAAGAAAGTAGCAAGTACTCAAAAATATGGTGTCAAGAGGACACTGGAGCCAGCATGAAGTTTCTATTGGCCAAATCTTAGAAAATGTAAGCATCAAAATAACTAAAGACAGTAACAGTAACAGATAACTCTTTGCATAAAATAGGAATCCATGCTTCCATGCAGTTAATAAACAAACAGGGAAATGGAAAATGTCCCCCTCACAGTATAATGTCGTCTAATAAATGTAAAAGGAAATGATAGACTTAGAAAAATCACTATTTTGCAACCATCAGATTAATGCTAGATTCTGGCAAAAATTATCAATTGATGTTAGAAGTGATGGGTGAAAACTTGATGAGGAATAGGATATATATATAAACTCAAGGTATCTTCCCACAAAATACTTACTACTTTTAAGGGCAAAAAATAGTACCCTCACCGTGGAGAACACTGGCAGATACCACATTAAATGATCAAAGTTAACATCACTAATACAAGAACAAACTGAGCATATGCTTCTTTCATATGACGTGCTGAGAAGGACACACATTACTTCTGTGGTATTCCTACCAACAATGAACACATGAATCTATCACGAGGAAGCCTAAAACAAACCCAAACCCAAACTGAGGAACATCCTACAAAAGAACTGACCTGTATCCCTCAAAATGTCAAGCTCCAATGACTGGTAATTCTCAAATCCTTATCCACAGCCCACAGTTTTTTTGTACACACTCCACATTTATAAATCTAACAGCTCATGTGGACTCCTCACTGCTGTCTAAAACATAATGTGACCGAAACTGACCTCATGTCTTCCCCATCTTCCATCTTACCCAAGCAAGAAGCTGGTCATCCCACATCCAATTAGTTTCCAGATATAACCTATTCAATCCCCTAAACACTCCCTCCTCTTTATTACCGTAGCTACGTTTTGGTTTGGCTTCTCCTGAGTGGTCCCTGCCCACATCTCCAACCTTACGTCCACTCTATTTTCCTTACTAGTCTGGAAAAACACTAAAGGTATACTAACTTTGTACAACTTCCTGCCTTGAAGCAGCAGCTCCATTTTTCATCTCCAATATCTGGCAAAGTTTGTGGCACGTGGCAGGTACTCAATAGTACTGGTTCAAAAATCAACAGAACCGAAACAGTGTGAAGAAAAGTAAATCATTTATTATTTACTACCTCATATAGCATAATGTGTCACTGTCATGTTTCAGAATGACGCCTTTTTATTTGTTTTAAAATAATTTGTAAGCGGACTCAAGCTGTTTTATTTCTGTGGGAGCAAACAAGGCATCCAAAAAACCCATTTAAGATATATATTATAATGGGACAAAAGTTTAGATATGTACACCAGAGATATAACCTCTGGCAAGACATTTAATTTTTCTGGACCTGAATAATCTGATCTGTAAAAAAATTAAGAAAGTTGGGTTAAGTAATTTCTAAGATCTCACTCAACTCCAAATTCAAGGATTGAACATTTTTATCACTAAGAAGACAGGTGATTTGCTTACCATGTCTGACAACTTTTTGTCTTTCTTCCTCATGAATTTTCGTTTTGTATCTTCTTCCTGTCCAAATCTAAATTTTTAATACACAAAGATGTTTACCATACGAAATGACGTTGTGAAAACACTTCTAGCCATCTTCAAGCATACTCACTGAATAAAGCGCATTATGTTCTTACAGGTGGAACTATCAGTCAGTTCTCCTGGAATGGTGTTCATGTCACTGTTAGGCCATATGTACACTGAACTGTGGCAGATTCTGAACACAAGTGCATTTGAAGAAAGCTTGGTTGATAGGTCACTCAACATATGTTTTAGTGCTTTCTTGACAAAAATTTCTAAATTAAAAGAACATAAATAGAATAAGAAAAATTGTAAACTTTTCAACATGAATGCTTCCAAGCGTACAAAAGTACAGCACAGTAAAACTGACCCCCAAATATCCATTCCCTATATTCAATAATATAAAAACATTTTTTTGCCTTTTTTTAAAAAAAATTGACAAAAAATTCATAGACCATAAAATTCACTGTTTCATGTTTATATTTCAGTTGCTTTTAGTATACGACAAGGTGTAAAATCATCACTATTTAATTCCAGAACATTTCATCACCCCCAAAGAAACCCTGGCCTGACCAGAGGTCATTTCCCATTCCATTGTGCGGACATACGTTTTTAATTCTCTTAGGTGATCACCTAGGAAGAATTGCTGGGTCATACGGTAACTGTCTTTTTGAGGAATTGCCAAACTGTTTTCCAAAGAAACTGCACCATTTTATATTCCCATCAGCAATGTATAAGGATTCCAATTACTCTCAAAATACCTTAGTACTTATAGCAATAAAACTACTGAATGAAATTTAAATTTCTTTATAGTTCCATTCTTCCTTGGACTATATCCCACTAAGACTGTACAAAGTACTGTGCTGTGAAGTCACAGTTTTTTTCTCTGTGTGCTATGTCATCAACCTGATATTTGTCTGACTTCATTTTCAGGGATTTCCTTTTTACTTTATAGAATTTTTTTAATATGAAAAACATTTTCATGATTCCAAAGTCAAAACTATAAAATAGATATATCTGAAGAAGACAATATTTAAATACTTGTCCTAGCTTTATACTCCTAAATCCTAAACCTAGTTAACCTTGTGATTAAAATACTTATTTAACTATCACACTGATATCTTCATAAATAAACACCTTGAGATTGTGGTAGAGAAAAGATTACTTGTAACAAGTCAGATTAAAAGATATCCTGATATGTTTCAGAAAGCCAAATTTAAAGATTTTTAGCTGCACTACAAAAGACAAACATAATTCCTGGATTACCTTCTGTTTATCCCTGAAGGACCATGAGGTAAAGTACCTAAATAATTGTGATGTCTTTAAGTTAAGCACCTTCTTCCCCTCAATTTCCTCATTAATGATTCCCTTCATAGAGTATTTCAAAGAGTTTGATACAGGAGGAGGAATACTATCAAGTCAGAAGAAAAGCTCAAATACATTAATCACTAGGTAAAAAGTATCTGTAGTCCTTATTTACATTTGAAATTACATCATTATATCTGGTGACTAATATATTAGTTATACTTTGTGATAAGTTCATAGCAAAATATACCTTCAATTTATATTAAGTTGTAAAATGTAAGGCTTTATCCATACCAGTAACATATTAAGGAACAACAATACTTTACTGATAAGATAGGCCTAAAAGTGAGCTTTAGTCCTTGCAAAATGATTCTCATCTTGATGGTACATTAGAGAGTCACCTGAAAAGCTTACTGATGCCCGAGTCTCTGTCCTTAGAGACTTTAATTGGTCTGGAAGTGGGGATTCGAATGTGGACCAAGATTGAGAACAAGTGTCTAATATGAAGGGATGGGTCAGAAAGAACATTCAGCTTTCACTCCCTCTTTCCAAAGGGCCAGTAAATAATTGTCAGCCGGTGATCTCCTTCAAGGAACTCTGACACTGCTTATTCCTCATCTTTCTGAACTTCTTTGTGGCTCCTGACACCACTGATCACGCTTTTCCTGAGTGATTTCATTTTAGTATTTAGTATCATTTAGTATCAAGGTATTAACTAGCATCCTTGAGAGATATTAAGTTCTCTTCTCTCCAGTTCTGACCACTCCCTGCTAAGTTTCAGGCTCAAATGACCAAATGCCTGTTGGGAGCTGGCACTTGGCTTACTGTGGCATCGCAAATGAAACACATCTCAAACACAGCTCTTCATCTTCTTCCTCTGTTATTCGTTGCCTCCGTTCGTGGCAGTAGTCAGAAACAGGAAGACATCCCAGAATTTGGTTTATACAAACACGGCTGATTTTTCTCCCATAGAGCTTGCCTAGCATTCCTAAACAACATGACATTCAAGAGGGTGGGCTCTTGAGACTCAGGGTCATGTACAGTTGTAAGTCTACAACGTACAAGTCTGGGTGCCTCTTTATGTTGTGCTCATGGGGGATATTTTCTTTGAGAGGGCAGTAAAGTTGCTTAAGTAAGGGGACACCTTTTCCTAATGTGCACAGAGAGCCCCATGGGCTAGAGGTGGTGGGGAACAGTGTCTAAGTTTAAATCCAATTTATATCACTTACTAACTATATGACCTTAGACAGTTTATTCATCCTATCTCTCAGTTTCATGTGCAAAATGGTAAGAATCTCACTATATTTCTTAATCAACTTTATAATAAAAAAGCAGAGTATTTGGGCAGACCTACCGTTAGGAGTAGCTAGCTGAAAAGCTAGATCAAGGCCACCTCTCATTCTGAAGAGTATATCCATAGTCTCTGAAATAACCTAAGACAAATGAAACCAAAATTTCATTGTAAAACAAAAACTCATCCTCATATAAATTAGAATCAAACTGAATTTAGGTTTAGGCATTAATTAACCTTGATTTTTCAAGCTATTTCATGAGTTAATTCCTTGTTTTATGGAGAAAAACAAAACACCATAATTCTAAATTAGAGGTTCTCAACCTTTGTTCCACATTGAAATCACCTGAGAAGTTTAAAATACTGATTCCTGGGCTACACCCCCCGAGATTCTGATTAATTGGTCTGGGGAGGGTCTAGGCACAAGGATATTTAAAACGTCCTCCATGTGAATGAGTCTAACGGGAAAGGTTGAGGACCACAGCTCTAAGAAAGTATTTCTAAATTACAGTTTTAATAAATATGGGGTTTAACAATGACATGAAAAGATCAATGGAAAATAACTAGTTTAAGAATGGGACAAAAACACTGACCCAATTATGATAAGAAGTGATGGTCAAGACAATGAGAGGAAACTAATATATCACTGACAGTGGGAATATAAACTCTTAGAATTCTTCATAGGGTGATATGGCAATAAGAATCAAAAGCCTTATATTCACGAGCAGAAGCAAGAAGAACTACAGTCCTGCAGCCTGTGGAACAAAAACCACATTCACAGAAAGATAGACAAGATGAAAAAGCAGAGGGCTATGTACCAGATGAACGAACAAGATAAAACCCCAGAAAAAGAACTAAATGAAGTGGAGATAGGGAACCTTCCAGAAAAAGAATTCAGAATAATGATAGTGAAGATGATCCAGGACCTCGGAAAAAGAATGGAGGCAAAGATCGAGAAGATGCAAGAAATGTTTAACAAAGACACAGAAGAATTACAGAGATGAAACAAACAGAGATGAACAATACAATAACTGAAATGAAAACTACACTAAAAGGAATCAATAGCAGAATAACTGAGGCAGAAGAACGGATAAGTGACCTGGAGGACAGAATGGTGGAATTCACTGCTACGGAACAGAATAAAGAAAAAAGAAGGAAAAGAAATGAAGACAGCCTAAGAGACCTCTGGGACAACATTAAACGCAACAACATTTGCATTATAGGAGTCCCAGAAGCAGAAGAGAGAGAGAAAGGACCTGAGAAAATATTTGAAGAGATTATAGTTGAAAACTTCGCTAACATAGGAAAGGAAATAGCCACCCAAGTCCTGGAAGCCCTGAGAGTCCCATACAGGATAAACCCAAAGAGAACCACACTAAGACACACAAGAATCAAATTGGCAAAAATTAAAGACAAAGAAAAATTATTGAAAGCAGCAAGGGAAAAACGACAAATAACATACAAGGGAACTCCCGTAAGGTTAACAGCTGATTCCTCAGCAGAAACTCTACAAGCCAGAAGGGAGTGACATGATATATTTAAAGAGATGAAAGGGAAGAAACTACAACCAACAATACTCTACCCGGCAAGGATCTCATTCAGCTTCGATGGAGAAATCAAAACCTTTACAGACAAGCAAAAGCTAAGAGAATTCAGCATCACCAAACCAGCTCAGGAACAAATGTGAAAGAACATCTCTAAGTAGGAAACACAAGAGACAAAAACAAACCCAAAACAATTAAGAAAATGGTCATAGGAACATACATATCGATAATTACCTTAAATGTGAATGGATTAAATGCTCCAACCAAAAGAAACAGGCTCGCTGAATGGATACAAAAACAAGACCCATATATATGCTGTCTACAACAGACCCACTTCAGACCTAGGTACACATACAGACTGAAAGTGAGGGGATGGAAAAAGATATTCCATGCAAATGGAAATCAAAAGAAAGCTGGAGTAACAATACTCATATCAGATAAAATAGACTTTAAAATAAAGAATGTTACAAGAGACAAGGAAGAACACTACATAATGATCAAGGGATCAATCCAAGAAGAAGATATAACAATTATAAATATATATGCACCCAACATAGGAGCACCTCAATACATAAGGCAATTGCTAACAGCTATAATAGAGGAAACCAACAGTAACACAATAATAGTGGGGGACTTTAACACCTCCCTTACACAATAGACAGATCATTCACAATGAAAATAAATAAGAAAACAGAAGCTTTAAATGACACAATAGACCAGATAGATTTAATTGATATTTATAGGACATTCCATCCAAAAACAGCAGGTTACACTTTCTTCTCAAGTGCGCACAGAACATTCTCCAGGATAGATCACATCTTGGGTCACAAATCAAGCCTCAGTAAATTTAAGAAAATTGAAATAATAACAAGCATCTTTTCTGACCACAATGCTGTGAGATTAGAAATGAATTACAGGGAAAAAAACGTAAAAAACACAAACACATGGAGGCTAAACAATACGTTACTAAATAACCAAGAGATCACTGAAGAAATCAAAGAGGAAATCAAAAAATACCTAGAGACAAATGACAATGAAATCACGACCATCCAAAACCTATGGGATGCAGCAAAAGGAATTCTAAGAGACAAGTTTATAGCTATACAAGCCTACCTCAAGAAACAAGAAAAATCCCAAATAAACAATCTAACTTTACACCTAAAGGAACTAGAGAAAGAAGAACAAACAAAACCCAAAGTTAGCAGAAGGAAAGAAATCATAAAGATCAGAGCAGAAATAAATGAAATAGAAACAAAGAAAACAATAGCAAAGATCAATAAAACTAAAAGCTGGTTCTTTGAGAAGATAAACAAAATTGATAAACCCTTAGACAGACTCATCAAGAAAAAGAGGGAGAGGACTCAAATCAATAAAATTAGAAATGAAAAAGGAGAAGTTACAACAGACACTGCAGAAATACAAAGCACCCTAAGAGACTACTACAAACAACTCTATGCCAATAAAATGGACAATCTGGAAGAAATGGAAAAATTCTTAGAGAGGTATAACCTTCCAAGACTGAACCAGGAAGAAATAGAAAATATGAACAGACCAATTACAAGTAATGAAATTGAAACTGTGATTTAAAATCTTCCAACAAACAAAAGCCCAGGACCAGATGGCTTCACAGGTGAATTCTATCAAACAGAGAAGCGCTAACACCCATCCTTCTCAAACTCTTCCAAAAAATTGCAGAGGAAGGAACACTCCCAAACTCATTCTATGAGGCCACCATCACCCTGATACCAAAATCAGACAAAGATACTACAAAAAACGAAAATTACAGACCAATATCACTGATGAATATAGATGCAAAAATCCTCAAAAAAACCCCAGCAAACAGAATCCAACAATACATTAAAAGGATCATACACCATGATCAAGTGGGATTTATCCCAGGGATGCAAGGATTCTTCAATGTATGCAAATCAATCAATGTGATACACCATATTAACAAACTGAAGACTAAAAACCATATGATCATCTCAACAGATGCAGAAAAAGCTTTTGACAAAATTCAACACCCATTTATGAAAAAAACTTTCCAGGAAGTGGGCATAGAGGGAACCTACCTCAACATAATAAAGGCAATATACGACAAACCCACAGCAAACATCATTCTCAATGGTGAAAAACTGAAAGCATTTCTTCTAAGATCAGGAACAAGACAAGGATGTCCACTCTCACCACTGTTATTCAACATAGTTTTGGAAGTCGTAGCCATGGCAATCAGACAAGAAAAAAATAAAAGGAATACAAATTGGAAAAGAAGAAGTAAAACTGTCACTGTTTGCAGATGATATGATACTATACATAGAGAATCCTAAAGATACTACCAGAAAACTACTAGAGCTAATCAATGAATTTGGTAAAGTTGCAGGATACAAAATTAATGCACAGAAATCTCTTGCATTCTTATACACTAATGATGAAAAACCTGAAAGAGAAATTAAGGAAACACTCCCATTTACCACTGCAACAAAAAGAATAAAATACCTAGGTATAAACTTACCTAGGGAGACAAAAGACCTGTATGCAGAAAATTATAAGACACTGATGAAAGAAATTAAAGATGATACAAAGATATACCATGTTCTTGGACTGGAAGAATCAATATTGTGAAAATGACTATACTACCCAAAGCAATCTACAGATTGAATGCAATCCCTATCAAATTACCAATGGCATTTTTTACAGAAGTAGAACAAAAAATCTTAAAATTTGTATGGAGACACAAAAGATCCTGAATAGCCAAAGCATTCTTGCGGGAAAAAAACGGAGCTGGAGGAACCAGACTCCCTGACTTCAGACTATACTACAAAGCTACAGTAATCAAGACAATATGGTACTGGCACAAAAACAGAAACACAGATCAATGGAACAAGATAGAAAGCCCAGAGATAAACCCACACACCTATGGTCAACTAATCTATAACAAAGGAGGCATGGATAGACAATGGAGAAAAGACAGTCTCTTCAATAAGTGGTGCTGGGAAAACTGGACAGCTACATGTAAAAGAATGAAATTAGAACACTCCTTAACACCATAACAAAAATAAACTCAAAATGGATTAGAGACCTAAATGTAAGACCGGACACTATAAATCTTTTAGAGGAAAACATAGGAAGAACACTCTTTGACATAAATCACAGCAAGATCTTTTTTGATCCACCTCCTAGAGTAATGGAAATAAAAACAAAAATAAACAAATGGGACCTAATGAAACTTCAAAGCTTTTGCACAGCAAAGGAAACCATAAACAAGACAAAAAGACAACACTCAGAATGGGAGAAAATATTTGCAAACGAATCAACGGACAAAGGATTAATCTCCAAAATATATAAACAGCTCATACAACTCAATATTAAAAAAACAAACAACCCAATCCAAAAATGGGCTGAAGACCTAAACAGACATTTCTCCAAAGAAGACATACAGATGGCCAAGAAGCAAATGAAAAGCTACTCAACATCACTAATTATTAGAGAAATGCAAATCAAAACTACAATGAGGTATCACCTCACAGCAGTTAGAATGGGCATCATCAGAAAATCTACAAACAACAAATGCTGGAGAGGGTGTGGAGAAAAGGGAACACCCTTGCACTGTTGGTGGGAATGTAAATTGATACAGCCACTATGGAGAACAGTATGGAGGTTCCTTAAAAAACTAAAAATAAAATTACCATGGGCTTCCCTGGTGACGCAGTGGTTGAGAGTCTGCCTGCCAACGCAGGGGACACAGGTTCGTGCCCCGGTCTGGGAAGATCCCACATGCCACAGAGCGGCTGGACCCGTGAGCCATGGCCGCTGAGCCTGCGCGTCCGGAGCCTGTGCTCCACGACGGGAGAGGCCACAGCAGTAAGAGGCCCGCATACAGCAAAATAAAAAAAAAATAAAAAAAAAATTACCATATGATCCAGCCATTCCACTACTGGGCATATACCCAGAGAAAACCATAATTCAAAAAGACACATGCACCCCAATGTTCACTGCAGCACTATTTACGATAGCCAGGTGATGGAAGCAACCTAAATGCCCATCAACAGATGAATGGATAAAGAACATGTGGTACATATATATAATGGAATATTACTCAGTCATAAAAAGGAACGAACTGGGTCATTTGTTGAGACGTAGATGGATCTAGAGACTGTCATACAGAGTGAAGTAAGTCAGAAAGAGAAAAACAAGTATTGTATATTAACGCATGTATGTGGAACCTAGAAAAATGGTACAGATGAACCGGTTTGCAAGGCATAAATTGAGACACAGATGTAGAGAACAAACGAATGCACACCAAGGGGGGAAAGCGGCAGGGAGGTGGGGATGGTGGTGGGATGAATTGGGCGATTGGGATTGACGTGTATACACTGATGTGTATAAAACTGATGACTAAGAAGGACCTGCTGTATAAAAAAATAAATAAAACAAAATGCAAAAAATTAAAAAAAAAGCCTTATATTCACATTCTTGGCCTAGTAATTCTGCATTTAGAAATTTAATTTCTAAGGAAATTTGCAAAACATACAAAGATTAGCGTATACAGATGTTAACCTGTCAACAAGAGGAGACTGATTAAATAATTATGAGTATTATACAGTAATGAAAAATAATGCTTTATAAGAATATTTAATGCCATAGGAAAATGCTTGCAACTTATAAATGGGGAAAAAAGCACTAGTAAAGTGGAATCTATTAGCAGTTCTTAATTTGGGTCCATACATTGCAGGTAGTTGACATATGACAAAGACATATATCATTTTGCTGGGGGAGAGGAGTGGGAAGGAGGAAGGGGTTTCAAAGATTTCATCAGATACTCAAAATATGTCCCAAACAGGCTGAAGAACCATACTACACAGTAAGAACCCTATTTTGAAATAAATGAGTAAGTATTAACATTTACTGAGCCCTTAAAATGTAAAAGGCACTATGCTAAATGATTGGACATATATTTACTTTGATCCTCAGAACATTACAAAGTAGGTATCATTATTATTTTTCTCATTTACAAATCCTTGTCACATTTTTTTTTTTTTTAGCTGTGCCACGCGGCATGCGGGTTCTTCCCCAACCAGGGATCGAACCCGTGCCCCCTGCATTGGGCGAGGAGTCTTAACCACTGGACCGCCAGGGAAGCCCCCTTGTCACATTTCTTTAAGGGTGACTGCTTTTATTTTCCATAAATTGTAACTTGTTGAAAGGCCATGCCCTTTTTCCCAATTATACTTCTTGGAATTTATCCTAAAGAAATAATCAAGAAAGTTCAGACAAATTTAGCTTGAATGTTACCCACTTATCATACTGTTATTCATCATAGCAAAAAGCAAACAAACAAACAAAAAACCCCACTTAAATAGCTATCAATAACAAGTCTGTTAAGTAAATAAGTCAGTTAAATACTATGCACCTCTTTGAATAAAAAATATTTAATGGCACTGAAAAATACTGAAGATAAGAGTTATAAAGACAGGCAAGAGCAACAATTAACTGTTACTTTCTGTGTGACCTTGTAACTAATCACTCAAGTCTGTCTTCTCTTCTGTAAAACTGGAAAAATATACAACTTCACAGGGTTGTTGTGAAAGTTCCATAAGAGATCTTATGAGAATGCACTAGAATCTCCTCACACTTCTGAATTGAGATCCTTTCTGAAGAAATAATATTTAAACTGAGATCTGAGGGGTAAGTACGTAAGAGTATGAGCAATTCCAAAGGAAAGATGGGGGTGCAGGTGGACAAGCCCATTCCAGGCAAGGGCTCGGATTGGTGAAGGCCTGCTTAAAAGACCACTTAAGAGACCACAGCAGATGGTTAGATCTCATGGGGCCAAAGACAAGGATAGTCAGAGATAGTGACGACTGACAGCCATTTAGAAGTAGATTCCATAGCATTTGATTAGTGAACAGATGTTCAGGAGTTGAGAAAAGGGCGATGTCAAGGATGATGTCCAGGGTTTTGGCATGAACAACAGTGGGGTGGATGGTAGCGCAATGAACTAAGATGGGGATCACTGGAGGAAGAGCAGGTGTGGGACGAGGGGAGGTGGGAATGGTGAATCAGTTTTGAACTTGCTGAGTCTGAAATACATATGAGCCATCCAAGTGGAGGTACAGTCAGTAGATATGCGGATCTGGAGCTCAGAATACATCTCTAAGCTGGAGATACAAATTTTGGAAAAAGCACAGGGTGTAAAGAAAAGTACTGAACGCCACATCTAGGATACGGATTGGAGGACCTGCTTCAGCAATTAAGAGGGAAACCAGGGGAGTGTGACATCACAGCAGCTAAGGGAATACAGTATTTGCAAAGTCACTCATATCTTTCCCAGGTCCAATCCTTCCTCGAAACCTTCAAAAATGCCTCATAATTCCCTCGTTCTCAAAATGCATGCACAAGTAGAGGTGCAGGGAGCGCGTATCCAAAGGCGGCTGCGCTGGGGCCAGGGGTTCAAGGTGTGTGGGGCAGTTTCCCTCTGGTCCTACCGGGAGAGGCCGATGACAGGACGGCCCAGACCACGGAGTTCGCAACTACCACCGTGGGCCCCGGCAGACCCAGTTATTTCAAGGGCCATAAAGGCTCGTAGCAGCTAGTGAAGTCTGAGGGGAAACGCTGGGGTGGGGGACGAGCACGGGTACTCACCACAGCGGGTACGTGGAGCTGATACGGGTGCCGACGGCCGACCAAGCACAGGACGCTAGCCCGGAACTGGCGTCATCGGGGGCGGGGCTTGGGAAGACCGACTATAATTCCCAACATGCCCTGCAACGTACGTCACGGGGCGTACCAGCACGCCACATCTCGCGGATGGATAATGGGGCGGGAAGCAGAAGTCTCTATTTCGGTAAATTCTGTTGACTGCGTCATTCGTTTCCCGCAGACACTCTTAACGTCTTTCTTGATGCGGATTCGAACCCTCCACGTATCCTTCCGTAGGGTTAGTTCTTGGAATGGACTCTTCCGTAGCTGGGGTAACGCGCCACAATAAACCCTGAGGCGAGCGGAGCGTGCGGAGCAGCCTCGTAGCGACGTCCAGGGCGGGAAGCGCTCTTGCGGGGCTGGCTCCTGACCTTCTCAGAGGTGACTTGGTCCTCGCAGACGTCAGGTGTTGTCCTTTAGATACCTACATACTCTGAACCTCCGTTTCCCTAATGGGACATCATTTTCCTCATCACCTCAGCCAGTTTTCTGCCTCTCCTTCACACCCCATCCTCCTCCCCACACCCCCACCCCCACCCCCGGCTCTTTATCCCTACCTTTCGAAGGGAACTTGCACTGTTCCACTGTGTTATATTTAATTATGTCTTGTTTACTAGAGTGTAAGCTCCCTACGGGCAGGACCTATGCCTTTTAAAATCTCAGTTTTCCTAACTTCTACCAGCGAACCCTACTCAGAGGAGGGGTTTGCAAAACGTTAAATAAATGAATGAGTGGTTCTGTAAATGCTGCTCAAGAAGAGTTAAGTAGTGGAAAAATTCAAGGCAATAACTCCTTTCCGTGTCTCCCCCTCCTTTTCTTATCTCCCCCTCCTTTTCGTTCCCTTTCCTTTCTTTCCTCTGTGGATCACTTTGTCGTGTGCCAAACACTGGTAAGGAAGTACCAGACTAACACCACGGTTCCTGCCTTCCCGGAGTCCCCAGTTTAGTGGGGGAAAACAGCTGTTAATTAAAGGATCCCTACACGGTGAATGTAAAATAGCCCACTAGATAACCATGATGAGGGCTTGGAAAGAGAAATGCATGGCGCTATGTTAGAAGTGAGGAATGAGCTAAACAGTCAGAAGGATCGGTATTAATTGGGCAACAAAAGGGGTCAGGGCAGTGAAATACCTGCCTAAAGTGAAACAGCATGTGTTAGGGTCCTGTGGTTGGAGAGAGCTGGACTTGAGAACTGAAAGAAGACAATTAGAGCTCGGGTGCCAGGGAGGGGGCCTTCCACTGGTGACAAATGAGGGTGATAGTGGCCTTGTGAGCCATTTAAAGGATTTGAGCCCCCTGTAGCAGCACAAGAAGCCTTTGAGGTTGGGCAGTGAAGATGGAGCTTTGAAATATGAAACAAATCGAATCAGCACACTCCAGCTAACTGACTTTTAGTTTTAAAGCATACCTGATCAGAGGAAGAGGTGGGATGTGGGGGAGGGAAGGATGAGCCACAGTTTCAAATAGGCAATCCTGTTTAGTGTCGCTGAAACAGCTTGCTCTAAATTCAAGGCAAAAGTTTCTTACCTTGGATTAAAAGCTGGGAAGCATAAGCCAATGTTTGTTTTGTTCACTAATGTACGTCCAGTGCCTAGATCTAGTTGGTGCTTCAAAAATATTACAGTGAAATGGAAGCCAGTATTCTTAGCTCTTTGGTCTTACTTTTTAGAATATGTCTAATTAAAAAAAAATCCAAATAAGTAGTTGCATATTTAGAGTGATATTTCAAAAGAAAACTCATAGTTGTAGTATCTGAATTCATTGTGGATTTTTGTTTTGCTGTTCTTTGTTTTTATCTTGCCTAGACAGTTGTCCTCTCTTCCCAACCCCTTTGTGAACTAATTTCACCAGGTGGCACATTTCTTATATACAGTTAAACTTGAAAGAATTCAAGAACTATAGGGTAATACCTATGTGTGTGGTGCATTCTGAAAAAGTAAGTTATAATTTTTAATACAAGGGACAATGCAATATGTTTACATAAAATGATTTAAACTGAAAATGACTGCCTTACGTAATTAAGATCTTTGAACTTCTCAAAAGAAGGATGTTGTTTACACAGTATTTATACCACACTGTACAGTAATAATTTTATTATCTACGACAGATGAATGGCAGTGCAACAGATACACATTTCTTTGTAATTTGTGGATACTTCACCTGGACAGTCAAGGGGAGGGTTTGTGGTGATAATTTTGAATCCCCATTATTCTCCCTCAGCCCCACAAAGTAGATTCTTTCCCCACATGGTTTGAGACTGTTGTTTTATGATGTAACGATATGCATGTTAACTCTCAGACTGCAAGTAACTTGGACTGAAATTTAGTAATCACCTTTTCCCTAAACTTTTCCCCTGTATTTTTCAGTGTAGAGTAGGATTTTGCTATAGAAGAAGTAGCCCTCAGCGACCCATTGAAGTTACCTATATTGAGCACACCACCACAAGAAGCAACCATGCCTGTGGAAGGAGGGAAAACAGATATGGAGAGGATTGGGCTCTTCAGTGAGATGGGATATGTTACTGTTGGTGATAAATATGTGCCACAATTTAATCGTAAGTATATTTGGTTTCCTTTACAGCCTAAGAGTGATGTTTTCTGTATAAAATTTTGGCTTTAACGTTTGTTAAATGATATTTTTTAATGGTCTATATTTTATGGTCTTAATTTTATAAGAGCAGGAAGCACATTTTATTGGGCTACCCTACCTTCATATATTCTCCTCATAGGTAATTTTATTTCTTTCCAAGGTGCATGGCAGTTTTCTCCCAGAATATTTTGTTTTTAGCTTTTTTTGTTCCCTTAGATGGGACACTCTGCTATGTAGACAGCATTAACATTTGCATCTGAAAAGGCCATCCATGATCACTTTCTTGAAAAATGAAATGCTAAATGAATAGCTGAGGGATTTTTAGAAGAGTCATAAATAAAACAATAAGAAAGAATACACTGATATGAAACATCTCCAAGATACACTATTCTGTACCTTGCCTTTTTATTTAATAATGTATGTGGTATGCTAAACATTGAAAATGGAAAAGGATAAATATGAAAATATTTACTGGAACATGCCTAAACATTCTCTGGAAAACAAAATTACTATCATGGGTGCCTGTGGGAAAGGAACTGGGTGACGGAATGTGGAAGGAAAATTTATTGTAAAAATATTTATACTATTGAATTTGGAACCATGTGAATATATTATCATTTCAAAAACCTAAGTTAAAGAAAAATCAGTGATACAAATTCACATTTAGATAACCAATTGAATTAATGGTTATTTGCACTTCAAAAAATTCTTTCACATTATGGAAGGACTTTACAAGTTGAGTTCTCCTAGATGCAAATTACAAAAGAAGTTTTAAATATTCATAAAACCAGCCTTTTAAAAATTATTGGGCTACTAGTACTTCACTGTATACCACAATTTATTTATCTGTTCCCCTGTTGATGGACATTTGAGTTGTTTGTGGTTTTTTTTGTTTTTTTTGCGGTACGCAGGCCTCTCACTGTTGTGGCCTCTCCCGTTGCGGAGCACAGGCTCCGGACGCACAGGCCCAGTGGTCATGGCTCACGGGCCCAACCGCTCCGCGGCATGTGGGATCCTCCCGGGCTGGGGCACGAACCCGCATCCCCTGCATCGGCAGGCAGACTCAACCACTGCGCCACCAAGGAAGCCCTGTTTGTGGTTTTTGATTGTTATGAATAAAGCTGCTGTGAACATTCTTGTTTACATCTTTTAGTGGATATAGGCACTCATGTGTCTAGAGTATATATACCCAGGAGGGGAATTGTTTCAGTTTGATTATGAAATACCCTTTCCCTCCAACCTAAAAATACACACTGACACACACACACACACACACACACACACACACACACACACACACACACACACACACACACACACACACACGCTTATTGACATCTGACACAAATAGTTTCCTAGCATATTCTTACACGGTGTTCCGTAGTGTATAGATGGGGAAGCATTGGATTCAGTGACCTAAGGTGTCTTCCAGCTCTCAGATTCAGAGTTTAACAGGACCTCAATCTAATTATTAAAATGTTTTAATGGAAGCCTCTTAGTTCTTATTGTCAGTATAGCCTTTGACACAGACCTTTCAGTAAATGTTTTGAAATAGTGTTTAAGAGCTCAAAACTCACTGGTCCAAATCACATTTTGAAACTTTTCAGTCATTTTTCATATCCTTTAATTACTAGTGAGCTCAAAATTGTGATATTCCTAATTTATTTTTAAAGGACCGTTTAATGAAGCTGCAAGCAAAAATAGACAGATGCTACCTGGGGGATCCAAAGAGATGTCAAATCTCCAGGCAGGTTATTTTGATCCCCATTTTGTAAGGATTTTTGAAGGTGAAGGCTACGTAAACCTGAATCAAGTGAGGAGACGGCATATGATGGAAGAAGCCAAAAAAAATCTAGGCAAAGCGTTCCTTCCTAGTGATGGAGATAAGAAGCCGTAAGTATTTGGGGAAAAGTCTTAAATATTGATATATCTCCTGCATATCTCTCTCTCCTCCATCCTAAATTAAGTTTTGGTTTTTCCGTAGGACTTACTTATGTATGATTCATTTTTTAAAATATGATTCTTAGGTTAAGTTTGTCTTAGATGAAGACAATTATATTGGATGATTTAGGTTGACAGGTAATTTTGATTAAGTAGATTCTCATTATCACATTAAATTTTTGGTTATCTCTGTCACTATTCTCTATCAGTTTATACTAATGAAGTCAACTAAATAATGAAAATAAGTTTAGTTGAAAACCTTGCAATAGTCAAATTAGGAAGAAAATTGCCTTGGGTCATCATGTCTGTGCCCTTGACTATTTTATCTGCTTTTTAAAACTTTAAGAAAAGTGTAAATACAAAATGTGAAATTAGGAGAAATCTTTTTTGGATAAAGAGGATAATTTATCAAAGATACGTTATTTAAAAATCATGCATGAAAATACATGTATGGGGTTTAACAATATTTAAGTTGTGAAAATTGTCAACGTGAGATTCTTTTTTTCTTTAACCTTTAAATACTTAAGATCATGTAGTCTATGTGATATCATATAATATAGCTGAGCTTTATAATATGATGTTAATTCACACTCAATAACGTTGACTCTCAATCTAGAGTTTATGACAGACGAGGATTGGTTGAAAAATAATTTGGGGCTTATTTATGGTTTTGAGATTAGTAAAGCTGCGGTCTTCAAAGTTAAATTATTACGTTTTTGTTAAGAGTGGAGAATGTCTTCTGTTATTATAGTTTATCTTTTTCCACCTTTTCACACTTTTGAGAGGTTTGAATTATTTATTTTTAAACTTATTTATTTATTTTTGGCTGTGTTAGGTCTTTGTTGCTGCGCACAGGCTTTCTCTAGTTGTGGTGAGAGGGGGCTAGTCTTCACTGCGGTGCGCGGGCTTCTCATTGCGGTGGCTTCTTATTGTGGAGCGCGTGCTCTAGGCGTGTGGGCTTCAGTAGTTGTGGCACGTGGGCTCAGTAGTTGTGGCATGTGAGCTTCAGTAGTTGTGGCACGTGGGCTTCAGTAGTTGTGGCTCGCGGGCTTTAGAGCGCAGGCTCAGTAGCTGTGGTGCACAGGCTTAGTTGCTCTGCGTCATGTGGGATCTTTCCGGACCAGGGCTTGAACCTGTGTCCCCTGCATTGGCAGGAGGATTCTTAACCACTGCGCCAGGAGGGAAGCCCCTATTTATTTTTATTATTACTACTTTTTCTTGGGTTTCTTTGTTTTCTTCTTAGATATAAATTCAGATGTGCATTTTTTGGGTCACTACTTCACTTCTTTTTCATGTAATATGTGTATTTTATCCTTTAAATAACTGTTCTGTATTTTTTAGCCTCTCCCACCCTCTGGAACTTATATAATATTGTAAATCAACTATACTTAAATAAAAAATAAATAATTTAAAAAAAACAAAGATTCTGTTTGTTGTTATAGTTAACTGAATTAATGTAAACTCTTCTACTTTTAACTTCCTAGAGATTATCAAGTTTTGTTTATGTAGAGCATTTAAAATAGGCATAAAAATTAAAAATATTATCTCAAAATCTGTGACTTTGAAAAATAGGGCAAATTAGATTACAAAATATGAAAAAAAATTTTTTTCTTACCAAAGTTAGGCAAGTCAGTTCCATTGCATATATTTTGCTCCCCTTTTAATAATATTTTATAAATTATGGTAAAATATGTATAACACAAAATTTGCTATTTTAACTTGCTCCTTTTTGTTCTTGTGGTTAAACTGTATTTAAGATGTGGATTAGGAAGTTACTATGGAACAATAGGTAGACCAGTCCCATTTTTCAGTGCACAATCAAAACCCAAAGAAAAATATGAGCCACCTGGAAAGAATTTGTACACAAACCCAGGAAAGAAAGGAACTGGATATGGGTAAGATTTTTTTAATACTTTTGCATCATTTGTTTGGAATTAAAAAAAATTTAATTTCTGAACCCTGAAGTCATCATCATTATTGTTTTCCTTCTTTAGCTATGCAAATGTTACCATAGGTAAACAGTTTTCCCACTCTGCTGATTTCTATGATGCAGCAAAACTAAATGACAAGGTAAAAGAATCTATTTTAACTTTTTCCAACCTTTCTCTTATTTAGTTGACTTAGAGAATTCACTTGTGATCTAATTAGGGTTTGTTTCATTTTATCTATTTGTATTACTTGGGCAATGGCAGATTGATGTTTATGAATTGTGATAATTTTACCTTTCTGATATTAGATTCCCAGAATGAGCTTTAACCCCTGCTATAGTTTACCACGTCTATCCTGTATCTCTCCAAACCAGCTGTGAGACTTCTGTTAAGTTGGCCTGATCAACTATGCTCTATTTTGGTTAGAAGAGTCCTAAAAGTATCCTGGTCCTTAGCCGTGTTCCCACCACACCCTAATATATTGTGCCTAAAAAAGTAGTGGTAGTGGGCTTCCCTGGTGGCGCAGTGGTTGAGAATCTGCCTGCTAATGCAGGGGACATGGGTTCGAGCCCTGGTCTGGGAGGATCCCACATGCCGCGGAGCAACTAGGCCTGTGAGCGACAACTACTGAGCCTGTGCGTCTGGAGCCTGTGCTCCGCAACAAGAGAGGCCGCGACGGTGAGAGGCCTGCGCGCCGCGTTGAAGAGTGGCCCCCACTTGCCACAACTAGAGAAAGCCCTCGCACAGAAACGAAGACCCAGCACAGCCAAAAAATAAATTAATTAATTTAAAAAAATATCCTTACAATGGAGATATTATTAAAAAAAAAAAAGTAGTGGTAGTACTTTTGGGCTGATCAGGCCATTATGGTGAATGAATGGGATGGAGGAGTGATGGGGAGAAGGGAGGAAGTGGAGAGTAGAGAATGAAAACCTACAGAAGAGAAAGTGAAAGGACGGGAGAAAACGACTCACTTTATTACATGGCAGAAATAAAAACTGAGATGTACTGGCATAAGCCTCTTACACTCACTTTCTACAATATTTCACTTACAGTGAAGCATATTCACATTTGTGGATACTTTTCTCTCTTTAGAGTTTTTACTTTTAGAACTTATTATTTATAAGTCAGAAATTTTATGTCCCTGGATTTCCTAAAATAATATTGTAATATAAAAATGTTGTAATGTAGAAAGTAAGTATTCCTTATTTTTAGAAGTAAAAGCTGACATTCTTTTGAAGACCTATCATATGCCAGGTACTTTGAACCCATAATCTCATTTAATCTTTAGAAGAGCATTAAGGGTGGGGGGAATAGTATCATCATTATTTACACTTAAAGAAAATGTGACACTAAAAAAGTAATTTTCCCAGTGTCCCTGAGAAATGCTAAAAAGCAGGAAGGAGTTAGGGTTTGAACTAGAGACTGACTTTTTTTTACTGCCTTATATCACCCAGATGGTTGATATAGATTTGTTCAAGTGATAAATAAATCTCTATACATCAAATAAATTTATATCCAAAATGAACAATCATAGCTGTGCTTGTTCACAAGTAAGCATATCTTTTGTATCATAAAAATAGAACATAACAAAGGAATGTTTCAAAAAAGTGAACCCAGCGGTATATATTAAAAAATCTACATATTTATATTAAAATTTAAAGGTATATTAACTCTACATTACTTCCAGTTTGAGTAATTTTTGCTATATAATTTCAAACTCTTTAATTTACAGAAAGAGAATGAAGAACACCATCGTTTACTTAAAGGGACACCTTTCAAATTAAATCTTTACCCAAGGGAATATTTTGATACCAATCCTTATTTGTTTGAGAAACCTTTACCACCAATTAAAAAAGCAGAGAAGAAAGAAGCACTTGCACACCCTTTTAAGCCCTCTTCTCCTGGTAAAAAGGTAAGTTAAAAATTTTAGAATGAAAAAATATTAAGCATTATGAAGAAACGTTGCCTCTTGCTGTCATTTTATTACCCATGTAAATAATAAACTTGTTTATAATCATGCCATGAATCATGAAACTCGTTTTTATGAAATTATGAAAAGTCATAAAACTGGATAGCATAGGGCTTCCCTGGTGGCGCAGTGGTTGAGAGTCCACCTGCTGACGCAGGGGACATGGGTTCGTGCCCCGGTCCGGGAGGATCCCACATGCCGCAGAGCGGCTGGGTCCGTGAGCCATGGCCGCTGAGCCTGTGTGTCCAGCGCCTGTGCTCCGTAGCATAGGAAATAATGAAGCTCTTATAATGAAATAATTATTAACCATTTCATAACCATTTCAAAAGTATTTTACTTTACAATGAATTTTCTAAGTGCCTCTCTAGATTTAGGCATAGTTTTTCTCAAAAGCATAAAAAGTCAGATCATCTTTAGTTTTTGAAGTGGTGATTAAAATGAACTGTCTCCCTTCTGCTGAGGTTTACAACAAGTGTGAATAGAAATGAAAATGCTTCTAACAGTAAACCTTAGTTTATGCTTTTGTTTACCTTCTGTGAATTGCTTGTTAATTTTCCTTGCGAATGTTCTATTGGGACATTTGTCGTTTTGATACTGATTTGTAAGATCTTTTCATATATTAAGGATATTGTTTTATCATTTGTGTTGAAAATAATTTTTCTAGTCTGGTGAATCTTTGACTTTGGTTATAGTATTTTGTGCTATTCAGAAATTTAATAATTTGATGTAGTCAAATTTATCAGTCCTTTGTGCTGAGTTTATGTCATTCTCAGAATGACTTTCCTTCCCAGCAGTATTAGAAAAATATGCATTCCTGATTTCTTTTACTGAAATGTATTTTGATGTAAAGAGCAAGGTAATGATCCAGCTTTTACCTTTTTCAAAATTCAGTTTTAAGGGCAGAAGGAAGCTTTGTGGGGAGGACATGTTCTGTGCCTTGACTGTTGTTGTGGTTTTAAGCGTGTATACATCTGTCAAAGCTCATAGAATTGTAAACTTAAAATGGGTGCAGTTTATTATACTTAAATTAGATTTATGTAAAACTGATTTTGAAAAAATTCAGTTGTTCCTGATCTCACCGATAGGATAATTAGCACCCCTGCTTTGAAATGCCACCCTTATCAAATCAAAATTCCCAGTTTTTAGGTATTTTTTTTCTGAATTTTCATGTAATTTGATTGATGTTTATTTCTACCAGTACCAAACTACTTTTAATTATTTTTGCATTTTAATATTGGGTGGGTCTAGTCTCTTCTTACTCTTTAAAAAAGTTGTATGGCTGTTTTCCAATATTTATTATTTAGAACTTTGGAATTATTTTGTAAAGTGCTGTGGAAAAAAAGACCTTTGGTATTTTGCTCTAAAATTAAATCTTTAGATTTTTGCTTGTATTAGCATATTTATATTTTGAATCTTCTGATCTAGAATTAAGATACTTACAAAAACCTTCGTCTTGTAGATTTTAATATTTTACTTCACGTAGATTTATCTATCTTATATTTATTCCTACTTATTTTAAGGTCCTGGTCAATGCTTTTTTCTCCCATCAATCCTCTTATATTATTTGTTCTTATTAAAACATCTGATTTTTTAAAATAACTGGCCACTTAATTAAAGTTTCTTATGTTCTAATGGGTATTCTGTTGATTCTCTTTGGATCTTTAGATATATGATTATATATCTGCAAATAATTTTGGTCCTGCCTTTCTAATATTTATATCTCTTATGTCATGCTCATTCCAATATTTGGATATGTAATGGAGATCGTGGGAATTCCTCCAGTGTTCATTTTTATAGATGCCAAAAATAAGAATAAATCAAGAATGTATGTAGAATTATACTGAATGTTTTGGTGTAATCTGTTTAGACCATCTTTTTTTTCTCCATTGACTTGTTATGAGTAACAGTAATAGATTTCTTGGAATGATGCCCACTTGACTGTGTTGTATTAATCTTTAAGTGTAACACTGTTTTATTTTGTTAATATTAAGTATTTTCACATCAAAAATTTTAAGGGTTGTGACTGTCTGTACTTTTATTTTTATATGCCTTGTTCTATTTTGGTATAAGTAGATGCTAGCATCTTAAAACAATCGGGAGATTTCCTTCTTTTTCTATGTTCTGTGAGAGTTTAATAGCACCAGAAATATCTGTTCCTTGAAAGCTTGAAAGAATTCTCATAGGAAATGTTCTGGGCTTAATTTCTTGCATGATGCCCATCTGTTTTCCATAGTTGGTCTCTCTCTTTTTGAGTCACTTTTGACAATATTTTCTTTGAAAATCATTCATTTCATTCAGATTTTCAAATTTATTAACATAGAGGTGTACAAAAATACTATCTTACAGTTTTTGATATTCCATATATGTACAGGTTTCTTCCACCCATTTCTCAATCTTAATTATAATATAGACTTACCTATTTATTTTTTAAGTATCATCTAGTGGGTTGGTTTATTTACCATATATATTTTTACATTTTCAATGCATCTGTTTTGCTTTTACATTAATTAATTAATTAATTTTATTTTCTTAAGATTCCTTATTATTTGTTGCTCTTAAAAATAATCCATGGGTCTCTATCTGGAAAACTTGAAAAATTACAACCATATCTTTCAAACGAATCAAGTTTTCATGTATATCTGACTTAGACACTGTAAGAGAAAGGATGCCTAATTAAATGGGTTATTGTGATTGTATAGAGTTTTCTTGGTGACCATATATAATATAATGATAAAAATCCTGTTAGTAAGTCAGTTTAAAAGGTCAAAGCAAATGTTTGTTTGTTTTGTGTATAGCTCAAAAAATATTTTGATTGACTTCTCTTAATAGATTACAAGAAAAGTACAGTATATGGTACAGTATCCATGGGGAATTGGTTTCAGGACTCCCCCCGCCACTCTCAGGATACCAAAATTTGAGGATGCTCAGGTCCCTTATATAAAATGGCATAGTATTTGCATGTAACCTTTGTACATCCTCCTGTATACTTTAAATCATCTTTAGATCACTTATAATATCTAATACAATGTAAATGCTATGTAAAGCACATGTCAAGTTCAAGTTTTTCTCTTTGGAACTTTCTGGAGTTCTTTTTCTTTAAATATTTTCGATCTGAGGTTGGTTGAATCTGAGGATGCAGAACTTGTGGATACGGAGGACTGACTGTGGATTACATTTTCCTCTCTCTTTTTCTATGTGCTCTTCCTTTATTTTTATCAAAAAAAAAGTTTTTATTTCTAGTATCTTCCCCATCATTTACTGACATTTAGTGAACTCATGTCGTGCCAGGCTCCCTGTTGGACAGACCTTACCCTTGGCCTCTTCTGGTTCTGAGGCCTAACTCCTTTCTCTATCAGAATACATGTGACCTAGGTCTCATTCCCTCAGTAATGGGCTCACCTCCTATGTAGATGATAGCCTGATCTGATAAATTCTCACTAAAATATTAACTGTTGGCAACAGTTTAGAATATTACCTTCTTATAAATATTTGCATTTTAATAGAGAACTTTTGGAATTATAGTGTCTTAACCCCATAGAATTGGTGGTAGGGAGACGCTTTGGTGATATTTGAATTAAACAGTATAGACAATTTTCTTTAAATGTAAAACCAAACTCCATGTACAGTACACAAATATGTATGAACTTCTTCAAATCTAATTTTGTTAGAAGCATTTTTACAAAACCACATTAAATTGTCTCATTTTTATTTGTAGGCTGGTGGAATGAAGGCAGGAACATTTGATTCTTACCCTTCACATTCTGCTGACCCTTACGGGGTTAAATTGACAAGCCATATTTCCAGCAAAGGTGCTAAGGTTTTCCATCCACCAGGTGGACCAAAAAGCAGACCAACTGAAAGTATAATGACTTTGAATGTCAAAAGGTAGTAATGTTACATTTAGCCCATAAACCAGACAAATTATTTTCAGCTTTTAGATTTCTTCAAAATAATATCTTTTATTTATACATACTTTAAAAAATGACAAATTTGGGTGACTTTAGAAATCTCAGCTTCTTTCTTATACCTGCCCTCCCCCGTAGAAGTTCTTTCCCATCTTCTGAAATTCCCAATTCAAAAAGCTTAATTTATCTGTACCAAACTACTCTGTTCATAACTTTTAAAGCAAATCTATATAGCACCTTATTTCGAGTCATTTGAGACTTTAGATATATAGAGTTCAGTTAGCAGTACATGTTAACATTGTCTGTTTCTCAGTCTTTTGACCCTTGTTAAATTATTATCTCTCTGTGGGCCCCAGGCTCTCAGTAATTGTGTAGAATCCTAATGACACTTATTCTGTTCTTAACTTTCAAATAGCCTATGAAAGCAGGAAATATTCCGATTAATTAAAAATGCTTCGAGGAAAAGTATATATATATTATTAATGTATCATGGAACTTCAATTTTACCTAGATTTTGAGCACTCTCAAAACTGAAAAAGAAGTTCTTACAAGTTCAGAGTGTAATTTAGAATGGAACAATCCATCATTCTTTTGGTGTGTATGCAAGATCATAAATAACTGAAGAATTCATTTGATTACCTTTCCACCTATTCATTGGAGAACTTTTAATGCCAATTTAACTAACTTACATATTTCTAACTTCAGTGTAATCATACAATGGATTAGGTAAAGGACATCAAATTCACATTCTTTCCTTTTGTAAAAACAGTAGTACATCTTGATCACTTGCGGACAGTGATTGTAATACCAACATGATTATTATATCACAAAAGACCTGCCCTTCATTATTTATGTAATTTGACTGTTGTCTGTAGGAATAATATTCTTTGCAGGCTAGTTGGTAGACAGTCGGTCTGGGAAACAAAGGTATGAAGCCTTTTTTCCATGTGTTTGGACCTTTATCCTTTGGCAAGTTACCTATCAGTACTCTGGCCAACTTTAGTTATACAATAGAACTGACAGTAAGATTGGAATTTTCCTCACAACACTGACCCTCAAATAGATGGAATTTTTTTGGTGCAGGGTGGTTTCAGGTTTTCTGGCTATCCAGAGGACAGATCCAAGAAAGCTCTATGATGCCCTAGCATATATGTTTAGAGCAGAGTAAAGAAAAAAGTCGCTGATTGTTCTTTTGGAAAATCAGCAGTTTATCTTTTGTTGAGTAATTTTGAGTTTATTCAATCCCTCTTTTTTTTACATGATCACAAATATTATCCTAAATCAAGTTTTAGCTTCTTTTATCCTAATTTAAAAACTAATAAACCTTTGGGCAATAGCATTTAAAATTGGTATCATAAACCAGTTATTCCCTCTTAAATTACATTTTAAAAGTATATCTGACATATAAAGTGAAGCTTTTTATTTGGTGAGAAAATTTGGGTTTGGATTGGTAATTTTTATTGCAAAATGTTTTTACAAGAATAAACAGATGTATTACCTGCACCTATAAAATTAAATGTGCATTTATTTTTCAATTTTAGGGCACTAAATATGAAGAACTACAAGACTGCTTCAGTACAGTCCTATTAGCATCTGGAAGACAAGTAGCCTTATAAGTCCTGACTACCAAAAATTCATTATCAAGTGCTCATCACTTGAAAAAATATAAGATATTGTGGAACAAATAGCTCAAGCATTTAAAAGAAATTTAGGGCTGTGACTCTAATACTCTTCCATCTTTTAGTACTATTACATAATAAATAGTATTTGTTAATAATTTAACATGTGCTTGCTGATCTGTGTTTAGATCTGTGTTTCTGAGGAGATGTTTAGGAATGTTTAGAAATGTTATAAAATCTTGAAGTGTAGTCTGTCATTTGAAATATTTTGCTCCTAACGTTAAAAAATTGCAGGGTTGGAGGGTAGGGGTGGAAATGGGGGCTGGAGGGGTAGAACGTGCACAGTGAATTCTTAATTTGCTGTTCCTTCTTGGAGGTATTTGAAGGTTGAGTTGATAGTTATCCTAGTGTCATAGCCCGTTAAAGCATTCTTAACATCAAAGAGAAGTATTGATCCAGTCATATTGCATAGATTCATGTATACACACATTATATAGTGAGGCAGATAGCTCAATTTATGTGGTATCGTGCCTTCTATTTGTGGCCTATGTAGAGCATCAGATCAGCCAATGGCAGCCTCAGGATGAGCAGGGGGAAGGGAGAGTGGGGATGTACTTTAAGTTCAGTGTCTTACAAGAAATGGCCAGGTTTCAAAAGATAGGTGCAGTTGGTCTGTGGTGTCCTCTCACGCTCCTCGGTAGCTGCTTAGAGCTGCCTCTCTCGTACCTGCCTCTCTAGGTCTTACCCTCTCCTTTCTCTTCACTCATCCTACCACTTAAAAAATATTTGTTCTTAAAAGATATGATTTAAATACATTACTGTAATTCATAGGTCTCTCTCAATAGTCCTCATTCTGTTGGGGCGGGGTGGCGGTGGTATTTAAAAAGAGAAATTTACAGTATCTATTAATATAATGTATTGCAGGAATTATTTTTGATCCGTGTTTTTTTCTTAGTACTTGTCTCTCTGCCATTCTAGACCTGTCAGAGCTGAAAACCAGAATATATAATATATAGGGGTGGCAGTAGTCTCCTTCTGGATCCACTTTTTTTTCAGTGGGGGGAAACCATGTCAATCCAGATCCACATCTGGCTTTTAAAGGGATTGCAGATGGTACAGAGAATTTTTAATGTTGTCAAAAATCTATTTTTATTTCCATGCCTCATAACTGTTTACTTTTTTCTAAAAGAAACTATTTTTTAAAAGATTTTTAAAGAAGACTTAAAAAATTTTCTAAAATATTTAAAAATTTTCTTTCCTATCCAAAGGACAGTATGGAATGAAGATCTTGAAGACATTGTCAGGGGTATAATGAGACTCAATGGAGAATACATTTGTCTTCAGAATAGCAAAGGTTTTGCCAGGTGGACAAAACTGAATAAAAACTCATTTAGTTGCATATTGATAAATGTTACCAAACAAGCCTTATAAGTATATGCATTATTTTGAGGAAGAGGTTTATATATTCAGATTTTATTAAAATCTAAATAATTGCTCATTTTCACCTCTGCCTTTTGTTAGCTATTTATTAATGTGCCTCTCATAACAATGCACACTTCATATAATTAATTCATAGATGCAAATACTCATCTAATGCCTCCTGAAGGGTGTAAGAAGCAGTGTGACAGTTGACAGAGCTTATCTAGAGTTTACATAAATATATTGTGTCAAATAGAGAAACCAGTAATAGGAATAGTGAAGCCTATAGAAAAGTTAAGATTTTTGAAATGATCAGAAATAGAGGAACACACACATACAAATTTGATTTGAGGGGCACAAACTATTTACGATGCCCATTGTTTTCTTAAAACTAGTGTCTCTCTCCTTTTAGTTTTGAAGATATAACAATACAGTACAACATTAGGTGGTTTCCTGTGAAACAACCTTTTTCCCCAGAGTCAGATGTGAAGAGTTAACATTAATGGACACCGGTGTCCTGTCTCTTGACAACTCAGGCGTGTAGTTATCTACTGCCCATTAGGATGCCTGTATGACTTGAGTGGTTTTCTGCATCCACCTTCAGAGAATAATGGAAGCAATAATATGCTTGCTTAGTAGTTGTTAATCTCTGTTATGAACCATCCAACCACACCTATTTAAGGCTCAAAGTTGAAACAAAGATTAAGGATGTTAACCTGATCATGGAAGAAATGCTTAACTTTGAGAGAGACTTAGATCAATAAGAAGCTCCAACAGGAAGTGGAGGGAATGTTAAGCAGTAGCATAGTGTATTTTTGGAAACCTTACCCTGCTTCTTCAGAGATTGCTTGCTCCTCTTGTATGTTAATATTGTGGACTGTGTATTAATAATAAGCCAGGCTCAACCTATGACTAGCTGGGTAAATTGGAGCAATTTAATTAAGCTTTAAACCATATCTCCAGCTTACAACATTATCCTGAATCAGAGTTCTATTTATAACTGCCTACAAGACATCTTTTCTCTTTTTAAAATGATCTCCTAGAGAGCTCAAATGTAATGCTTCCAAAATGAAATCTATCATTTTTACCTCTTAAATTAGCTCCTCATTAATTATTCCCTCTCAGTAAATTGTGCTTCCAAATATCATATAACTTAAAACAAATCTTGAAATTATTCAGAAATCATCTCCCTTTACCATCCAATCACTACTTCACTAAGTTAAAAACTCTTTAGTGGATTCCCATTATCCTTAAGATAAAGGCAAAATCTATATCAGGGTTAAAAGGCTCTTCGAGACTTGACTCATTTCTTTTCCTTTATTTCTTGTTACTCTTCTTTGCTCTTTTCATTCTACCTAGGGTAGATTTATTTCACTTTTTATGATGACAGACATGCTGTCCCTTGCCTGGGAGGGATTTATCTACTTTCTATAGCTTGGAATTTTTCCCACCATCCATCATCTTCTTACTTTACTAACTCCAATTTGTAGACTTTCAGATCTCTTCTAAAAATGTTTCTTCCTTAAGTAAGGCCTTCCTGATCTTTGAGATGAGGTTAGGTCCCCTTGTTAAGTATTCAAATAACACCTTCTAACTTCACATTTATAATATTTATTAGCCTGCCATCTTCTGTGATATTATAAGTACTGTAAAACCGTATCTATTTTGTTTATGGTTATTAGCACCTAGCATAGCGCTTGACACTTTTTGTAGGCACTCAGTAAATATTTGTTGATTGAATGAATAAATACTATCATGGCCATATTTAATCATATTTCCCCTTCACCTTGAATTATTTGTAATTCCTTGAAAGTGACATGTTGTTTTGAGCTATTATGATGGCTCACATGCTTTTCCTTTCCTGGAATACCCTATGCCTTTCATTGTTTTGCTAACTTCCCAATTATTACTCAAAACTGAGATCAATACATAATAAAAAACCAAAGCTACATAAACAAGATGAGAAGACAACCCTCAGAATGGGAGAAAATATTTGCAAATGAAGCAACTGACAGAGGATTCATCTCCAAAATTTACAAGCAGCTCATGCAGCTCAATATCAAAAAAACAAACAACCCAATCCAAAAATGGACAGAAGACCTAAATAGACACTTCTCCAAAGAAGATATACAGATTGCCAACAAACACATGAAAGAATGCTCAACATCATTAATCATTAGAGAAATGCAAATCAAAACTACAATGAGATATCATCTCACACCGGTCAGAATGGCCATCACCAAAAAATCTAGAAACAATAAATGCTGGAGAGGGTGTGGAGAAAAGGGAACCCTCTTGCACTGTTGGTGGGAATGTAAACTGATACAGCCACTATGGAGAACAGTATGGAGGTTCCTTAAAAAACTAAAAATAGAACTACATACGACCCAGCAATCCCACTACTGGGCATATACCCTGAGAAAACCATAATTCAAAATGTGTCACGTACCAAAATGTTCATTGCAGTTCTAATTACAATAGCCAGGACATGGAAGTAACCTAAGTGTCCATCAACAGATGAATGGATAAAGAAGATGTGGCACATATATACAATGGAATATTACTCAGCCATAAAAAGAAACGAAACTGAGTTATTTGCAGTGAGGTGGATGGACCTAGAGTCTGTCATACAGAATGAAGTAAGTCAGAAAGAGAAAGACAAATACCGTATGCTAACACATATATATGGAATCTAAAAAAAAGAAAATGGTCATGAAGAACCTAGGGGCAAGACGGGAATAAAGACACAGACCTACTAGAGAATGGACTTGAGGATACGAGGAGGGGGAAGGGTAAGCTGGGACAAAGTGAGAGAGTGGCACTGACATATATACACTACCAAACGTAAAATAGATAGCTAGTGGGAAGCAGCCGCATAGCATAGGGAGATCAGCTCGGTGCTTTGTGACCACCTAGAGGGGTGGGATAGGGAGGGTGGGAGGGAGGGAGACGCAAGAGGGAAGAGATATGGGGACATATGTATATGTATAACTGATTCACTTTGTTATAAAGCAGAAAACTAACACACCATTGTAAAGCAATTATACTCCAATAAAGATGTTTAAAAAAAAAAACACCAAAGGTAAAGAATTAATCAGATGGAAAATTTACAGGCTTACACGCTGATGTTAATATTTGAAAAAGATTGAAAATCAAATAATTCAAAGAGAGAAAAACAACCAACTGAGAAGCAGATCTGAAAAACTTAAAATTGGTTTTTTAAAAAGCCCACCTAGAAAAAAAAGAGGTGAGAGAGAATACAAACTATCCTCTGAGTAAGGAATAGATTTAACCACAGATGTAGCAACGGTTAAAACATGTACAATTCCATGTCAAATACATTTGAAAATGAAATGTTACCAGAAGTAATTCAACAAGAACTGAAAACATGAATGGACCAATAAGGGTAGAAAAAATGGAAATAATAGTTAAACTTAGTAGCCAAAAGGTACTGTGTCTAGATTTAAGGAGCTAAATCCTATCAAATCTTCAAAACAGAGAAATCTTTTGTTATTTAAATTGTTTTGATCATAGAAAAATATGAAAGAGTTTTGATTTATTTTATGAGGATAGCATCACTGGACAAGGATAACATAAATAGGAAAATAATATTTCTAACTCATTAAAAAAATCCTAAATCAAATACAAGCCAATGGAATCCACATTTTAAATGAACATAAAATGATTTATTATTCTATGACTGCTAAAATAGCTTGACATGAGTGAATCTATTATTATAATAAAGTTCTTTAATATATTAAAATGAAAAAAATACATGTTCCCCTAATAGATGCTAAAAAGCCATTTGATAAAATTAAATACTCTTTCCACTTAAAACCTGTTAGGATGTGACAATTAGGAAGAACCTTCCTTACTTTCTAAAGGATATCTATCACAATCATAACAGACATTAAGCTTGAGCCATAAACAAGACAAACACTTCCCTGGAAAACATATTAATATAAATATATTAATGCAGGAAGACAGGAAAAAATCCCAAGAGGAAATAAATGTTAGAAAAAGACAATATTATTGCTTGCAGGTGATATATAGTTATTTACCTACAATGTAAAAAGAATCTGTTGAAAGATATTTGAACTAATAAAATTGTACAATAAACAGATGTATATAATGACCTGCAGAAAAGACAGTTTTCCCCATATGTCCATTAGGAAATGTGAAAAGTATTCTATTTACAATAGGAAAAAAACTATGGAAACTTAGGATTAAAATGAAGATATAAAAGGAGGCCGGAGCAATAGACCATGTTCCAGGGAGACTAAATATTGTAAACTTGCTGTTTATCTTTAATATATCAATAAATTTAATGCAATTTAATAAAAATCCCTACAGAATAAAAACAATAAAACTTGACTAGCTAATTTAAAATTTTATTTTGAAGACAAAACATGAAAATATGTCATGAAAATTTGAAAGAGGATGTTTGTTCTAAGCCAAAATATACTAAAAAGCTATTTATACTATAATCAAAAACACTAATGTATTAGGGGCTTCCAATTGAAACTGGCAGGCAGAACACACATATTTGCTGGCTCTCCTCTGACCCTAATAACACAATAGTAAAATAATGAGTCCAGAAAAATGACTCATAAGGGGATCATCAGAGAATAAGGGGTTTCAAAAAAATTCTGTAGACAAAAGAAGTAAGAATAGAGCCAAAAATGTTTAATTAAAAGTGTGTTTAGGACAGACTTTTTCAGTCAGTTTCTTTTTTTCCTCCTACCTCCTTCCCATCCTCAGTGCTTTCCCAGTTCAGGCAACCTGGAATTTTACCCCCAGATGAAAAACTAAGCATCTTGCCTCTGAACATTCTAAAGAGCTGCCTAAGGAGAATTGGGACTACAAGGGTAAGGTTCTTGTTCTGGCACTATTACTCCAAAAAGAATAATTCTGGTTCTCTTCTGGTCAATAGCCCTGTACACACATACTCATAGTTACAGGCATCTTCTTTATAGTTGGGTGAGATCTGGTGGAAGAACATACCTACATATACCAGCTACCTAGAAGAGTCAACACTGTGTTCTGTCTGTTCATAGGACTTGATTTTCCAAACTTCCCAAACTTGACTACCCAGAAATGGCTTCTAGCCAAGATAGAGTATCAGGAACCAGATTTACACTTCTTCTTTAGGCAATTAAAAACTGTACAAAACATGCATAACAACTCTTTTTAGATACTGGACACAGACAGTGCAGGATTGTGATCCGTGAGGAAAAGGAAACAATTGAGGTGAGCCCTGCAATTGCTTTTTGTCTGGAGGCACTTTTGGACTGGAGAGGATGGAGGACTTGGAATCTCAAAGTATAGTAGCCTTGCTGAATTGAGACAGAAATTGGAACCCAAGGAATCTAAAGTGGCTCGAATTTGTGGAGTTGAGTTCTAGAGAGGAAAGATCTACACAGGAAAAGAGTTCAGAAATCTGCATAGGGATCCCCTTAACCCTGCTGACATCTAAGACAGGCATGCGTAGGTTACATTCCATGAGGCAGAACAAAGAACAACACGGACCTGTCATGGTTCCCACAGCTCACAGAAGGCCAGGAACCATTCAAGGCTGGGACATTCTCACCTCTCTGCATTCAGTGGTGGTTCCAGAGGATCTAGAGTAGACGAGAGGCTGCTCTACACCCACCCTAATAAAAGTTTAAAAAACAAGCCTCAAAAGCATCAAATTGAAGCAGAAGTAATGTAATGCCTAACACAACCAATTCCAACAATCTGTAAAGGAAACAACAACATTCGGACAATCAACAATGTAAAATTCACAAAAACCCATCTTCCAGATGGATTTTTGGCATACTAGATATGCCAGGAAGCCAGAAAATATGACCCATAACTGGGAGAAAAATCAGTCCATAGAAATAAACCCCCAGACAGTAGAGAAGATGGAATTAGCAAATAAAGACATTAAAATAGCTACTTGAACTATGTTAATGTATTTAAAGGAAAATATGAACATATTGGAAAGAAAGTTATAAACAAGAACCAAATGGAAAATCTAGAGATGAAAAATAAGATAACTGAAATGAAAAACTTCAGTAAGTGGGAATAGTAGAAAATTAGGCATGGCAAAAGAAAAAACTAGTGAACTTGAAGATATAGTAATATAAAGTATCCAAAGTGAAACACAGAAAAAAGACTGAAAAGCAAATGAAAATAATACCAGTGAGCTCTAGGACAATATCAAACAGTCTAACATATGTGTTATTGCATCTCAGAAGGGAGCAGAGAGAAAAAGATTTAAAGAAATAATGGCTAAAAATTTCCAAGTGTGATAAAAATTATAAATCCACATCCAAGATGCCCAAAGAATCACAAGAACCCCAAATTATCAATGTCAGAAGTGAAAGATGGGACATCACAGGTCCTCTAGACATTAAAAAGATAATAAGGAATATTATAAACAACTTTATGCCAAAACACTTGAGAACTTACGTAAAATTCTTCAGAACAACAAATGATCAAACCTGATTCAAGAAGAAATAGAAAATCTGAATAGTTCTATATCTATTAATGGGGTTGATTTTGCAGTGTAAAACCTTTCCATTTAGAAAACTCCAGGCTCTCTGGTGAATTATGTATTTAGAAAGGAATAATCAATAAGACCAATTCGACACTAATCCTTTCAGAAAATAGAGGAGGAGGGAACACTTTCCTCTTGGAAAACCTGACCTTATATTTTATGAGGCCAGGATTTTCCTGACACCAAAATCAGATAAAGACATAAAAAGAAAATAATATAGATACCAATATCCTGAACATAGAAGCAGAAATCTTTAACAAAATATTGTCAAATTGAATCCAGAAGTATGTTAAAAGGATAATACATGATATCTGATGAAGTTTATCTCAGCAACTCAAGGTTGGTGTAATGTTTCAAAATTAATCAATGTAGTCACCATATTTACAGATTAAAGGGGGAAAACACAGGATCACCTCAGTAAAATGCAGAAAAAGCATTTGACAAAATTCAGTAAGTTTATTTGTATAACAAGCAGTCTTGGAAGCTAGAGATAATGTCTCTGCTGGAGCAAGGGCAGGTATTCTAACTGTCCTGTACAATAAAGGTAATGTTTCCATCTAGAGCAAAGGGCAGGCATGCTTACTGCACTCAGAAAAGTAATGGTTCCCTTAGCTTAGAGTTTTCTCTTGTAATGCAACCACTGTGTGACCCTTTTCATGTTGCCTGTAGGAACTGGGGCTTGGAGAACCTGTGCAAAAGTGCTGTTACTCTGGCTCCTGCTATTGCTGTGAGCAACAAACTGTCCTTTATCTCTGACCCGGTAGTCTCATGTCTTCCACTAGAACCCATGAAACTGTCAGGCTAACATATTAGCTTACAAGTTGGATAAAGTCTCAGAATGTTTACAGTTCTTGACAACATAAAAATATATACCTAATTCCAATATCGAATTTAAAAAAACTAGTCTAATCAATTATAAGGTAATTGTAATCCCATGTAAAAGTGAATTTAAAATTTTTTGTTGAAAAAAGTACTTGGACAAAGGATTTTGAAACACTATTTCAGAAATTTATTTACATGGTTTGGATGGAAGCAATTGATACGGTTTACTTGGAATTCCTGGAAAAAAAAAAAAGAATTTTTTAGAAGGTTGGACTTCTAAGTGTATTGCAGAAAAATAATAATTAAAAAAAATCCCTGTTTGCTGCCAAAGTTGCTTTGGTCATATACAATGTATAGAAGTAGTATAATAAAATAATATGAATTTTATCAAAAGGGCAAAATCTCTAAATAATTCCACTATATAATAAATTGGATACAAATCTTACAAAACTGAATTGTACTCACCTTCTTATTACTGTCCTCTGGCTAATGCCCGATAGGCTAAAAGAATCTTAAACGTATTTCTGCTAATCCACCATGATATACATACCTTTCAAATCAGGGGCTAAAGGCCTACTTCTGGGACTAGAGGTGGCTTCATAAATATCATAGATGTCAAAATGGAATTTCTCTCTTCTTGAAATGTAACCCATTTTTGATAGGTCAATATGATGATTATAGATTTTTTCACTTAGATTTAAATATTCTTTTTGAAGATTCCGCATCTCAAATTCCAAGGTATCCCTTTCATTCTCTATACTTCTTACATAATTTTCTAAAAGTATTTTGTCTTCCTCAAGTCTACTGATGCTGTTTTCAAATTTTATACTTTCTTGACTATGTTTTTTTAGTTCTTCTTTTAGAATCTGATTATCAGTTTTAATTTCCATTAACATTTTTGATAACATCTCACATTTGTTGCCCATTTCTGACAAACTATTCTTATAAATACTTGCTTTTGATTTTGCATTTTTTATTTCTTGCAGAAAATTCTCTTCGGCGGTAGATTGGTATGTTTGAATATCCTCAATTTCTCTTTCCATCATTTCTCTCGCAGCAGTAGATTCTTGTAAGGTTGTTTCAAGATTAAGCTTTTCATTTTTAACTGTTTCTATTATTTGAAGAAGTGTCTCTTGTTCAGTTTTTGCCAATCTTTCTTTCTCTTTTAGCTGCATTATCTCTAGCTGGTTTTCTTTTCGTTCATTTTCAAGTGAGCCTTTTTCCTTTAGAAGCTGGTATGTTTTTTCCTCTAATATTTCTTTTTCCTCTTGTATCAACAGAATATTTGTTTTCATTGATTCCATTTCTGTGATCAATAGTTTATTTTCATTATTGACAATGGCCATGTCACTTTGAGTTTTGTGTTCCTTACTTTTTAGTTGTTCTAATGTTTCTATTATTTGTTGCTTCTCCAAAGAAAGTTGACTATTTTTTTCCTCTAGGGTTTTATTTTGTCCTTGGAGAACATTATAGTTACTAATTATTTCTTTCAATTCTTTAACACATTCTTTGCCATCTTCTTCTGTTTTAATTAACTTGGGCTGAATAGTGTTCTTTTCTTCAGCCAATGTCTTAAGTTGTTTTTCATACATTTCAATTTTCTGTACCAGAGATTGTGTGGTAAAGACAAGAAGTTTAATTTTCGCTTTAAGGGTTAGGTTTTCATTCTCTAGTTTCAGTACTTTTTTCTGTATCTGCATAGATTCTTTCAGGTAATTCTGTAAGTACTGAATTTTTGCTACACACTGTTCAGTAACAGAATTGACTTTGGATGTCTTCTCACTTTCAAATATTATTGATCCTTGTTTTACTGCAAATGGTTGTCTTTCTTCGTCTTTCATTGCATATTTTGTTGGGTCAAAGAATGCCAGTGTATGTTTTGGAACTGTGGAGTGGAGTTTTAAATCTGCAGTATTCTTGTCAGCGATAGGAATTTCTTCATTATTTTTCTCATTCTTTTCCCCCCTGTGTATTTCACTCTTAGATAGTTTTTTACATTTCCTACAAAAATTCACATGGAATTTTGACACTGTTTCCCTAAGTGGGAGTAATTTGTTTACTAGTGCCTCTAATTCCAAAATTCTCTTTGATTTTATATCTTCATTTAAGTTACTTTCAATATTTTCTTCCTTAATAGAGTTAATTTTTTCCTTGTGAGTGGGGGGCAGGTCATAGTTACCATTCCTTGGAACAGCTTTTAAAGTTTGCAGTTCATTTGTAAGTGCCAGTTCCTTGTCATGTGACTTTTGAAGCTCTTCCTTCATTTGTTTGATAGAATGGCAGATATCATCTAAATTTTCACAAAATCCATGCTTGAGGTAAGGCACAGTAACTCTGGACTTATCCAGAATTACCATATCAGCTTGAGACATCCCGTTTTGAGGTACATTAGGTAGGAAATTATAAAGGTTATTATAATTCTTCAAGTCAGAATTTTCTGAAGCTGAATTATCTGTCGAAGTTAATATGTCCTTGAAATGTATCTGGCATGGGATATTTATACCTTGAGAGAGCCTGTTAACACTGTCACTACTGAATATTTCTTCTACGGAATGAAGAGTCCTAGGATCCTCAAAAGGCTGAATTTTCTCCATAGAAAGGGTTTCTTCTTGATTCTCTACAGGCTAGTAACAATAAAAATCACACTATAAATGTACTATCATTTGCTACATGACCAACAAATTAAGATAATATTTTGTGGAGGAATTGCTTTTACTACAACCAGAATGAACATTTTATCCATTTCTGCAGCAAAGAGGCTGACAAGTATGATTCATTTTCTCCAGGAAATATACTGTTATTTTGAGATCTGTAACTCTGGTCTTCACAGTTTGCTTAGAAATTGCACTTACTTCCTTAGGGGGTGAGATAGAAGGGCCAACCCCTCAATTCCAGAAATATAAATTCGGCATTTCTAGAGACCATCATAGATAGGTGGGGAAGAGAGAAGCAATAGTTCAAAGGGAAGTTTTAGGAAAATGAAAATTTCTACTTCTGGGCTATTTGTCAACCTTAGCTTGTCTTCCTCATTTCAAATGGGTCTAGGGTTGTGACTCTTCACAGAGAAAGTGTGAAGTTCTAATAAGTATAGACACAGTGACTCTAGTTTGGACCTGTTTTAGAGAACTCACTCTAGGTGTAAGTCAGTCCTAAAAGTAGAAAAACTCAAAGTGGACAGAAAAACTGCCATGTATTTCAGTTTACTTGGGAATCTTTAGGTATATGGATTAAGTCAAATGCCCCTCACACGCTCTCCTAAGAGAAACAAGAAAATTGCAGAAGTACAGAGGTAAACGAACATCTTTTAGGGTTTTCAGGACAGGAGTTTCCTTATTTTCATCTTTGACAATCCAGTCGCCCTGTGAAGAAGGGGAGAATGTAAAGGTGAAGGTAAACTGGTTGCAGTAACATTTCTGAAGTACCTAAATGTAGGAATGATTTTGTACTGAAACACATACCAAAGCTTTTTCATTGCGTGTGCTGAATACTAGATTTTTTTCTGAGCTAAATTGTGGGTTTTCTACTTCAATAATACTTTTGTTCAGTATTTCACTGATTTCAGACTGCACCTTTAAAAGAGAAATTAAGAATGTCAGGCTTTGATTTCACATATAAAGTTATGAATGCACAAGGATGATAGATATTATACTTGAAAGATACCTTTACATTTCCTATGCATATTCTTTTCCATCATATAAATTAAAAATTAAATTTAATTTATTGTAATCTCTATCATTGAAGGAATCTTTAAGAAAAGGATGTCTTTACTGCATGATTATAAAATCAGAAAGACTTAATTTAGGAAAACAATAAAATCTTATGAATTAAAATAATTTTAGATGTTTGATTTTTACATTGTTGAATAAATCAGAGGTCTTTGATCACTGTCACCAGAATGGAATCTATGCCGTCAGCCTCAGGAGGATTTTATCTTCTCGTCCCATTTCCCTGCAGTTGCTTCAGGAATATCAGGATGAAGTTTATGTTGGGTCTTTGGCAACTATGCGTTGTGTTATGTACCCCCAGGATCCATGCACTGTCCTTCTGTTAACACTATCCCTTACTTCTGGATAAAGTCCATGTGCCTTTGGTGATACAGATCCCTCCTCCAGCTCCAAGGGGTGGGCATGTGACCCAGAGCTAACCAGTCAGAGCGTTGCCTCCCTCTGAACAGTGATTGCTTCAAGCACTGCATGTGGGGCCGTCAGAATCAGGCCAAGAACTCAGTACACACTGTTAAGAGAGAAAAGCACGGTCTCATCTCTGTCTAACTGGAATCTGGAAGGATAAGGGCCAGAACTTCTAGCAACCCTTTTGCTACCACATGGAGTCTGAGAATACATTACTGTCAAAAGCAGAACCAAGATAAGGAGTGAGGCTGGTTCCCTGACGACGTGAGTCCTGACCGTATGGATGAAGCCATCCCCAAGTGAACTATTCAGAGGGTTTGCATTACTAGAGCTAATAAAGTACACTTTTCCCTTAGTCAGTTTGACTTAGATTTTATTATCACTTATAATGAGAGTCCCTATTTGTAGACTATATATAGGTAGCACTTTAAACATATGTTTTAAAAAAAAATCAGTGAGTGTTATTTCTTTGGGCTCATATCCAAATGCAAGTATAACAGAATATAGTTTCCTGCCAATTTCGTGTCTAGAATAGGTTGTGGCTTTATTACATTCAATACCAACTCATCAGTTGGCTATAGTGATCATCAGTTTAGAAGTGTGTGACAGTGCTCTAAGTTTGGATATTTTCTATGTAAATGAGAAGAAACATACCATGCTAACATTCTGCAAAGTCTGTATTCGGAGAGCCTGAAATGATTCCAGCTGATGCTGAAGGGCCTATAACAAAATTACACAAGGTATGAAATTGAACATTTTTAGGTGAACATACATTTTGTTACAATTAAAAAAAAAATCCCCTGAAGTTGCCTATTACAAGGATCATGTGAGGGTCAGGTGACCCGCATTCTTCATCATTCTTGCCCACTCTCCAGTGCATTTTGATGAAGACTTTTGTGGAAAACCCGTATATATTTAGGAAGTATTCTGAGAAAGATCAGACTTTACACAGATTTTCTGAGAAAATGAAATATACTCACTTTCAGTGCTGAGTGTGGTTGGATTTGATTTTCTGATTCTGTTATGCAGCCGTATTCTAAAAAGTAAAATTGAAAAACGATGTGATTTAATCCTTAAGTGTTATTCTTAAACAATGTTAATGGAAAGCAGTCTCCTAGCTTTCCTGGATGGTGAGGCAAAGAGATGATGAGACGATTGATGTTCACATTAAGAAAAACCCGATGCTAGCTGCATGGTGAGTGTAAGAGATAATTCTCATCTGACTTACAATACTGCACCTACTTAAGGTTGTAATAGTGGTTTTACTTTTATAATAAACCCTTAACTTGTAACACCAAACTGAGAACTCTCAGGAACTCAGATATCTTTGTTTGTTTCTGGGATATAAACTATATTTTTTGGCAAAAAAATTAACAATTCTTATGTTAAGGGAGACCCTTGGCAAAGTCGTATATAGGTCTCAGTACCTATGCAACAGCCACGTGATGTTTTTCTTCCTTAACGTGGAAAACAGTTTGGATTAATAGAACATAATTTTTGTTATGCTCTTAAGCAAAGTGCTATAAGGATCCGTGTGTTCCTTCCTAGAAAATAGATTTTAGTTCTGCAGTAGGGGAGAGACTATATAACGTTTGCACATTTCCTGACATACATTCCTCTTTTTTCCCAAATGTTAGGCTACTTGCTTTGTAAATTTTTATTGAAAAAATTAAAAAACATGTCCTGAATGAAATGAGAGTTATGTTAGAATTTGCCCCAGGCTGACAATTTCTGCTGTAAGAGAAGGTTTTTAAAGAAGTCAGTGCATCTCTTTTGGAATGGCAGTCTGCCAGATGTTACAGAATCTGGTTGCAAAGTGTACTTCCTTCCACCCAGTCCCAATGTGGCCCTCATCACTGAGAGAGCTGCTGTGGTTCAGAGCCTGGAGCCATTTGGCCAGTTGAAGAATCCCGCCTTCATCACAGGGCAGGGATGGACCATGTGTGGGGGCTGGGCAGGGGTGCATTAATGAGTTATCTTCAGGATTCTGGCTTTCTTTATCGCCTCTGAAAGTCAGAGGGAGTTACGAGCCATGCTATAGATAGCCTTGCCAGAATCATCTGTTTTTGTCTTTGGCCTCCACTCTCCCATTTTATGTCCTGAGGGGGTGCCCCCTTCCTTCTCCAGGTACTGCTGGTGAAGTTTTTGCTGGTGTTTGTTCATGTCCTTTTGTAGTGGGGGAGGAAGGTCTGGGGTCTTCTTTGGCTCTAAAGTCTCTACCTGAAAGTCTAGAATAATTTTGATAAGTTCATGATTTGGCCTTAAATACTGTTTCATGTTCAAGTGGTTCGTTCCTTCAATAATATCACACGTTCAGATTTTGAGTGTCTACCACGTGGTGTGCCCCACTGTAGTTACTATAGACAAAGCAATGAATAAATCAGCCGGAGCTCCTGTTCTCACTATGCCTACCTTCTAAAAAAAGTAAACAGAAAAAAAGCAAACAAAGATATAAACAAGATACTTCCAAATAGTGATAAATAACACAAAGAAAATAGGCTACTGTGAGAGTGAGGGGGGGTGAGGACAGCATTGGGGAGGGCGGTTAGAAAAGGCCTATCTGGTATTTTGTGGCTTCAGCCAAGACTCCTACGTGATAAGAAGGGGCCAGCCGTGTGGACATCTGTAGGAAGAGATTCAGAGCAGAGGAAACCGCAAGGTCCTGAAGCAGAGCACGTGTTACCTGTGTTTGGAACAGAAAGAAAGCCCATGTGGATGCAGCTTCCTGAGCAGATGGGAGCACAGTGTGCTAAGAGTTCAGGGGGAGATGGGGGTGAGGTTAGAGAGAATCTGGCAGGCCATCCTGAGGGGTTTGGCTTTTATTTTAAGAGAAATGAGAAGCTTTGGGGGGTTTCGATCACGAGAATGATTTGATTTGACTAAAAACATTATAGGACACTCTCCTGCATGATAATGGATTAGAAGGTAGCAGTTGCAGGACTATTGGAATAATCCAAGGGAGAGACAAAGGTACCTTGGACTAGAATGGCAGTGCGGGGAATGGAGAAAAATAGGTGGATTCAAAATACGTTTTTGATATGAAGCATTGCTGGAGGATTAGATGTGGCCAGTGTCGAGGAAGGAAAGGTGACTCCTGGTTTTTAGTGAGAGCAGGTGGACGAATGATGATGCCATTTACTGAAATGGAAAAGAGTGGGGGAGGAACGTATTTTAGGGAAAACTCGTTTAGGTCTGTTAAAGTTTTCTGTTGGACATCAAAGTGGAGATGTCAACAGGCAGTTGGATAGTCAGGCTCTGGGTCAGGGGAGTGGCTATGAGCACTGTATTGGGAAATATGGACCCTGCTGCTGGCCTAGACAGGGGCACTTTCTGTGCAGTGAGCAGCTCAGAACCCCAGATGAAGTGGCTCGAGGGGAGCTGGAACGTGAAGGTTCGTGGGCAACGCTTTCTGGTTTTACTGTGGCAGGGGATAAGGTGCTGGTGGGGATAGGGGTTTTTGGAAGAGATGTGAAGGTTAAGAAGAACTTTTTTTTTAACCATGAGCGAGTCTAATATGCCTGCTTACTGCGGGAATCATATAGTGGAAATGGAGGAGAAGAATAATTCTGGAGAATGAGGAAGGCTGATCGCCAAAGTTGAGTATTGAGAATTACAGGAGAGGTATGATCTGGAGGAAATGACCTGTGGTTGAGCAGGGACAGTCCTTCCACTGAAGTGGGGGGCAGCAGAGAATACGGAACACAGGCGGTAGGTTAGCAGAGTTTAAGGTTGAAGCTTAGGGATTTGGGGTCTGATTGCTTCTATTTTTTTCATATAGTTTGAGGTCATGTTACACGTTGGGAGGTAGCGGTGAGAGGTGTTGGAGATTTGAGGAAACCAGAAGAGTGGAATAGTTATCTTGGACAGGGCTTGCAAAAGCATTTACTGGGGAAATAAATTAACTTTTCCAAATAGCATTGAGATCCATGGTATGACTCAGAAGTGAGTGTTTTTCTCCAGCAAAGTTCATATGATTCAGTGAAGATAGAGTAGGCAGAGAGTTGGATTCATCTATTTTTAAAAGCTACGAAAATAACTTTTTGTTTTTCTTATGAGTTTCAGAGACATTGGCTACTACTTATTCCCAAAGGGAAGATAATTTAAAAATTCATCAGTACTTAAAGAAACACATAGGATTATGTGATTCTAGAATTGGAAGGGAAATTATCAGTGAAGCACAGGAGAGGGAACACAGTGACAGGTCACCATTTATTAAGTCCTTGCTAAATGTACTATATTGGGAAGTATTTAGACTAAGTAGAGGATATGGTGCCAGCCCTGAAGAAGCTTATACTCTATTCAGATTGCAAGAAATATTATTCAGATTATATTCACCTTAAGTTCTCTAGCTGTTTCATATTTAAGTGTCAAAATTTAAAAACAAGATAGTTATCAGCAGGATGACTTTTGAGGTCATTAAGATAAAGATATAAGGAATTTATTCTGAAGTCTGCAGAAGATTATGTCATATTCAATGTATAGAGAAAGTTTTAAGGGCATACTTGTAGCTAATAGAGCAGGGAGAACAAATGAGTTTTAAAAATGCAACGTGGTAACAATTCTATATAGGATGTTAGACACTCTGTAGTCAACGCCTTTTAATCCTCAGGTTCAAATACTGAGTTTTGCCGTGACTATTCACACTCACTCCTAGAAGTAACTGTTTTATTGAAGCCTTGTGAGCTGTTCTACCCAAGCCTTCATTCATTCATCTAACAACTATTTTTAAGCACCTGCTATGTATCAAGTACTGTCCAAGGTGCTGGGGATCCTACAGTGAGCAAAATATGCAAAATCTCTGCCCATGTGAGGGGAACAAAGGATACTGTGTGTAAGATGGGAGTGAATCCTATGGAGAATAGTAAGGCACAGAGCAGGGGAGTGTGCATATCTGCACGAGGCTTTGTTATGGGAGCTATGGAGCCAGGCTGCCTGAGCTTGAATCCTGGCTTTGCCACACGCTCACTGTGAGGAATCAGTGTCTCGTTTGTAGGTAAAGCCTTACACAGTGCATGGCACACAGTAAATGCTCAAGGAAAATTTACTCTCTTACTGTAGCAGCAAGGGTGTTATCAATATGATGATGATTTGGTAAATTTAAAATTTCTAATAGAGATGGAAGGGAGGGATGACTGCTCAAATTCTCCAGTGCCTCCCATTTTGCTCAGAATAAAACCGCACATCCTTACATGGAATTACAAAGCCCAGTATCCTCTCTGAACCCTTCTCCTATCCTCCTCCATGCTTATTCTGCTCCCGTCACCAGCTGATCCTCAAGCATGCCAGGCATCCTCCCACCTAGGGACCTTTGCAGCTGCTGTTCTCTCTGCCTGGAATGTTCTTTCCCTGGAAATCTGCACTGACTACTCCTTTACCTCCTTCAGGTCTTTGCTCAGATGTCATCTGCTAAGTGAGGTCTCCTACCATCCTATTTGAAATAAAATTGCACACTCCCCACCCACCTCTGACACTCCATATATATACTTCACGCCATATACTAACTCCTTGTTCTTTTAAAATCAGAGACCTGAGAAATATATACGACCTTGTAATTCGGCATTATTTATGCAAATCATGTTAGTGTTCTGTTGGTCAGTACCCAGCGAATGGATCACTTGGTGACCATGACGTGTAGCTAAGAGAACAGAAAGTGGGGAGGGCACAAGGTCACACGTCCTAGTTTTGCCTTGAGCTGTAAGCAGGAAGTCCCTGCCATCCTTGGTGGCGCCTAGCTTAGAATATGTCTCACCCATTGAGTCCCTGCCCTTACACCCGCCACGCTCTAGCAAGAAAGACTTAACTCTCACACAAGCATATGTGCTATTTTGTATGTAATTTCATTTTCTGTGAATGCTGGCATTTTTCTCCAGAGCCTTCCATCTCACTCACATTAGAGAACACACGGTCTTGCCACATGAAGCTCCCTCAGTCTCTTCTGACCTTAAACACTCTCTCTTGGTATGGAGCTGTCTCCGTGTCTAGACTCTCTGTGAGGGCTTTCTGCCCCACTCAGGGCTTCCCGTCGCCCCTCCTGTTGCCCAGGGATGCCTGCCTGGCCTCATGCAGGCGGGCGGGGCGCAGAAGAGCAGAGAGGGGGCAGGTCAGTGCACTGCCCTGCGGCCTCTACTGAGGTGTGGCTTATCCTGGTGCTCTGGGCATCCAATTGTCTTGTGTCTTTTGTCTGCCTGCTGTGGCTGTTCCAGCCTTTTTTTTAAGAGCCCTTGACAAGGCCGTTGTGAAGGTCCCCGGTTTATGGAGGTGGACAAACCCCAACCTGACCTCAGGTCTCGGGCTCATCACTTGTCGCAGCACCTCTGCGTCTGGATTGTCCACGTGTCCCGCGTGGCTTATGGGTAACCGTAGGATCCCAATGTGGCCCCTCAGTTTAGATACTGCCTTCTGCCCACAGCGCTCTGCTCCTTCCCTGGTGTCTCACATGAACACCAGGCCCCTCTGAGAGCTGTGTAGCCTCCTTCAGCTTCTCTCAAGGAAGCGAGACTCCAGCTTCAGTGTTCTCAGATCCTCCACACATCTTATTCATGGTTTATATGGAACTTGAAAACTGCAGCTTTTTAATGACTTCAAACATCCTCCCTATACAGTATCCTGTAGTCTACAAATATTTACTATAAAAGTATTTCTTTTGGAAAAAAATAGGTACCTTTTTAGTGACTGTCCAAAAAATCAGCAATTCTTATCTGGTATTCAGAGAAGCAGTACAGTGTAGCATGGAGGTTAAGGCCTGGACGCTGGAGCTACCCCGCTGAATACTGGCTCTGTCAGTTGCTGCCTGTGTGACCTTGGGGAGTTAGTTAACCTCTCTGTGCCTCAGTTTCCTCACTTGTAATATGCGGAGAATGGTAGTACCTACTTCATAGGGTTGTTGTGAGGATTAAATGAGTTGACATATTTAAGTGCTCAGAACAACATCTAGCACAAAGTAAATGTCCCGTGTCAGTTATTATTAGTATCTTACGAGTAGTTACCGGAAGCACACCAGTTGGGCCGGTGGACTTAGGTAACGTACTGGTTGCCTATAGTAAAAGGCAGAAACATCACTGCCATCGGAGCCTTGGCCTGGGAGGTTTTACCTGTTTCACTGCCACTATTTTCCTTTACCCCCTCAGAGGAATTTAGGATCTTGGGTGCTGAAAGGAGAACGCAGTCAACCCCCTCCTCTTCGTCAGTACGCTTTTCTGTAACACAACAGTACGCGGCTTTTGGTTTTGCTGGGAGAAAGGAGGCGAGGCGTGGGGATTCGGGACGCGGGCGCGTAGAGCGGCCACGGGAGGGCGCGCTGGGGCCACACCGCGGCGGCGGGCCGTGCTGCTCCAAGGCTGGAAGCAGGGCAGGCGCGGGGACGCAGGCGGTGCTTTCCTCCTGGGGAGGGCGGAGGTGTGCGGCTCGTCTAGGAGATCCGCACTCCAGACGGGACCCGCCCCGCGGGGGAAGGAGGCGGGGCGGGGGGAGGCGGCGCTCCCCACCACGCGTCCAATTCCCGGGTAGCCCCCTCCCAGGGCAGCCCCCGACCCGGCTCTTACCCGGGCTCATTTCTGCTGCTCAAGCTCCCTTTCCAACCGCCTTCCCCTCTCCCAGGCACTAGGCTCGGTTGCTTCCCGCCTGGGCAGCTCGTTGCTTGGTAACAGGGTGGCCGGGACACAGCTAGCGGCAGTGGGGCGCGCGCGAGGGTAGGGGTGGGGAGGAGGAAGGTGCGCGCTGGGGGCCGGGGTGCAGTACGTCCGCCCAGCCGGAGCGGCGCCCGCGACAGCTGCGTGCTACCTTTGCTGTGCCTCCCAGGCCCAGCGACAGTCTCACTAGGGTGTATCAACCCCCCACGCCCCACCCCCGCCGCTCCCCTGCTGACCCAGAACTTGATCTCGATCAGACTCTGATTTAACACAGCACCTGTTGGACCCAAGCTGTGTGGAGAAAGGGGAATGTTTGGAGACACGCAGACACCTAGGAACTTCCCTCCCCCCCCTTTCTGATCGCCATTTCATTGTTTTATTCTGTTCTATTCCTCTTGTTTCAACACATCGGTCGAATTAGTTTCAGCGTTTGGGGATTTGAACGGTCCTAGACCATTATTGTGAAAGGACGTCTGTTTGCTGTGGTTAAAAGAAGACCCCTGTTTCCGATAATGAACTTTCAATAACCGTGTATGGAAATGTAAACATTACAGCTGTAGCAGAGGCGCCGGTCTTCATCTGTAGAGCATGCTCATTTCCTGTGCACCTGGGCAAACTGCTTGCAAAAGATGAATGTTGAGTTGGAAGCTGGGGCTTGTTCAACTGAGGACTGGTTGGCGTGGCCGCAGTCAATCCCTGCGCCCATCAGGAAATGGAGCTCTTTAAGTAAAAGTTTTAAATGAGTGTATATTATTATTTTGCGATAACAACCGTTACAGATGATAGAATATAAAATAATTGAAAATTCAAATTTTAAGTCACAATAAGGAATTTAAAGTCATGATGACAACTTATTATATAATAATTATGTCGCTTGCTTTCATGGAAATGAAATTCTTTATCAGAGGTTCAGTGTTTACTTGCTGTAATTTCTTGTTTCTTAGCCTATAGAAATGGTCTCTAGAAGATTCGACAGTCTTGTGGTGTTGTAGACAATTTCAACAGATTGTAATTTTGAGAACTTAGGTTCTCCATTGATGATTGACATTGACAAAATTAATTTTTTCCAAAGAGCTACGAAAGTTTTCATCAATGTGTCTGTTAAATTGCTATTCTGAATAAATGCAGTATTTTGAAGGGAGAATGTAGATAAAAAAGCATTACATTTTAGTAAGTTAACTTCCATACTAATGAAATTTCCATAACAAATAACTATAAAATATTCTATTTTATGTAATATTATATTTTAAGATGTAATAACCTGATAATTAACATATGTAATATTCTATAATAACTAATTTGGCCATGTAATATTTGTGGATTATGATGGCAAATGTATACAGAGAAGTTACTTGTGGATTTAAATTAGAGGATTTAGCCACACCATTTAGCACAGAATATAAAAAGCAGATGATAAGATCTATAAAATCAAAAACTCAAACTTAGCCAGTGTGCTAATTTCAATAGAGAACCTACTCTAATTTTAAGATATTTACCAATCAGTTCATCAGTTAGGGAAGCAGTTCTTTACTTAGAAGTTCAGTTGATTTTAGATGTTAGGTCAACAAGATCATTTGATTATCAAACTCATTTCTCTTTAGTAAACTAAATCACATATGTGTATTCTCAGGATAGGAATAATTTGTCAGAAAATTATTGTAATTAATATATAAAAAGCCCATCTTTGGAGCCAACAAACATAATAAATTTTAAAAATGTCTTTAGTAATTACAGTGTCTATGACATGAATGGCATCCCCTCAGAAAAGGCCCCATGTTAGGGCCTCACATCAACAATTGCACATGGAGACCCTGTTCCTTGGTGAGAGAGAACCTGGAAGTGTAAGAAGAGAACATGAACCCCCAGAATATGGGTGGATGGTGGACACATCATTTTGGGGGTGTTCATTGCATTTGTGAATGTATGTCGAGGGAAGTCTTTTCTGATTACTCACGGCCACTTAAAACCGTTGTCACCAATCACAGCCTGCTTGAAACTCCCTCCATTTCTGAACTTTGCAGGTAATGGTGACTCGGTGACTTGCCATCTCTGAGCATGAGTTTACTTATCTCCACAACAGGCCAGGATTGCTGTAAAGGGTCCTACTACAGTAGGTTCAGTAGTTACATAGGAGGCTGCCAGTGATGGCACCTCTAGACCCCAGAGTCTCAGGTGAGATTCCATTAAGAGTGCTGACATTTTTTCCTGTGATTCATCCTTATTTTTTAAAAATTGACACTTCAATTGGGCTTCCCTAGTGGCACAGTGGTTGAGAGTCCGCCTGCTAATGCAGGGGACACGGGTTCGTGCCCCGGTCCGGGAGGATCCCACATGCCGCGGAGCGGCTAGGCCCGTGAGCCATGGCCGCTGGGCCTGCGCGTCCGGAGCCTGTGCTCCACAACGGGAGAGGCCACAACAGTGAGAGGCCCGCGTACCGCACCAAAAAAAAAAAAAAAATTGACACTTCAGTTGAAAAAGATTCAACTACTTTAGCTCAAATACCGGAACACGTATATATTTTAAAGAGATAGTTTGTGTTGTCTAATTTGTATTGTGCATCCACTTTGTGATGAATTTGCCAAAATTCAAAAAATAAAAAATTTTATGTTTCTCAGTCAATGCACATTTATATGGCCTATAAAATGTAAAGTCCTCATTAAGTTTTATTTATTAAATTATTTTTTGAGAAATTTAAAAATGATGGAATATGCAAAGAAGGCTATAATTAACCCTTTGCTTCCATCTCCCAGAATTAACAGTTATAATTATACTGGCATATTTGATTTTTATTTAGAAAAATAAGAATCATATAGGATGGAACTCCCCACCACTTCCTTTTCTGTTCCTTCTTCCCTACACTCCTCCCATAAGAAACCATTGTCATGAATTTAGGGTACAATTTTACAGTCCATTCTTATATTTTTATACTAATTATAATGAGTAATAGAGATGATTGCCCTTGTTTGTTTTAAAGTTTTTCATAAATGGTATCATAGTTTACGTTTTATTCTGCAGCTTGCTCTTTTTCAGCAAATGTTTTTTAGGTCTATGCATTTTTAAAGAATAGATCTTTAATTCAATTGTAAAACTGGACTTGAGATACCTTTCAGTTCCTCCAGTGTTTTTGCCCTTTTGGTCTCCACTATGTTTTAAATTTTGAAATGAGATCACCAACTTATAATAAGGTTGGAAGTATAGTCTGGTACATATTTCATTTTCTCCTGAGCCATTAAGAGTGAGTTGTTGACATGTTGTCCCGTCACTTCCGAATACTTTGATGTGTATCTTGTAAGGACACTCCAACATGAGTACAATACAGCCATTAAAGTCTGGAAATTAGCATTGATACATTACTGCCATCTAATCCTCAGACCCCACTAAAGTTTGACCAGTTCTTCCAGTAATATCCTTTACAGCAAAGGGATCCAGTCCAACATCTTGCTTTACATGTAGTTGTCATGACAGGTCTCTTTACTCAGAGTCTTGACCCAGAGTTGCCTGTTTTATTCAGTGGGTTAGAATGGATTATCTTCTGTTGCTGACATGATTTATATTGTTGCTTAAATTTCCCTAATGGGGTCAGTGCGAGTGTCTCCAGCTGGCCTCTGCATACTTTTGACACATCTCCTTCATTACTAGAGCACTTTTTAATTTGCTTGACGCAGTCAGATGTTTCAGGCTTATCCTGAATTTTCCCTGCCCTAGCCCTGAAATCAGCCATTTCTCCGAGGAGACTTGGTTTCTTTTAGAAGAGAATGGTATTTAGAAGCCAGGATGTGAGTGCTAAGTTGCTATCTAGGTGTAGCTGCTCCCAGGCCATCTTAGTAGATAGAGCAAGGGAATGTCTGCCTGGGTATGTATGTACATATACACAAGCACACGTGCACATTCGCATCCACGTTTATTTATCCATATTGAGAACCCTGAGTTCACAATGCCTCCAGTTCCAATGCAACATCACAGTGCTCTTTCTAGTTTTTTCCCTTTCCAGATGAGAAAGTTGACTTCCATTATCCCTTATATATTTACTTATATGCACTCTCATGCCAGTCTTTCACCATCACCCTCACGTGGATGCCCTTGTTATCCCACTTAGGTTCCAGTACTCTGTATCGCCCCTTCCCAACTCCACTGAGACCCTGAACCCTATGCTGGGCTCCCTCTCCACCTAGACACGCTCCTCACCCCTTTGGGCTCTGTCACTGTAGGCTGGACCTCCTCTCTGTGGAGACGTCCTTCACGGCCTCCCTGCCTCTGACACCATGCACCACCCAGTCCCATGCACGGCCACCCTCCCCACCTGCTTGAGCTCTGACCACTGATGCCAGTGTTCCCAACCATGCGATGCTTTCTTTTCCCACCTTGGGATGGGACACCCAAAGCCTGCTTTTGCAAGGTCATGAGATGATTCTTCCATGCTTTTTTTTTTTTTCTAAAAGCTTTATTGTTTTACCTTTCATTTTTGGACTCGCTATTCATCTGGAATTGATTTTTATAGAGAGTGTGAGGTAGGTGTCAGTATCCAGTTTTTATATGCCTATCCAATTGACCCATCATTTATTGTAAAGAATGTGATTTTCCATACCAGCTATATATTTTAATATATTTTACAGTGTGTTTTTCTTTTGTGTGCTTATATTCTACTAACCTTGAACCTAAAGTTCCTCATTGCCAAGTTGCTAAAGTCAGGTAAAGTGATTATTTGCTTACCCAGCATATAGATGAGAATTAGATAAAAGGAATAGTATAGTGAAATTTCCTTTAGACTGCGGAAATGGGGAAAACCCTATTCTCCTGAGTGAGACCCGGAGAACCCTGGGTCTCTGAGATTCTCTGTTGAGTACCCAGTGTTTTCTATAGCACTCAGGTTTTCAGTACATAGAAATGAAGGCTCAGTGATATTCAGAAGAATCTGGCAAAAATTTGCATTACACTTGCCCGGCCCTACCTATCATTGTTCCTGCTCCTGTGACACTGGATGGGTTCATTATTCCATTTGAAATCGGTAAACAAAGTTGAGAATTAAAACACTTAACTCTGGTGGATGTTCAATTTTTTCCCCCCCAATGTAATTATCCTCCCCCACCAACCCCCAAATTAAGTTTTTGGTGAAATATTCTTGCTTTTACTTAATGGTGTTGAGAATTGTGGAATTTTATGGAAAAAAGTTATTTTCCAGATTTGTGTGGGGAAAACTGAAACATGGGGAGGTTTAGGAACTTTTCAAAAACTCTCTTAACTGGTCAGTGCTAGACTTACTGATTCTGAAACCCTGGTTTTGCCCAAATCAGTTTATTTTGATGTTTTGTCCCCCATAACAAGTTATAATTTTATGAGATAGGACAATATTTCATCTAAATTTTCCAAAAGTATAAAGGAGGTATAAGTATTAATGCTAGAAACTAAGAGTTCCTGTTTCCTGATACGGTGTCACACATCACCTGCACTACTTTCTCAGTGTGGTGAGATTGTTTCTGTTTCATTCGACCTCATATCAGATAGACAGTGGAGCATTTTCTGTCACGGGGTATGCTTTCTCTGGTCACACGTGTCAGTCCAGCAACTGCCCTGAAAAAATCTGATTTTTTTTTTTTTATTGTGAAGTTCATTGCGAAAGGTTGGAATTAAAATCTGTACTGCCAATCTTTTTTAAAAAAACTGTGAGTCACAATATTTCAGAGTCTTCAAAGAGTAGCTCTTCTTAGAGAATCCATTTTCACCTGTTGACTAACAGCTGCAGATCCAAGAATCTGGAACAAATTCAAGAGCTTGAACAAAAACAAGGTAGTCAAATCTATTCTTAGCAATTGATGACCAGACTAAAATACTTCTGGGTTTTTCAGCTTCAGGAGATCTTTTTTAAAACCTGAGATCACAAGACTATCATTAATCATAGCTGAGATCTATAGTAGTGTGAAAAAGTGACCAAACCACTCCTAAAACATAACAAATTTGGGCAATTGTCATAAGGCTGGTGCTTTGGTCAGACCTATGTGCTGGTGACTTAGGACTCTTGGATGGGTAGTGGGCCTTCAACAGCTTAAAGGCTTTGTGCCACAGGCAGCTTTAAGTTTCTTTTAGAGTAAATTTTAACCTGATTTCATCTATATAAGAGAATGAACCCCACAACTCACTAAGAATAACCACAAGCTTTGGCTCTTAGGAAGTTGGCTGCAGCCTTAAGGGGACTTATTAATATGATATACTGTAGTGGGGATACTAAGAAGGTGGAGTCCATCTACCTGTATGAAGTTTGGTGTGCTCAGGGGTAGGCAGAGGAACATCAAGGGAGCTTGAGAAGGAATAGATGTTAGGGAAAGAGAGATTTCCGGGCTGGTGTAGAGTACTTGAGTATGCTTGCAGGCTGAGAAGAGTCAGTGACACAGAAAGACTGAGTGGGAAAAATAAGTTGGAAAGAGAACTTGGGGAATAGAGTGATGGAGATGAGTTGGACCAAGAAGAAAGAGGGACAAACAGCCTCTTTGAACATGGGAAGGTTTGGCCGTTCTATAGAGATGATAATATAGAGCTTTCCTCCCTCTGACCAAGGCAGAAGCGATGGGGAATGCAGTTTCTCTGGACTGAGGCATGTAGGTCAGATAAGTGCTGTTTGTGAAGCTTATCGAGGCTACGTAGGTGCTTATTGGTTTGAATAAATATAGCTGTAGGAGTCTCTGTAGCTTCTTGTAGACTTTAATTCAGCTCGCAGTATGTGACCTTCTTCCTAATGCTAAGCTGCTTTATGCTTTTTAGATACCGAAGGAGCTGCACTAACTCAGGTCACTTGATCACACATTAATAATAGGAGTTCGTTTCCCTTGCTATATATAGATACCTAGAATGTGTGCTTCCAATGGAGCTAATGAATTTGCAATGATAAATTCATATTCCTTGCTTGATTTCAACTGTGAGCTATGACACGAGTCAGAGGTGGTATCCGTGACCATGGAACAGAATGAAACTTCTAAATTGAACCAAGAGCCTGGTCACATTGACAGCATGCCTTCACTAAATTGAATGTCTAGCCAGTTAACACCAATAAAGACAATGTCAAGAACACATCAGTGACTTTTTGAGCTGGTAGAAGTCTCAGGGGTCATCCAGTCCGTTTCCCTCATTCTGCAGAAAAGAAGTCGAAGCCCAGTGAGTCCAGTCTTTATCCAGAGCTGTTTTCATGACAGTCTTCTTACTTAAGCCTTACTTAATCATATCATTACTTAATACTTTTATTATTCCACACTACCTTTTTCTAGCACTCATGGAAGAAATGATTTTTCTTATAAAGAGAACAAACACAGACTGTAAGTAAATGTTGATGTAAATAAAATAATACAATAGAGAATTATAACAATGTCTAGGACTTTTAGGTTTAAAGATTTCCAAGCCATGTGACTTACTACTGGAGAATATTAGTGAGGTTAAATGCTGTTTTTTCCCCTACTTGTTTGGTCCTGTACCGAAGTTAAACTCTCTGAAACTTTTCCTCATCTATAAAATATTTAGTTGGCAAAGTTGTAAGGAAATAATTACATTTGAATGTGACCAATATTATGTCAAGAATTTTGTAAGCATTCAATTAAAAATATATATACTAAATAAAATAGATGTAGGCAATTGAGGGACCTTAGTTTTCTTTCTAGCTATAAGATTATAATGTAGAATATTGCCAGTGAATCTTTGGTGGGGACAGGTTGCTTGTGAGCTCAGGCTTTTAAAATTGTCCTCCTCAAATGAAGAAAAGTTCCAGTGGACTTCCTGAACCTGATCTGTCTTAGTGTGAAATGTCAGTTCTTCTGGGATCACTAAGGATAGGAATCTAGTTCTGTGACTCTTCCAATTGGACACAGTTGTGCTCATTGTAATTGGACCCGGATTTCCAACACCAAAGAACAATTAGAAGGAATAAAGCCACCATTTTGAATCTAGGATTAAACAGTGAAAAGTATACATAATAATCGTTAGGTGCTTACTTACGTATTACTTGCTAGGAAATTTGTTAGATCTTTTGATACGAATTATCTTGATTTAATCCGTATCACAAACCTGTAAAGTAGGGATTATTGTCCTCATTTTATGGTTGATGAAACTGAGGTCTGGAGAGATTTCATGATTTCCCTATACCTTACAGCTAGGAGATTGTAGAGCTTGGTTTCAACTCGGCTCTGCCCATGTCCAAAGCTCATTTTTGTAACCACCAAGCTCTAATACCTGGAGTAAGTTATACTGAAATGGAATCTAGGTGATAATTTTTACAAAGCTTACTGAGGGCTTTGTTGTCCCATGAAAGCCTTATAATCATCTTAAACTAAAAGCTACTAAATCTCCTGTGCAGAGATAATGTGAGGTGGTCTAGAGCATGGATTTGGAAGCCAGGCCACCTGTGGTCAAATTCTGGCTCCGTCATTTACTACAGGAGAAACCTTGGATAACCTTTTTGTGTTTCAGTTTCCTCAACTGTAAAGTGGGAAGAAAAAGAGGACCCACCTCACAGGGCTGCTGTTAAGATTGGATGAATTAGTATCGTTAAAGCACTTAGGACCCTGCTTGGTACATAGTAAGAGCAATGTAAGTGCTGGCTATTGCTATTGTATCAGCAATGATCAAGCATTTTCCGGAAGAGGAAAATGAAGCATCGAAATAAGAACGAACATTCCTACCCATGTTGTTTCTTTTGCTCCTGTGCATTTCTAGTCTTAGGACTCTATCTAACAGATTAGTGACAAATACATATTTATGTTAATAGTGTTCTTTTAAAAAATAACAGCATTGTTGAGATATAATTCACATACCACATAATTCACTCATTTGAAGTGTGACTCTATGATATGTAGTATATTCACAGAATCGTGCAAACTGAGTTGCAGACTCTTCAGTCTGGAAGAGGCTACGAGACCCCCAGTGCTAAATTTACTCAAACCAGTAAACACCTGTGCACCCTCAGTGAGATTCACAAACGCAGCACTTATCTGACCTAAGTGCCTTGTTTCAGAGAAACTGCATTCCCCATTGCTTTGGCCTTGGTCAGAGGGAGGAAAGCTCTATATCACCTCTACAGATCGGCCAAACCTTCCCAAGGTCCAAGAGACTGTTAGTCCCTCTGTCTTCTTCTTGGTCCAGATCATGCCCATCACTCTATTCCTCAGGTTCTCTTTCTAACTTTTTTTTCTATATCTAGAATTCCTACCCTTGAAGGCATTCCTTTAGATTAAAGGGCTGTCTCCAGAGCAAAACACAAGTATTAGACATAAAAGGGGCAGTAGAAAATTATTAGTACTTGTTAGCAGGAATTAGCCTTTTCCATTGGCTGGCAGAGCAAGCATTAATCTGAGGATTGGGATCAAGGACAGTATTCATGAGGAGGAATGAGAAGGTTTGCAGCATGAAGCAGTGTTCTGGAAGGGTCATGGTTGGGAGCTTTGGGAACTTGGACAGCAGCATCTGGAGCCCAGATGTGTGAAGGGGCAGGCAGGGCAGCATGTGCAGCTGTGTGTGGCATAATGGTACACAACGCAGGCTCTTGCATGTGACGTTGGTAGCATGAGCCTGGTGTTTTAGTGAACCACAGATGTATGTGCACTTTGGCATTTATACACGTGATGAGTAATTCACACACCTGTGTTTTTCAACCCCCTCTACTTCAGAAAAGGAGATGGAATGGGAATTTGGTCTCATGAGAGGTAGTTCTGAAACTCACAACATAATTTTGCTCTTGGTACAGAAATAATGACTTGTATGTACTCCTTCGCCAGATGAATAGTTGAATAAATAAATGAATGGAGTAATTTTCAACTCAAACAAATATTTGGCATTTTATATCTTAATTTTAAATCTATATGCTTAATATTTATGATAGGGGTAGCAATTAGGTTTTAAGAGCAGCTCTTGTATTATTCTTTGGATAATGGAATTGTGCTTTGGGTTTTTCATAAGTTGAGGTGTGCTGACATGCCTTATTCTTAGAGGTAGGAAAACATGTTGTTAGACATTCTCTGCATACTTGGACAAACTTTTGAGGTAATTCAGAAGATAATGTTAATATCTCATTTTATGTTCTTCTGATGTGAGCAGTGATGAATAATAGTACTACAGAATTTGGAAGAAAGAAATTATGATAAAGCACCCACTTCTTCTAGGTGCTTTGTTTTAAACTTAATTGCATGAAGCATTCTAATTAGCTTGAAAATGTCAATTTGTAAATATAGCCAACGCATTCAAAAATCCATTTTGTTGTTGTGCCTAGTATTCAACATCTCTTACTTGGTAGGTGCTCAACTAAATATTTATTGAGTACTCTACAACATGAATAGAAGCTTAAGACGATTATCTTGAAATAGTCATGTAGATCAGGTAAATGGTTTATTTACTTCAATTATCTGAATACCCTCAATCTGTCTCCAATTTTCTTTTTTTTATGCTTAAGTTTCAGATGGCACAGCATTTAAAAAGAAACATTAGGCCATGATAACAGGATAATACAGAATAATGGTTGTAAGTAGTAGTTTCCCAGGACTGAAATAAATCTGTTCAAAGGACAACTTGACAAACTTTTGCAACTCAAGTTGTTAGGAGAAGAACCCCAAAGCTCCATTCTGCCTATCTTGGGATATTCCTGTGAGGGACAAACTTTAGATTAGCTTACGTAGAGATAATCTAAACGGTTTGCATGTCACATTAGCCATTAGCTTTACCTTTGCTTACATAGGTGCAAGTGTATGTGATAACTAGAACTGTTTTTCACTCAAACAGTCGTCCTATTGGTAGAGAGTGTAGCAACTCTATTCTGCATTTACTCTGAAAAAACAGCAGTTTAGTTAATCATGAGTGCAAAGTTTACAGATGCCCAGTTCTGTCTTGGATCATTTCATTGCTCATTGCTAGCTTTAATAAGCTTATAAATATAAAAACAGTGACTACTCTGCTTTCTAAGAAGACGTGGTATGCTGAGAGCTAAATAAAAACTAGTTGGCATCCTTTGTTCATGGCATGAATTCCTATATAAGACCTGGTATGAATTCATTTTTGAAGGACAAAGTGCTAGTATGGGGGAAATACTGTTATTTGTTTGCTTTTTAAACAAAGTTTTAACTCCTTTCCATTTTAACAACATTGCTATTTTCACCCTGTACGTTACATATTTTAAAACGATTTTTATATTGCATTCATTTCTATTGATTAATTCTGTCATAAATTCCTCTATATGTTTAAATTTCTAGATTTAATCGTCAAAAGAATAAAAATAATGAACACGTACTTTTAGAGTATGCTTCACAAGCCTTAGTCACAGAGACTGAATTATCAGCTTTAAGCCCTATCTTTCCTGAATTTCTGATTAGAACTATACTACTACTTTTTTTCAAACTGTACTACTTCCTTTTCTCATTATTGAACATCTGAACTTAAGAAGTTCATTACGTACTCTACTACATATAAAATGTGTAAAATATAATTTTAAGGGAAATATTGTCTGATATCCAACATCAAGTGTACACTAGTGTACAATATAATATCTAATCTACACTTTCCTTCTCATGAGTCTTTCATTCCTATTTAACTTCTTTTTAGTGTGGTACACATACCTTCAGCGGCACTTCCTGACTCCAGAGATGCTGTTTGACCTTCTCCAGATAACACCAGGCAGTCTTCCGCTGACAAGTGCCTTGGGTGTGTGAGGGGGAGGGGCAGAGAGGGGGCACAGTGGGGATTAAGTGCTTTTCAAACAGCTTGTATGTGATCCTCCTTATCATAACTCTGCCTTCATCCCCTAGTCCAGAAATGCCTGGTGCTGTCAATTCCCAGGCTGTTTCCAGTGCTGGAGAGTAAATTGGGTTGGTTTTCAGTTTTCTCGGTTGCTGCTTTGGATTTTAACTTTCTCAGGTTTCCTAAGTCAGTTACCATGCATTTGCCCTCTAGCTTCCACATTTTTAAGATTATATCCTTACCAGAAAAAATATTTTAAAATAACATCTGAACAAAAAATGTAATGTATTTGAATACATTCATTTCTTTGATTGCAGAATTTTCTATTTTATTGGAATAGCTCTGTGAGTGAATTTGTGTTTTGGTTCAGGGGTTCCAGTTTTTTTTTGGCTCACGGGCCCAGCCGCTCCGTGGCATGTGGGATCTTCCCGGACTGGGGCACGAACCCGTGTCCCCTGCATCGGCAGGCGGACTCTCAACCACTGCGCAACCAGGGAAGCCCAGGGGTTCCAGTTTTGATCTCAAATGCCCATAGGGGCCAGGCAGGTGTTCTGGCTCCTCTCACTGGTTCAAAACCTCAGACAGGTCAGGGTCAGAAATAATTAAGTTTGGGAGAACCCCAGAGCAATACAACCCAGGCCCTATTTTCCATTTGGGACAATAGGAGAATCCTTGCTCCAGTAGGGTAGAGATGACTTTGTGACACAGTGGTGAGACTGAGGGCTTGAGACAGTCCCACCTCCCCAGCCTGCTGGTTCCCATGTTTGTACTTGGAGAGGACAGTTTCATAAGCTCCCCTGGGTTCCCAGTGAGGTGCATGGGAAGTAGGTAAGACATGCAAGTAAGGGGGCATTGCCGTGGAGCCACCATAGTGAGAGGCAAGGTGACAAATCAGAGCCAGGGGCCAGATGGGGTTCATGTCTGAGATGCAAAGGATCCAAGAGTCCAGGGAAGGCTGAGCTGAGACTTTTGGACGTGGTGGTAGAGGTGGGCTTGTTGCCTGGTCCCAACTATGCTGAGAAAACGGAGCACACGTGGAATCATGGGTTTCAGCAGAGAATACAAGCAGGACCCCAGGAGACCAGCAGCCCCTCCCTTCCTCAGGGGCGTCCCCTAAATGTCTCCTCTTGGAGGTGCCGTCTTGGGAAGGAGAAGGTGGTGGTGGTCAGCCTTGAGAATAAAGAGCTAGCCTTGATAGAGTCTGAACCTTGACTTTGAATACTTATCTGAAAGAGACATTTAAAATGAAAGAGACTATTTCAAAGCAGCAGAAACTGTTTTAATCTGAAAGAGACTGCATCACCTTTAACTAGCACATTTAAAATTTCCCCTCCTATCAGCAGAAATTGTGGGCTCAGAAGAGTGAGTGAGTTATGAAAACTAAAGAAGCCACATTTTTCTTAAAATACCTGAGTTGTTAGTGTACACGACGAGATATGACTGGGCCCTCTCATTGGAATGTTGATTTTATCTGAATTCATTGAGTGCCACTTCGTTAGGTATTTTTAAAATGTTTTATGTATTTATTATGTATGCTGCATCCAGTAGTATAACTGTTTGAATATGAAACTAGAGAGATCTAGGGAATTTCTGCCTGACATGCACTATTATAGGTAAAACAGATAACAGACACCTGCAGGGCTGTCTTAGAATACAAGATTGTCATTTGTCGTAAGTACTGCAATTGCAAAATCAACTGGTTAAGGAAGGGCAATTAGACTCCCCCTAAAATCTTGACGTTTACATGTTTGACGGTCATATTATAAATGTAAAATATAGAGTGTGACATAAAAATTATTGCTCTAAATTTCATTAAGTTATTGCTAGCCCCAAAGAGAAATACAGTTGAATGTATGTTTCTGTTAGAGCAGGCATCTGCCGCCCATTCCTTCTCCTGAGGATACAATGAGATAAGTGTCTAAAAGCTTGGTTCTAGATTTGGAGTCAGCCCTTTGCTCTACTTCTGCCCCAAGCCGTTAACGTCTGCCTGTGAGGGTGCGCCTGGGTGAGTGCATGTTCCGTCTGCTGGAGACTTAAGCTTTGGGATAAAGAGTGACTGTGTCGTAGCCCTCTGGGGGCCTCATGCGGGCCCGTGCGTGGGTTTCGCAGTACAGCTCCCCCTCCACGAAGAAGTAGCCCTTTTGTTTGAGGTTGAGGTTACAGTCAGCACACACGAAGCACTCTGGATGCCGATGCTTGTCCCTCACCTTCACAACCGCACCACTGTTGGGGGAAAAGGAGGCCTCGTGAAAAAAACCCCACAAAGCCAGAAACATGATACAAAGGCAGACAGCACTACAGATAAGGCAGGTGTTATCTGTTTCACGTTCAGGAAACAATAGCTGCAAAGCTGGGCACAGCTGTGGAACTGATGTAGTTGCCAGGGAGAGCCAAGACCACCATAGTAAACCTTCACATGTGTCTCTCTGTTGTTGACGTGTGAATATTTTTCAGATCTTTTTCAAACAGGTTTTTTTTTTTTTTTAGAAAAATGATAGGATCCTTACTTCATGATCATTCCCCGTGTTTCTTTGAAAGAGGGAGACATGATACAGATAAAACAGACACCTCTGCAAAGGATTCTGATTTTGGCCAAGGTTGTTGTCTACACAACTAAAAGTCCCTCTGCTTACTGTCTAGCTTGGTGATCCAGCCTCTATTCTATGGAACACAGAGAGAACAGATCAAAGGGCAGAGATGGAATTTCCACTGGTGGGTGGACTTGGCCTCTACCGTCAAAGCAGTTTACTCCAACTTGGGGGCAATCATTGCTTCGTGTAACATCACAACCTGTCATATGTTTTGAGGTCCTGTCTGCTCCCATCTCCCTGTCCTGCTTGTTTCTCTGTCTCACAGCCCCTTCTGTGCTGTAACCAGGCTTATCTCCCACTGCCCTCCTGGGATGAGTCCTGGGTAAGTGGACAGATGGTGCCTCAGTGTGTGAGCTAGTGACATAGGAACAGAAAAAAGGGATGGAAGAGGTGACCACATGGGGCATGAGGTGGAGAGACTGAAATGCTCTGGTTCACTTGAAGGTTTGAACTGGCAGGTGTGGCTATTCACACATGAAGTCCCTTGAAATGGAAGCTGACTCTATGTCTAAAAATCATATTTCAGTATTTGTGCAACTTAAGAAACCATGTAAAGATAATGTGTTTTAATTAATAACTGGGTGACCCCCATATTTGTTTTCCTGGGTTTATACAGAAAAGGAAGTGTTCAAAGGCTATACAGAAAAGGAAGTGTTCAAAGACTATATACATTAACAAAGGGAGGGCTTTTTGAAGTGAAGTTATTCTTGGAAATGACTTTTTAAATATACTTCTGGGGTGATTTCTTTTCACCAGAATATGTCTGAAATTATAAGTCAAGATATTCGACTCACATTCTATGCTAATTTGGGGGTACATCGAAGGAATTCTGGTCAAAATGTGCTAAATGTGTGGACATTATGTTTCAAGTCAATGAATAGAAATTTGTTTTTCATAAAACTTAAAACCTTTTCTATATACGGAGTCTTAAAGTACAAGAAATAGAGAACTGACAGCAAGATTTATGATAAATTTTGGAGTTGAAAATGAAACTTACACAACGCCACTCCCACATTTGTCACAGAGTGGCATCTTCTGTGTGCTGCCAGCACCGCATGGGACTTTTGTAACTGGAGCTCTCACACTCCGAGTTCCAGCAGGACGGTCATCTGAAAAACAGAGTGTTTCCATTTATGGCAAGGGAACAGCTGGCAACAGTTTATACTTTGCTTCTATTTTAAGGTGTGCACTTTAACCTGAGGAATTCTTAGTTGCACCCACAATATCATTTAGGAAGAAGCAGGACTGGTTCAAGCATAATTTGTTCTGAAACGGGACCTTACAAAACAAAATTAGTTAAAAATTGTTGTAGTTGTTGTCATAGGGAGCTGTTACAAAATGCCCAGAGGGGCAGAGGGCATTTTGCATTCTTCTTTTTTTAATTGTGGTTAAAATATACATAAAATCGACCATCTTATCTATTTTTAAGTGTGTAATTCAGTAGCATTAAGTATATTCCCAATGTTGTGCAACCATCACCAATATCTATTTCGAGAACTTTTTCATCATCCAAAACAGAAACTCTGTACCCAGGAAACATTAATTCCATATTCCCCCCTCCTTCCTGACCCTGGTGACCTCTGTTCTGCGTCTATGACTTGCCTATTCTAGGGTCCTCATATAAATGGAATCGCACAATATCTATCCTTATGTCTCTGGCTTATTTCACTTAGCAGAATGTTTTCAAGGTTCATCCATGTCGCAGCATGTATCCGAATTTTCATTCCTTTTTAAGGCTGAATAATACTCTACTTTATGGATATAGCACATTATGTATATCCATTCACGTGTGGATAGACGTTTAGGTTCTTTCCACCTTCTGGCTGTTGTGCATAATGCTTCTATGAACGCTGGTATATGAGTATTGGTTTGAGTCCCTGCTTGCAGTTCTCCTGAGTATACATGCAGCAGTGGGTTTCTGGATCCTATGGCAATTCTATGTTTAACTTTTTGAGGAACCACCTTACTGTTTCTCACAGTAGCTGCACCATGTTACATTCCCCATCAGCAATGCACAAGGGTCCCCATTTCTCCATACCGTTACCAACACTCATTTTTCATTTTTTTTTGATAGTGGCTGTATTAATGGGGCATTTTGCGTTTTTGTGCAACTTCTGAAGGACAGTATATCTTTTGAAAGTGGAAAAACATTGGTAAGAGTATGAACTCTGAAGACAGCAGGAGTGGGCTGGAGACCCAACTCTGTTTCTTACTTGCTGTGTGACTTTGTACACATCCACCCTCTCTATGCCTCATTTTCTCTTTTGTTAAATAGGGAAAATAATAGCTCCTACCTCACTGGGTTATTGTGCGGATTAAATGACCATGTGTGCAAAGCACTCAGCACAGGATTTGGAGCACAGTAAGGGTTCATTCCAGTGTTATTTTAAAATTTTGATGATCATGACACCCTGGAATATGGGGGAGGCTGAGAAATTTTGCAACATTTTATGATCTATAAGCTGAGCCAGCCCTTGACTACTGTGGATGGGATTTGTCTTCAGCACCCTTTAATCACCAAGTTGGTGGCTACCTGGATATGTCTGGAAGCTCCTTTCCTTAACCAAGCACCACCCAAGTCCTTTTCAGCAAAGCATCATTTGATGACTGATTAAAATCGGGTTTTTTTGTTGTTGTTGTTTTGTTTTGTTTTGTTTTGCGGTACGCGGGCCTCACTGTTGTGGCCTCTCCCGTTGCGGAGCGCAGGTTCAGCGGCCATGGCTCATGAGCCCAGCTGCTCCGCGGCATGTGGGATCCTCCCGGACCGGGGCACGAACCCGTGGCCCCTGCATCAGCAGGCGGACTCTCAACGACTGCACCACCAGGGAAGCCCTAAAATCTGTTTTTAGACTCTCATTCCCATTATGCTTGCTGCCCTCCCCCACCCTGATCCTTCCAATAGCCTCTATCAATAACGTTTCAGCAGATGTTCACGACTGCTCACCATCGTTCACTAGTTCCTGGAGCACCCTGAAGGAGCCTGACTGGCGAGGCTGAGTAGGTTCATTCCGATTGTCGTGGAGCATCCGGTACACATCCGACTGGGGGGGCACTGGGGAGGCCGTGGGTTCACTGAAACACAATATGGTTTGCGAAACAGCGTCAGGAGTGTGTGTATGTACAAGAAGCCACAAGATATCAACAAGCAGTGATCACTATATTTACAGCAACTCCTGGACAGAGATTCAGTATTTTCAAGTTAATGTCTATTATATCAATAGCTAAAAATATAATGTGAATTCACACGGGTTGCCTTAAAAATATCAGTAATTAACCTGGGGGTCACATCAGCACTTCTCCATGTGGCAAAATCCTTTGGAGGGCAACTAAAATGTGATTGTTAGGAAATAGTAATTTAAAAAATAATGCTTATGTCTGATGGATATATAATTATAATGTGAACAAAATTAACCTTTCTCAGGAAAAAAAGGACAACATACACATGATAGAAAGTGCACGAGTGAGCCTGGTTTGATTATTCTCAGTCATAAAGATGTCAGTAAAATTCAGATTCATTTCTGATATTAAACCAACAGTGTATGGTTTAGTTTTGTTAACTCCTGTAGACAACAAAGGTATCATTTTGCTTGTAAACTGAAGAAATTCAACTTGTCAGTGTTTGAAAGTGCATAATGTAGCAACTTTCACATAGAAGTCAGCTTTGTTGGCTACTAAATAGCCACATTATAATTCATTTACAAAAATGATAGAAGCTTTATTTTAATAAACTTTCTACAGATATATTCATGATGAACAATAAAAAAAGCCACAATAAAAATACATATCAGGCACTGAGTTGCTTTATTATTTTATGTCATTTAATTGCATTATCTAGAAAAGGTAGTTGTTATTTGCACATATTTTTATTACCAGTGTCATATTTGGAAGTAATCATCTTATATATCTGAAACTCCTTGCAAATGGCTTTGAGATACATTATGGTATTATTATCACATTGTATTCATCCCAAGAATTATCTCTGGGATATTGGTACCTAGCACTCATAAGCATTACCATACTTTATAATGGCCCTATAATATTGAAAGAAGTAATAAGATTTTATCTTACAGTAAATTTTTTTAATTGAAAATGCTTGATGGCAAAAGTACTTTGAACAAATATGCATAATAAAGAAGAAATTAGTCAAAATAGCGATCAATGGAAATTAAATGTCTATAGCAGTAGCTTGAGATATTCACTTATAAACCCTTATTCATGGCAGAAATTTTAAATGAAAAATAATTAACTCTCCACAAGATGCCATTAGAAGAAAAAAGAGGTATCATCTCTTTTAAAACTTCTCTGAACCTCCCATCCCTTTCCCAGTTTTTGACCCCCAAAGGAGAAACATAGATTATCCCAGATTATAAATCACTTTTGAGAAGTATTGTACCAGACATTCGTAAACTACACTGCAGTTTTTCAAAAGACATATACGTTTGGTCCTTCCATGATTTCAGTTTATTGCGATCTGTCACATAAAACTCTACTTGGTTAATTTTTCAAATCGCCCTTATCATTAGGCCTAGATATCTGCAATAAATCCTTAGTATTTTTTTTGAAAGCTTTTCACAAAGCTTTCTTTCAATGATAAGACAGTGTACAAGACAGCAGTAAAGTTGACATTGCCCATGTTAATATGCCGATGGTTCAAAAAGACTCATATTACCTCATTGAGGGCGTTTCCCCTAGAGCTGTTGAAACCTGACCCTGAAGTGTTTCCATAATATTGCCATCTGAGTACAACTGCATAGGTGTATTAAACTGAGCATGTATAATCTTCACACCAGGAAGTTCCATTTCCAAAGGAATGTTAGGGGCCATCTTAGCAGCAACTTTCAAGTCACCTGGGCAAATAGTACTAAGAGTACTGACAGAAGAAGGGGTGCTACGTCCACTGCCACCGTCAATACCGGACGGAGTACTGCATCCACTGTGTTAATGACCACGTTACACAGAGATGACACAGGAACCAGAAAATCCAGACAGGAGAACACAGAGAACAAGTACAGAGAGGTTAAAAGTAAGAGGTGAATTAAATCAAATGAAAAAGAAATATTTATTTCTGGCTAGAAGTTATTTTCAAAAGGGAAGACATTTAAAAATTCATGATTGAAAAACGTTTAACAAAATTAAAAGGTACAGGTGATATTGCATTGTTTGGCTCTGTTCTACTAGACAATATGTTCTACGAGACGAAGGCTTCATGTAAAAAGAGCTGTGCATAAAGGAAGTGGCTCAGGGAAATTACATTAGCGGGACATCCTTTTACATTTCTGAGCTGCAGTTTTTAAAACTAAAATATTAATGAATGATCCTTCACAAATAGTAATATGAGTATGCAGCATGAAGATCCAATCAAATATTTAGGCTAAACGTTTCAAAAGAAGAAGTATTTTCAGAAATGCAGTTGGGCCTTAATTGAATAGTAATTGGCAACTTGTAGGTTATGTGATAGAGATTATGTTTTAAGACTATTTTGTAAATATTTTATTGTTACTATTTTAACTCTTTCTACTTTCATTCATTCATTTTGTGAAGACTATACTTTAAAAAATTGTTCGGTGATTTGATATAGGCTCTCGAAACAGCCAATAAATGCCTGTCGCCTTGAAATGAATGATTAGAGGGGAAATAAGGTGATCTCAAACTCTGTGAATGCTACTTAGAGCTAAGATATATATATTTCTTTTATACATAGCTACTTCTTGTAAAATTTTGGAAGCACACATATATTTCCATGCATATTTGTCATTTCCTTTTAAAGACAATTTAAGGCAACTCATTATTAAAACATCAGAAAGGCCAGTCATGCAACTTTAAGGACAACGACAGAAATTTCTTATTCGCTATGAATAGAATTTTCCGTGGATAAGAGGTTAGTCATAACTGATGCCAATGACTAAAAAGTCATTTTTCTACATGCATTTTAAGTGCAGCATGAGAAATGCATTTTTTGAGAAAAGGAATATATTGGTTTTTTTTAAGCGCAGTCATTTAAGACAAAGCTAAAAGAAATAGTAATATTAGTGTGAACTTCAGTCATGCCTGCAGGTTAGTGTTGCTGTAAACTGAAGGCAGAGAACAATTTATATGGTGTGTTTTCCTGAAAGTGTCCTCTGAGGGCTCAAGTATGGCCGCATACCTGCATTTACTCTCTAGGGCCACTAATGCCAACCTCAGCCCCATTCAGAGAGCAAAAACCAAAAGCATATATTGGGCATTGATTTTACTGGCTTCATCAATGCTGCAGCCTGGATAGTCTGAGCAACCCATGTCACTAGATGAATTAAAATATTTGTGTGTGTTGTGTTATCCAGTTCAACCACCTGCAAAGACTGAATCGGGCAGGTATATATGAACTTGCTCCTTCACTTCCCAACTACTGAGAACTTGTTTGAAACTCAATCAGTAAATTGGTTGATCACATACAAAAATGTCATATGGTTTATTCACCATTTTCATAGGCTCAACACTATGCTGAAATTGACTTCAGTTGGTAAAAGAATAGAAATAACATTTCAGTTATAGGTGCAATTTAGTCAGGATCATATTGATTTGACCTCAGTATAATGAAGTTTATTAAATTGTAATTTAGGGATTTGAAACACTGAGTTTCAATATTGGGAGACTTCGGCTCAAAATAGTGAACCTTTTCAACAAGCATTTATAACTACTCGACCTTACTGTGTGCCAGGCATGGTGCTAGATAGTGGAGAAGTAAACTATGGTCAGCTCAGAACTTACAGATATACCTTATTTTACAGTTGTAATTAGTATTACATTTTTTTCTGTTATTAGTGTTCTTATATACATGCATGCTTGTGTATATAACTTTATTTAAGCAGAGACTGTGTCTTCTATTTCCTAGTTTCTTTATCATTCTATTTAGGGGCCCGTGTGTATTGAATAGATAGGAAATAAACCCTAAGCAAAAAACAATTATCTTTTTATAAATTTCTGGGACAATTTTAAAAGAGCTCTTGAACTGATGCTTTAAATAAAATAGTTTTCATGGACTCTAGTCACTGTGGAGATCATCATGGGTCACCATGACCTATTCCTGTGACCTGGAAAGGTAGATACCATTGAGATTTCTTGACATTGACTTACTGGCTTGGCAACCTGTAAGGTTGATGATACACTCAATTACTCTCATACGCTTGGATAGATCATTAGACAGAGAACTAACTTCCCTGGTGTGTATACAGACTTGGGGACATGCTTCCAGAAGCGACTTGTCCAAAAACCACTCACCAGATTGTATTTTATCATTTGGATCTAGCCTTGTATGTATTTTTAATGATAGCTGTGGCTTTAAACATTTACATATTTTCATATGAAAATACTGGTCTTTTCATATGCTTCAATTATGATGAAACCATTGAAAGAACCCTAACTAATAGTAAGACCCAGGGAAATGAATATATTAGCATCTCCAACTTACTTCTGATTCAAAAGTTGTTTATTAATGGTGTAGTTATTGCTTGGTAAGTAGCCACTCAAAATTCCACCTTGATGAACAATCATTTGGTAAGAACAAGAAATTCAGAAGCTAGAGCAAATAGTGAGGGGACACAGGAAGAAAGGAAGGATAATAGAAGCATTTTTTATAATTTTTTTAAGATTTGTGTACTGGTACCTGTTTTTTAAGCAGATCCTCTCATCTCTTTTTCCACTCCCCTCTTCCAAATTTAGCTAGATTGAAAGGCACCAGCTTACAATACAAAATTATGAGTGGCTTATTATTATCACCATGTTTGAATTAAAATGAAAATGTAAGAGAAGGGCATTACATACCTGAATCTCCTTGACTTTCCCTGAATTTTTATAAAATTAAATGTTATTGGTCTTCAGCAAAAGCAAGATCTGTGTTACTCTAATGTATCATTTTATCTGAGCCTCGCGGAGTCCTATAGCTCAAGTTAGTGAGCTTACCATTATGCTAAGCTCAAAAGAGTGCAAGTAGATCCATTTTACTCTGCTTCTCTGGGAAGATGCATATATTATGTATCTATTTATTCAATAGCAAAAGAGCATTTTAACTTTTAATCCAGTTTTTTTTAATATTATTTAGAGTGGTGTTGGGAAGCTGTTGAATGTGGAGAAATAGAGAAAAGATACAGAGGAAAATGGAATATGAAGGAGGCAAAAACTAAGAGAAGCAAAAAAAAGGATTGTTCAGAGTTGCCAGTATGAGGGAAGGGTAACAGCTCTTGATTCTTCTTGCTACTCAGGAGGTCTGATTAGGTACTCTTGGGCTTTTGTTCCTTTATCTCATGAACATTTGTTGAGCATGTACTCTGTCCCAGCCCCTTTTCTGGGTGCTGGGGATATAATATGTAGTGGGGGCAGATGTATTTGGTAGTCATTGCCTTTTTAGCATCTTTCTCCTGCTCTTTTACTCCACTCCTTCTTTCTGAGTCTGATATCACAAAATTGTCTGACTTATTTTGAGGTAATCCTCTAGCCCTGACTGTAGCTTATAGAAAGGTCTGCACACGGAAATCATGTATCAAGTGATGGCTGACCATCCACAGCAGGCATCATAAACTCAGATGTCTCCAGAGGCCAGGAGGGTCACACATATATGAAAATGGGCCAGGTATCATACGCTAAGGCATGATGGGCATTTTGGCAAGTTAGAGGGTAGATGTTCCATCTTAAACTTAAATTCAGTATTTTTAAAAACGGGAGGGTTAAATAAAACATTGTGAATTGACTCCACCTATGGACCCCTATTAGTGACACGTGATGTAGATCATTATTCAATGATCCTAACCTGTTAGGCTTGATGCAGCCTAACCCCCAACTTCCTTCCTCTGGGCTGATTGATGTAGCTGAGGTCAGAGGAATGGGTTTGAGGTTTCCCGAAGTCACTATTTCCTGATGTGGCAAGACAGAGCATTAATTTCTTTCCTCGTAGGTTGGAATTCAGTTTCTAGAGAAGATTTGAAAAGGATCATCTGAAGATGATCTGTTTCTCTGACAGACAAGCAGAGATATTGCTCATTTTTATTCCAGTGTGTGCACAGTTATCCATGAGGGTAACCCAGTAAATCTCTCTGCCTCCAACTCTTTCTTTCCTTATACTTATTTTCCCCAAGTGGAAAAGTTCCTTTTCAAGTGGCTTCTCTTCCTTTGCAAGTATCCATAAGAACACAAATTTATTTTTATTAAGAGCTAGAATGAGTGGGATTACCCACTGGGCTCTGATGGTGCAATGAGAATTAGGTGCTGAGATGGGATGATCAGAGACTGTCAAACATGGAAAGCTACACCAGCCTTTCCACGTTTGCCTCACCTGCTGCCTTACTCCTGACCAGGGGCTGGTTTTCATTTTTGTGACTGCTGCCTGGGCCTTCCTGCCAGCCTCAGAAGGTCACTGTGTTCTGGATGGGATCCTCAGAATGGCAGGGGTATCAGTTATAAATACACACAGGGATTGCATAATATTTCACAGCTCTATAATCTGGTCAATATTTACTCTCTTCTCTGCTAAGTGAATTTGTTTCTTTTGCTTTTGAAATAAGCTTCAAAATGAGAAAAGTCACTCCAAACACCTAAGAGTTATGTGTCTTGGTGATTAGTAGGATTTATTAAAGATGCATGCACTCCAAACTTCACAATCTTAAAGCTTTATGACCTGCTTCGGCCTGGAATTATGAAAGGTTTGGGCCGAATATTGTGCTTGTGTTCAAAGTAGTTCACATCCTGTGAAAACAAAGGGTTAAAAAAGTCCCTCAGTGGAAGACTAATATATATATGTATATATATTTAGATAAAATTAAATGAACAATAATCGTACAGAAAGGATTATTTACCACCAAATATTGACATGACTAAGAAGGGTGATGATGGAACCAGAGCGATTTCTTCCTTTTAACCATCTATTCACTAAATGTTCGGGAACTGGCAGATTGGACTCCAGAACATTAGAACCATGTTCTAGATGCTTGTCTTTAAGATAAAAATCTGATCGTGCCTTCAGGAAAGTAAAAATAAAACAGCAAGAGCTGGACTTTTGAAAGGAAGAGAAGTCATACTATCACCATTAAGAACATGGTGGCCAGAAACCAAGTGCAGTACTTACTTTTGAGGTGAGCTGGGAATGAGCCCCCGCAGCTGCCCGTGAAGCGCATCTTGTATATTGCTGGTTGAATAGAGCCCAATGGGTGAGTTATAGGAAGCGCTCACTACCTGTCTTTTGTCATCAATGTTTGCTGCTGCAACAAAAGGCTGGGCCCTTCTGTTGTACCCGGCACCAATGGGTTTGAACTCCTGTACAATGGCAGACAAAATACACAGAGCCACAGAATGCACAACAAAGCCGTTAACGCGCAAATCAACAGCATCGCTCTTGTTAATCAGGGTTCCTTTACCTCTACGAGATTGATGGCCAGGTTAAGGGAGGACTGCATTCGCCGTGAACTTTACATGTGCTGTAATCACCCACCAAATGTTCAGGTGCAAAGGAACTGACCTTATTTGAAATATTATAAAATAATTCGAATATTATACCTCTTGTCTGCTCCCTACTGACTTCTACATCTAGAGCTTTTAAGAAATTCTCATAAGACTCATTTGAATCCAGAAATTTTGTGTCAGAAGTGAGATTTTTGGCTTAGAAAAATTATTCTACTTAACATTTTCTTAAGTAGAACTTACATATGCTTTCTCTTCTAGTAATATCTTAAAATTTCCCCCATTTTAGAAAACGGGAAAATAAAACAATCAGAAAGGGAGTGAGCATTTATGAATAACTGTACTGAATCATTATAACTAATCCAAGTTTTTTTCTTAATTCCTACAACAAACAAAATTCTTAATTTGCATTAAGATATAACCTTAAATTTAGAAAAAATAATAGGAATTAAAAGACTTTCCTTATGAAAGCAGGAATAACATTTATAGAAAACCCTCCCTTTCTATTGTGATGATTTCATGTTGTGCGTTCATGTTTACTCTAATCCCAGAAAGACTTAAGTCAGCAACTTAGAGAGAGCTAATTTATATGATTCACAAAAGGATTTTCACTTAATTGCTTTGGGAAAAGGACCAAACGTCACTCCTAAACCTGGGTGTGAAACATGCCTGAATGATCGGAAACTCTGTATTACTGTCTTCTAATGTAGGAATCACGTTTTCCAGTTTTTATACAGATTTATAATTTTGTAAAGTTCATTAAACTTTTTTTTTCTTCTAAGCAACAGAAGAAAATCAAAAGGGAATGCTGAAATACACACAGCTGATTCTCTTTCCAAATCTTTTCATTTGGCAGAATTAGTAAGATCAGTCTTTACAATATTTTTGCTCACACATTCACATCAACTTCCTTTACTTTTGACTGTGCCACCAGTGTCTCACACGGATCTCAGACGGCACAAACATTTATGACTATTTGAAATGGTTAATGCAGACTGTTTTGATTAAAAGAATAAAAAGGTCTTGTAATATTCGTATCATTTTTTTTTCTTGTCATTGTAGGTGAGTAGGGTGTGGGATGGTGCTTTTAAGAAAAGAGATTGTATTCCTTTCTTAGGGGTGGAACCACAGTTTTGCGTGGTGATTCCAGAGAACACCAGTGACTTCCTTTAGAGACCCAAGCAGCACACCGCTTCCCTTTGGTTCTCCTGAGCAGGCAGTTGTCACACACACTCCCTATCCCCGCATCTAGGCCTGCTGGCAAAGCCCACTTGAAAAGTAGTTATGACAAGGCAAATGGGGTGCAGCTTCAAATACTAGCCCTGCAGCGTCTTTGACTCCAGCAGCCCCAAATCTCATGGTACCTGAAAATCTGTGATGTGGTAAAGAGGAGCTTTTCTCTCATCAAAATTGGGGAGCAAAATTTAACAGCCTCCTGAACTTGAAAAGAAGGTCTGAGTTGAATACAAAGCCTGTGATTCTATAGTATGATTGAATTGACTAATATCTTATTGATTCAGTTTTTTATCTCCAGAATAATGACTCACTGCCTAGAAGTTGGTTGGGTGACAATGTAGTTGCTGATATAAGATAGCAGAATGACTGAAACAGCCAAATATGGCTTCAGAAAAATGCTGAATCCCAGAACATGTGTGCAAACATTTATATACTGGTACAATCTGATTGCTTTGGCTGATTTAATAATGAATTTGGAGTGGCTGTGTTTTATGATTAACCATTATGATTAGCTGTTATTATGGCATGAAAAAAGTGAATGGCAAATAATCATAAGTAATGACAATGGCCATGATTCAAGCCTTTGCTCCTCTTTTGGATATGAAAGAAGACAGAAGGCTAATTGCCTAATTTAGTTACGGTGGACTATAAATCTCTCAGGTTCATTAAAAGAGTGAATCAGGAAGTACTGAAGGAATCAAGCTTTGTGGAATTTAGCTTTTGTTTTTTTTTTTAAACCGAGAGTGATATGCCTTAAAGATCTTGGTATATAGAATTGAATTTACAAAAATTAGGAAAAATAATGGGATGGCTTTATGGGGGAAAAAATGTCTGCCCTTATTTCTTCTGTCTTAAAATTATAAATAAACATGGTTGGCAACTGTCCTATAAATGAGGCATCTTCTCTGAAAATATTTGTGCAATAATAGTCTCTAGTAGTACTTCCAAAAAGCAGCACATAAGTTAATTAGCTCCAAGCTTTTTCTTTGCCATTTTCAGCTTTAGTTACATATTGCAAAAGTCACAAAAGTGTAATTTGTTAAAATAAAACAGTAAAACTCTATTTTCCATTCAGATCATAAAAGGAAGTGTTTCTAATACAGGCTTCAAACATTTGTATTTAGCTTTTGCAAAGCATTAGTTTATGGGCTGCTGTAGTCATTCCAAAAAAAGCACAATGAAGTGTATACACTAAAGGTAAACAAAACATTTAAATATGGCACGGAGAGGCAACATTCTATCCAAGTCTTACATCATTGTTGATGGTCAAACAGAATCAAAAGACAAAACCAACGGGAAGTTTGCTATTCCACTTTAATTCCTTTTTATATTTTCCTGGAAAATCATTAGTAATGGAAAATACTAGTAAAAAAAATTATGTAGCAGTTAATAGAGTCCAGCTCTTGTGTTTATTCTACTCAGACAAAAGCATCTAAATGATTCTTATGTCTGAAGAATTCAACAAATAATCATTGCAGTTAATTAGATCTTTAAATATTATTTTTAACTGTTAGGAGCTCATATTAAGGAGTAATATTCTGAATTAATGGAATGCTAGAGCTGCCAGAATCAAAGCTAAGTAACTTGACAGAGATCCGCTGCCATTGGGAGAATATGCACCTCTTGACAGCAATCTCCCACGTCCTTGAAATGACCTCAGCAATGATGTCATTCTAAGACAGTTCACCTTTCAGTTTCTTACTTGGATAAACATTCGGTCTGAGAACTGAGACAAAAACCAGCTCCAACAGATACAACATGTTTGATACATGTGTGATAATATACAGATCTGTTTATTTATAAGAAAAAAATGCCTGCGAAATGAGGGAAACTATGTCAAGTGATCATATATTTGATCAAGCCACACTGAGTAAATGATGATATTTTATCGTGTTTGGAATTTATGAACAATCCCTGCCCCCCTCCTCATGCTCACCCCTTAAATGAAAAATAACGCCACCCTTATAATTATTTTTTCTTCAGTGATCTGTTTCAAGTGTTCCCCATATCTCACTGGGGAAGAGTTTGGGGAACTGGGGATTTTATGAAAATTTGTTTTGTGTAGGCTGCTACAAAACATTGTAGAATAAAGTTATTTCATGAAAATATGACAATTTCAACCCATACCCCACTTGATTGTGCATATAGTATGTCTTTATTATCAAATCTTTTATGGAAAGGATGCAATCCTTTCTCATTTAGAGAACAGCATTTTTATTTCTGAAAAGCATCTTTCCTGCCTTGTGGTAACTGCATTATAATTTTGAATTGTTCAGCGAATATTAAACAAAGATGAGGGTAATGTTTTATTGGAGAATATAAGCTTTGAAGAAGGACAGAGAACTCTAGCACATACCTTTTCTCTAGAGCAATGCATTGTATAGAAAAATGCACCTGCTCACAGACAGGACTGTCTGGAAGGAGTTTATCCAATGGCCAGGGGTTGATCTAAACAACCTCTAAAGTTTCTTTTAAGCCTAAGATTCGAGTCTAAGTTCATAAAATCAAAATTTAGCTATTTAATAATAGCACGGAAACATGGAAAAATCTAGATATTAAAATTTTGTATCATTATTGCTATAACTGTGTCAGAAAAAGTCCCCAAAGCCTAAACCTATTCCTAGGGGAAAAAAACTGGAAAAAATACACTAACATTTTATTATTTGTGGCTGTACTCGGATGGTAGGATGTAATGGGTATTTTTTTCCCCAATGACTATATATTGCTTTTAAAATGAAAAATAGTATTTAAGTCCAATAGCAAAGGTCGGATAACTTACAATAGAAGTTTGACTTGGATTGAGAAACAAGAGCTCAAATATTGTATTGCTCAACGGCATTTTACTATTCATATAAGACGGCATTTTATTTTATTTTATTTATTTATTTTTTTGGCCACACCATGTGGCTTGTGGGGTCCTAGTTTCCCGACCAGGGATTGAACCCGGGCCCTTGGCTGTGAGAGCACGGAGTCCTAACCACTGGAGTGCTAGGGAATCCCCTCATATACGATGGCATTTTAAACATTCAACGGTATTTGTTTTTCAGACTGACACACCTTTGTTGTCCAGAAGGGGTTGCTTTATTTGTAGAAAGAAAAGACATCTCTTTGCATAGCTTTGTATTAATTAAAAAAAAAAAAAAAGAATACAAACATAACCACAGTTTAGCCTTTCTCCAATCTCAGTCTACAAGTTACATTCACTGTTTGATATTTTCAGTGCATTTTGTTCTAGTTTGTGCTATAGGATTTTCAGATAGGAGAGGTTATGCTGAAATTTAGCTATATTTTGTGGGCAATGTCCTGAAGTGCCAAGTCATGTGAACTGGTCATGCATAAATCTGGCCTGAGGTTCGTAGGGGTAGGAATATTTTGGTCCTTTAGGGGAAGAACTGAAATGGTCCTTATCTCTGAGCCCTTCAAACACCCACCTCTTGGAGAGGGTGCAAGTAAGAAATTAGTCATGGCTCAAACTAATGGAAAGTTCAAAAGCTCCATCTGACTGACTTCTGTAGCCCTTAACCCAATCTTCACCTTTTGGATTTTTAAACCTATCTCATTCTTTATCTTTTCCCCCTTTGCAGTATCATAAATATCCATACTGTCTGACCCCAAAATTCAGGACACACGGGCTAATAAATGATTGACAAGAGGCCAGAGTATTTAAAATCTGGATTATCTTTTAAAATTAATTCTCAGAATAACCATAGTCATAAATTAATACTCCTAGATCTGCAAAAGAGACCTCTTCTAGAGTAAAGCTCAGACAATTGCCTTGAAAACTCCAATTCTGGAGAGATGTTAGCAAAACACAGGCTCCAATCATGCATGCTCTAAGCTCACCCCGTGCTTAATAAAATACGTACTTGCTGAGTCACCCACATGCCAGAGTGGGCGCTGCAACATGATCAGGGATCACTGGAGATTTGGTACTTTGGTCAAATATGTGTGGTTGGTCCCATATCTTAGCATCTCGTATTGATGAAACCGGGTTTCAAAAATTAGGAGAAATTGTGAATGGAAATGTGAAAAAGGGTGCAGTACAATTTTGGATGTGTACTCTATATCAGGGGTCCCCAGTCCCCAGGCCGCTGACCAGTACCTGTTAGGAACCGGGCCACACAGCAGGAAGTGAGTGGCAGACGTGCGAGCGAAGCTTCATCTGCTGCTGCCCATCGCTCGCATTACCGCCTGAAGCATCCCCCCCGCCCCCGCCGTCCGTGGAAAAATTGTCTTCCACGAAACTAGTCCCTGGTGCCAAAAAGGTTGGGGACCGCTGCTCTATATGGAAAAAGGAAACTCAGAATTCTGTGCGGTTTGTCCTGGTGATGATGAGAGATTGGGGAGGTCAATATATGCGTGTACGTGAGCCTTAAATTTCCCTTTTCTGTCTTTTAAAGCACCACGTGATCTCTTTCTCGTGTGTTGCCTCTGAAATGATGAGTTGATGAGGGTTGCAGGAGGCAGGTAGGCTTGGGCATTCCTGCCAAGGGCTGTCTACAGGTGACAGCTCTGCCTGGAGAACTTTGTTCTTATTCTTCCTGCAGTCTTTCTTCTATCAGGAAGATGTCGATTAGAGACATTATTCGCCCACCCACCTTGGATGTTGGGGTGAGCACCATCAGCATGCAGAGCGCTTCTCACCACATTGATTACCTGTCTCGTCCATTTTTCCTTTTACTCACCTACCCTGAAGAGCGGCACTCTTACCTGACCTAAATATCCCCCTCAGCTTTCGTAATTTCTTTGCCGCGCGTGCAGCCCCTGGGGGTGGCAGTAGAACACCAGTCTGAGAGTTGGTTCCCAGGACTGCGGTGTCCAAATGAAGTTTATCTTTAGGGCCTCCAGTTCCTTTCATTCCCTTGTCAGCTATTTAGTGAGCACCTGCTGTGTGCCATGCCTGGGGGACTCAGAGTAAGGAGAACAGACACAGCGGTTCCGCCTTCATGAATATTCCATATATCCTGCTCACTCCCTTTGGGGCCTGTTTTCTCCTCCTTTTGCTTTTAGTGATTTTTAGGCTCAGGCTCTACCTTCCCTCCAATCAAAAGTCTAGGACAAGGATCTAACAAACTGATTCCCTCTAAAAGTTAAACTACTTAGTATGTTTTTTTCTCCTGGGGTTGGGGTGGGGTTTTTATTTTAACTGAAATTGAGGTTTTAATCCAAAGTAATTTGTAATGACCCTTGGATAGTGATGAGGAAGACATTACTGGTCTCCAGGAAGCCCTGTGCCGCCGTCTATCTCACTGTCAAGAAAGGCCAGGAGGCCACCTGATCACAGGCTGGTGGGAGGGGTGCCATGCCCAACGATAATGAGAGCACCCACTTAAGTGAGCAGCTCTGAGAGCACTTCACTGTGCCAAGTTCTTTTTCTATATTATTTTATTTAAATCTTTAGAAGCTCTATGAGACACATGTACATATGGACTCTCCGTGTTTTTACCAAGAGTGAAATGAATGGGGGCTTATGGGGGTAAATGGAAAACTTGAAGGACAAATTCAGGAGTTGATGGTCCTGAAAGGGGAAATCTTGCTGAAGCATAGATTATAAATATACTTTCAGTTCGTTTTCATTAGATGTATAGAAAAACTACACTTTGGGAATATCTAATCAGTTTAGTAGGGATACTTGTTTAAAAAGGGATATTCGATTTATATATCTCTGTCTCATTAAACTTGGGGAGCTGCTGACCAAGCAGAGGTTCTAAAATCCTTTTCTTGATTACATTTTCCATATACCACAATTGGGGGTTGGTCTAATTGCAGTTTTTTGGAGGTTTTGAAAGTAGACATGGATAAGCATCAGATTATTAGATTAATTTAGCTCATTATATAGCGTTGCCTGAAGGGAAAATCCTTTATCTTTTGTAATTCAGCAGCGCAGGCAGCATATCATCATGATTACATAATGCAAAACTCTTCTCCTAGAGTAAACTTAATTATAGAATGCCAGAACTGATAATTAAAGAAGGATGTAACATAAGAGCTGGGTGAAGACCTTGAGGAATTGAAGTTCACAATAACTATTAGATTAGAGACACCTGTTTCAAATGGTTGACCCTATTTTTGTTTTGCTTTGTGTTAACATCTTAAATTTCTTGGATTACCTCATGGTCATTTGGCAGATGTCCATCATAAAAAATGAAAAAGTAAGTGGACTATACATAGATATAGCTGACTTTTTCCTGATGAGAACATATTTGTCTTTTAACAAGGTGTTTGCCTAGGCATACTTCTCTTTCTTTCTTGATGTAAGAAGACACGGATAATATAAATTAATCTCGGAGAGTAAAGACAACCACTTCATCAGGTGGCTTATTCCATTTTTTTTTAATATTTGCCACTTTTCCCTCTTGGAAGGTATCCACATCATTTAAAAGGAAACATAATGTGAACATTATTTACTCCAAAATTCATACCTGTGGTTCTGATTCTAAGTTGATTTTGAAAGGATGAGCCTTTCCATCTTCAGTTACCTGTGGAGACCATAAGCGAGTTTCCGCCCTGTAAATGAAACAACGTTTGTAAACCCCAAATTCTAATGGTACTTCCAGTTTTAGTATACTTTAATTTCCTATGTTTCTGAAAATACTAACAAACCCTTGATACTTTGAGCAAAAGCAATATTCCTTGCTCATTATCCTGTATTGTCTTATTGAATTAGTCTTACGTTTTTAGTGTACTTCTGGGAATACTTGAATGGATCAAAATTGCTTGGAGGACCGCTATGGACTGAATGTTTGTGTCCTCGCCCCACACCCCAGGTTCAAATGTTGAAATCCTAATCCCCAGTGTGATGGCCTTTGGGAGGTAATTAGGGTTAGATTAAATCATTAGAGTAGGGCTCTCATGGTGGGATTAATGACCTTATGAAAAGAAGAGGCATGAGATCTCTTCCCTCTCTGTGTGAATGCACCAAAGAAGGCCATGTGAGGACGTGACCAGGAAGCGGGCTCTCACCGAGAACCCGACCGTGCTGGCTCCCTGACCTTGGACTTCCAGCCTCCATAACTATGAGAAGTAAATGTTTGTTGCTTAAGCCACCCAGCCTATGGGATTTGATTGTAGCAACCTGAACTAAGGCGAGGACATTGTACAGTGTCTGGAGAAAGTGGGTCTGCGGTGCTTGTGGGAAGCAGTACAGGACAGGGAGATTCTGGAGGCACACCCTGCAGATGACCACAGGACAAACTGGATCCCTAGATCTCCTCAACTTCCTTCCTGTCCTGCCTGGGTCACCACAGGAGGCAGTGAATGAGTTGTCAGGTGGATTTGCTGTTGGCATCAAGGAAATGTGCTTTGCCCAACGCTTCTCATGTATCTACTTGGGATCATGTGGCTCCTACAGGACTATGTGCTTGACAGGAACACAGGTTATGCATAGATAGGGAAAGAGTCAATTTCACCTCGTGAAATGGCAGATTGGCTGACTGATTGTGCCTTTGGACCACAGCAGGGACAATTGTGAATACAACAGCAAGAGGATAAACACACATGCTAACAGCCACTATAACAAATCATTATTTCCACAATTCAGTTTCAGATCACGAGTCTGATGGCAATAGATCAATTTCCTAATGTTGTTTTTGGTCAGAAATGTCTCATTGTCTAAAACCTTCATGTACATGTACCCTCTCATACCTTGTGGGATTCTTCTGGGCTGAGTTCAGTACAAAACAGCCAGTAGCATACAGGATATTAGCAACCAGATTTTAACATGATCACATCTTGGCAAGCAAGAGATTCTTTTAGGAGCATCTCTAAATTCCACTCCATGTTCTCTACCGTGTTTAGAACAGCAGTATAATTGGACATGCTGTTCGGTGTTTATGTGGCCAATACCTTAAATGGTTCTATTTTCATGGTCAACTAACTGCGTTAGTACAGGAAAAAAGTTGTTTTAGCCTCTTTCATTATTCTGACATTCCAGAGGATTCTTTTTAGAAATCCTTTGTTAACAGCTACTAGATTGACTGACTTCAGTGAAGAACAGACCAAAGTGGCTGATACATTAAAAAAAAAGCCAGTCAAAATTCTGGGTCCTGTGACACTCCTTCTCACTGGGAAGATGAAATCATTTATACTTCTGGTTCAGGTTCTTCCGCAAAACAGATCAAATTTTAACACCATTAATTAAAGAGCACCTGTCAATTTTGAGACACAGCTGGTGTGCTGCTGCTTTAATCCTGTCCTGTGCATCAGCATGAGTCATGGACTCAGTACCGAAGCCATCAATAGCCAGGATGACATCTCCGGGACACAGGTTGGCAGCTGCCGCCTTGCTTCCTGGAGTAATCTGGAAGAGATCATTTAAAATCACGTTTAAAATCAACACCCTGCACGTTTAAAATCAACACCCTGGAGCATCTTGAGTTTTGTGCCCAACGTTTATATTTCACCTTGGTAACATTTTAAATGCTTCACTGGGCAGGACATATTAAATCTCACTTAAAATAACTCTTAATTGATCAGTTGTGCTACCTCTATTTTCCCATTATGTGAAATAATTTTGTTTCTTACTAACCACATTTCCTCCATCATGACATCTCTGATTCTCTTTTAAAACATCTTCCATAACTCCCTGTTTAGATCATATTTTCTTTGCTTTAAAGAAAATCATTTGTTTCTTAGGATTTTTTGTCACCCAGAACTCTCTATTTGGGAATAGAACTTTACTACATCTGGGAGCCTTAATATTTGAACTGAAACTACTTTAGCATCCCTATAATGCACCTGGGATATAGAAAGCTGGAAAGAGAATCACTCTTGTATTAACAAGAAGCAGCCAGATAATACGCAAAATTATGACTTTTCGTGGACTCTTCAGAGAGCCGAAGTTGCAGGGCAACCAACTAGCTTGGAATCTAAGGAAAGACGGGAGTCTCCGAGGAAAGACAAGCATGGGCTCACCTGTACCAGAGCATGGAGGAAGATGGGGCCAAATGTACTAGTTGTTAAGAAGAGTTTAGCTAAAATTATGAACAAATTGCTAAAGGCCAAGTATGAGTTAAGCATTGAGAGTCTAGAACCCGTGGGAACCACAGATACAAGAGAAGTTTGTATCTACTCACAGTCTCTCCTCCATGAATGAAGAACAGATGGAACAAATAGAAAACAACTAACAAGATGGTAGCTTTGAATTAAACCATACCAATAATTACATTATATGTAAATGGCCTAAAAACACATCACGTTCTGTTTTTTAACAGAGTTTGTCAAACTAGGTAAAAAAAAAAAAAAATAACGCAAGATCTAACCTTATGCTGTCTACCAGAAATCCACGTGGGTTTCTTTTTTGGAGGGGAGGTGGGGAATGATATGAGAAATGATATGGGGGGAAATGATGTGAGAAATGATATGAGAAAAATATGGTTGTTAAATGTTTAGAAAGTGGCATATCTGAAATTATTTCAGATATTTCAAATTATTTCAACAAAAACATGTTGAGTATACAGTTAAAGGCGATGATTGTTTTGATGGCTATACCTACTCCCAGTTTTTCTGGGTAAATCCCAACTATTTACAACTGCCTAATAGTCCTCACCTGGTCTCACCCTGCCTGCTTCTCTAACATCATCTCACACCATTCTCACTCCCCCGCCCCTCCCAATCCACTGCTCTACAGCTAGTCCGATTTCCTTTTAATTCCTCAAATAGGCCAAGCTTGCACCCTCTTCTGGGCTTTGTGCACACTGTTAACTTGCTCCTAAAATGCTTCCCCCGCCTTCACCCGGTTGCTTCTTCTCCTCCTTTTGGTTTAGGCTTAAATGTCATGTTCTCAGAGAGACCTCCCCAGACATCTGACGTAGTTTCTCCAGCCCCCCTCCCCACTGTTACACCCTATTGTCTTCTTTTATGAAGACAGTTTGTACTTTCATGTTTGCTTATTTACTTGTGTAGTGTCTGTTTTCCCAACTGGAAGTTCTTGAGGATATCGATAATATTATGTATATTCCTAATGCTTCACAGTGTATACTCAGTGTTTGGAATTGATGAATAATTACTTGAAAACTGAATGAAATGGACATTTAACTCAGAACTTGTGAAACAAAAATAACTAGTCCTTATATACCCAAAGATTATGGCTATTAATGTCAACCTGTCATTGTTCCTTTTGCAAGTTCCCACTGTTTAGATCAGAATAATATGTAGAACTTGACTTAAACCTCAAACTGCTCCAGGAATAAACTAGACCATTCCTAATGTTTAACTTGAGGATCAGTCATTAATTCATTTTTCGTCTCTTTGTTTAATCTAGTCATCAATTCGATTTAAGTGGCTCTAAGAGAGATCCAAGATTCATATAAATGAATAAAATTGCTAAAATGACAAATTCTCATGGGTCCTAGATCTTCAGTCTCATCACTAAAATGTTTATTGTACTCATTTCATGTCTGTGATCACCTCACTGTAGCAATCATGATAATTTCCAGAAGGGACAGATGATGGGGGCTGGGTGAGGACAACTGGAGATCATTATATCTCAGCTTTTAGGAGGCATTTCGTAGATGTTTTTCCATTTAGAAATTCTCCCACACTCAGAACTGTTAGAAGAATAAAAGTTTCCATCCCCAGTGTGACTTGTAGTGCTAAAAATAACCTCAAACTTTTAATTTTCTCTAGCTATAGTTCATCAAAATCAGTACCATCTATTTTTAAACTTCTAAGACCAAAATGCTTTTCTTTGAGTTGAAACATGAGAAAGCATGGCTCAATGTGTTTGCTTTTAAAGCCTCACCTAGCTTTTCTAATATACTTTAATTTGCTTTATATATAGTACTCGATCTAGGTTTAGAAGAGCCTAACATTATTTCTTAGCTCTGGTTCAGATGAGTGGAAGGTAGGGTTGTATGTATCTGTCTATATAAATTTTAAACGGAGATATCTGGGGTCCTGAACTTAGATACTGAATATTACTAAATGTTATTAACAACGTTAATATGGAAGTTAATAACTATTTTATGTTTATGCAAAGTATTACATTTGCAAAGCTCTTTCTAATAACTCTCACCATTACAACTCTAAGACAGTTCGGACAAAGAAGGCTGCTTCTCTTTTTCAGAGAACCTGTGGCTTCTCACTAAGGTGGTTGCAGTTGAACAGCTATGTCACCAGCGGTTTCATTAGCTAAATAGGAAAAGTGGTCGATAGTGATGCCAGAACCAACTTCTGACTTTGCGTTCAACCTGGCGATTGATGTCCTGGGACCTCCACATTAGGAGTTGATAAGAAAGAAAAGAATCTGTAGAGAAATGGATGAGAGACAAGGAGAAAACACGATCCTTCACTTCTTAATTCTCAAGTTCAGCTAGGATAGTGATCAGCAAATGGCCACTAAACTGGCCTGGTTTTTGTAAGTTAAACTATTTGTTTAATCATAAGAATGCATTATTTTCCAGCATGACTTTATATTATTTCTTTGTAGTTTATTTATATTACTTTATATTATTGCTCACAGTTTATTTTTAACATTTTCCCAAATGATGAGGAGAGAGAGCTAAAATGAGGCAAAGAGTTTTTCAGTGGCTTCTTCATTTTTCAGTTTCATTAGGGTCTCAAATGTCAAAAGCATTCAAGAGATCATGGGAAATAGTACTGCTGTCAATCACTTAGCACATCTTTTCTAACTTGTCTGATTAGAAGGATCACCGAGCGTCTTTGCTTAACATAAAGATTCCAGTCCAATCCAGATGCCTGGAATCACGAAACAGAAGCTGTAGCAGAGGAACTAGGGAATTTGTGTTTTTAACAAGTCCCTTAAGATGATTTCTGTTTTTCACATCAACCTATTACTTGGGTTTATTTGGAAAAAACTAACTTAAATCACAGGTAAAGCATCTGTCAATGTCCTATTAACTGTGGGAAACATGAGGGAAGTCCAGAATATCGCCCTGGTGGGATTTCTATATTAAGAATAAAAATGGTTGAAATAGTTATGGAGAAAGACAAGTATATACGGAAGGGCTGTCCTGTGGGGCCTGGATCTAAATAATAAGAAATCCCATTATTCAGTTGTTCTCCATTGCCTACAAATAAACTTCAGTACCTCACCTGGCATCCAAAGCCCTCCAGCACCTGGCTGCAGTCTACATTTCTAGTCCAATCAGTATCTCTGCAAGTAGCGCCTGGGCATGGGTATGTTCAGCTTATCTGGGTGAGGCTCATGTGCAGCCACAGGTGAGAACTATTATGGTGGTGTTATACTGTTGGTATCTTTTAAGATGAGAAAACTGTTGCTCAGAAAGTATAAGAAACTTGCTTAGGGTCACACATCCAGTGAAAATTTGAAATTCCTCGTGGGTCTGTCTAACTCTACAGCTCAAGCTTCTCCACTATCCCAAAATGCCACCCCTGCAGGTACTCTCTCTCCCCTGACTCCGCCCATCTCTTTGACCATACTTTTTTCATGGAATCCTGGACAAGTTGTATCATGGTAGTTTGTGTTCGTGTCTTTTCTGCTGATAACATGAACTTCTCAGGGGAGTAGAAACCCATTAAGTGATGACTGTATCCCGCACAGTGCCTTCCACATAAAATACCTTCTGCACTTAGTAGGTACTTGTGGGATGTATGAATGTTGGGAACAGATGAACCAGTGCTCCCGTGCAGACACGTCTTTGTCAAAACACAATTAAGTACAGTCACCCCTCTGAATCCGTGGGTTCCACATCCAGGATTCAACCAACCGAGGGTTGAAAATATTTGAAAAAAAATTCCAGGGAGTTCCAAAAAGCAAAACTTGAATTTGCCACATGTTGGCAACTATTTACATAGCATTTACATTGCGTTAGGTATTAGAAATAATCTAGAGATGATTTAAAGTATAGGGGAGGATGTACCTAGGTTATATGCAAATACCATTTTATATAAGAGACTTGAGCATCCTGGGGTTTTGGTGTCATTGCGGGGGGGGGGGTGTTGGGGGCATAGAGGAGTGGGCGTCCTGGAACCAATCCCTCAAGGATACCGAGGGCTACCTGGAAAAAGACTGTATTCAACTGTAAACATTTCTTTCTAAAAGTTCAAATTTCAAATATAATTTATATTAAAGTACTATTCAGTGTTAAAGCCTACAAAACTTAAGAATACACTGACATTTTCCGTGTTGGCACCCAAGTCCATATATAGCATTCTCGGTTAACAGTGATCTTGCTCCTGGGTGTGGTCTGTATAGAAAGGAGGGAAGAGGAACTGAGTGGGAAGGGACATGGTGGCATGAGATGTGTACAGTAGTTTTACATCGTGTACACAAAAGAAGCTTGTGCTTTATTCCAAATTGGACCATTTATGAAAACAAACCATCTGTAACTTGGCTGTGATAGTGGATCCACCTTCTGGGTGGTCCAAACATTTAAGAAAGAAAGAGACTCCTTAGAACCTTCTTGCCAGAAAAAAAAACAGCTGCTCGCTTAGAGATGTGAACCTTAAACTTTATTCTGTGAAATGCCTAGGCCAGTTGTTTATGGTGTTTGCGGTAGCAACTCCCTGCTGCATGCTGAACAACTGAAACTTAAATTCATATTGCACGAAGTAGAGCACACCCTTGCCTAGAAACCGCTTTCCTACAAATCGTATCACAACCGTATCACAATGGCTCAAAAAAGTTTTTGAGATTGTCTGGTGTTTGATTTACCTTCTCATGTTTTTTATGATACAAAGTTTCACCCAGCTGATGCATTGGATGGTAAACAATTGCAGGGTGGGGACCCTTTGTCCTAATTTTGTGAATTGTAATTTCAGCTGATGGAGGGAATTACTTTGTAAATCCTGCCCCCAGCAGAGGGTGGAGCAGAGGACCACAGTCTAAGGAGCATTTCTATAATCTGCTTTTGTAGAGTGTGAGGAAGGGAGGGGAGGGCGTTGCTTGTAGGACAAAAATTGATTTAATTGACTCGAGGACTATATCTCATTCATGGGACTTTTTGTGGTGTTAAGTGCAGGCATTGGCATTTTCATTCTTTGTATGCTTAAGAACTTATGTAAAACAGACAAATCAATTAACAATAAAACAGTTCTCCTTTTTCTTTATTGTGGAATACTTCTGAGGACACAGTTTGCACCTATTATGAAAATAAATTTATGTCAAAAGTGAACAATTTATTCACTCATATTATGTCTGTTTGTATCCTGTGACCTGTATGAGGTACTAGACACTGTGCTCGGCACTGAACAGCCCCCAAATTTGCCAGTTGTTGCCCTGAGGGGGGAGCATTCCATCTGTGGGATACAGATGTACTCAACCATCTGTGGTACAAGGCATGTTATAAGGAGAGGTTGTAGGTCAAGAGCTACAGTAATTAAATGGATGAAATGATGACTGCTCGAAGAAGGCTGGAGAAGTGGTATTTGAATGGGTTTCCACAGGCTCAGAGGACAGTGGAGTGGGTGGGGAAGAGAATTCTGGAGAAAAATGATAGCAGGGGCAAAGCCATGTTACAGAAATCATAAGTGGTCCAGAGTATGGGCACCACTACCTATTTATGGAGTGAGAGGAGGAAAGGAGAGAGGAAATGAACTTGAAAACTTGAGCTGGGAGAGAGGGTGAAAGCCATGAATTTCGTGCTACAGACCACACATTTTTTTCTCTATAAACTGTGGATGCCACTGAAGGATTTTTAAGAATGGGGAAGATAGGAGCAACCAGCAACCATCTCAAAGATGGCTGGTAAGAATATGCAGGGTGAATTGGAGAGGGGAGACAACAGCTAGGTGTGAAATTAGGAAACCTTGCCTGGGGACAGTGGTAGAAAAAAAGGAAAGTGGTAGATCTGAAAGATGTAGCATCAGTAGGACCAGGGGATGAGTTGCATGGCACAAAACGCCTGTTTGGAAATATCTGTACAATAAGCAGCATCTTTCACGTGTGTGGGCTTCAGGATGCAGGCTTTGGAGGCAGGTCGACCTGCGTCAAATTCTGCCCTGCCGCCTGTGGTCATCGACAGGTTAATGAATCTCTTGCAGCCCCACTCTTTTCATCTGCAGAAAGGGATATTACTACTACTACTCTGATAGGATTCTTGTGAGATCTAAGTGAGTGCATATATAGGGCTTAGAAGAGTGCATAGCAGGCAACAGAGTATACTAACACGCACACAGTCTCATTCACTACCTTTTAACACAGTATAAAAATATTAATAGAATTATTCTACTACCTAATTACAACACTGATAATTATGTTTGTGTAATATTTTTTAGTCTTTTTTCCAAATGAGTTTTAGTATTCTTATAATTTCAGTGGAAATACTCTCAATTAGGTGTTCACTAAGGCAAAAAAGTTCACATGAATATGTTTTCATTTATTCAACAAGAATCTATTTATGTGAATGGCTTTGGGTACACTTGGAATACAAAACAGTTTAGTTCACCCGCTCTCCTTGAGTTAAATTAAAGAGAAAAGCCGTAGTCAAATGAAATTATCAGATGTGTTCGTGCACTGTTATTGAACCAAGTGTCAATATGAGTGATACAAATTAGTTATGAGTTAAAAATTCAAACGGAATTGGCTTCCCAAACAATAACTGTCATCAGATCAAATATATTTACCGATAGCTCCTGCAGTCAACTGCAAAATGTTAAGTTCTGCTTTGAAATAAACACTGTTTATAATGTCAACAACTCAACATTTCAAACATAAGATTAATCATATTGACATGTTCCACAGTAATAGTGAGATATTTCTTTTATAAATCACTGACAGGATTTCTGTGACAAAATTATTCCTTTAAGGTTTAATATAAATATGGTTTATCCTTTGTAAGGATTCAAGAGCTTATTTCATTTAATATAAACAAATGAACACTATACTTCAGAAACTTTAAAAATATTTCTTCGTAGAGATAATGCAAGCTGTTTCCTTTGGTAAATCCATAAAAGGCATTGCTTGGCTCAGGTCACTGAACCATTTTCTGCCTAATTTACTTAGGAACATTTTTGGGGTATGTTAAGTTTTCATGTCTCATATGAAAACACATGTCAGATATGTTTATATGTTTTCAAAAAATGTAAAACAAAGCTTGAAATGTTCCATGGTATGCATCTGTTCCATGAATACATGTTTTGAGATATTTTTAAAAGCCATTCATTCTTAGGACTTGTAAGTAGAACAGAATTTAAAAAGTATTACCTTGTTCAAAGCCTATGTGAGGATATCAGATTATAAGGTATACATTTATAAAATATAGTATAAGCAGTAAGGAACAAAATAAAGCATAGTAAAGGTATAAATATTCTGAAAGTTTATGTTTTAAAATTAGGTTTAATAGGCTTTATATGTGATCATTGAAATAATAATAATTTTCTGTTAAGACAAACACATGTTGGAAAAAAGGTCAACTAGACCAACTAGACATTTACTGACGACAGATCCTGAAGTATCCATTTTCTTTTTTCTTAATTAGACAATACTTTAGAGAATATTAAGTAAGGAAAGCTTGACTTTGATGGTCAAGTATTCAGAGTTATGAGGCTGAGGATGGTTCTCCATCAGGTAAACGAAACTATCTGACACATTTTCTTTGTAGTTTGAGTTGTAGATGATGATTTCTAAGCCAAGTTCCAGCTTTGGAAAATATTTATTCAAAATGCCTGGAAACCTAGGAATACAGATTAGTGACATTGTCCCTGTCTGGGCTGATATGAGCGCTTCCAACTTGGCCAGCCGAGGTCTTGCCCTGCGAACAGCGCCCTGCTGAAGTTTTCCTCCAGACAGGGAAAGCGCTCAGTTGCCTGTCTCTCTCCAACAAACAGCCACCACTGTCTCTCCTTCTCTGGACCCTATCTCATTTGTTATTGAAAGGAGACCCGGAGGGGAGGGCGAGAAGGCAGCCCACCTCGCAGCCTCGCCTTCTCTGAGCGCAGGGAAACCACGCCGTCCGTTCTTCTCTCCTCGGAAAGTTGCTGAAGGCCAACAGGTTGCAGACAGAGACCATTGGAACTGACTGGATTAATTCTCTAAGCTGCGCTGCATCCTCCAGACCTAGTTTGCCAAGGTGCTGCCCTCCCTCGAACCGTGAACCCGAAGCCGAGGCCCCACCCAGCGCACCCCAGTGCCTCGCTGGCCACTCCTCTCCAGGGGGCCCCGCGGCACGCCAGAGTCCCCGACTTGCAGCAGAAGAACGGAAAACACCTACCCTGGTGATGATCAAAGGCTGGTTGAAGTCTATGCCCCCCGAGAGTCTGAAGCCCCAGGGCGCAGGGCCCGGCAGGACCACGTTTTGGGGCATGGTGCCTCCTGGCACGGCCTTTCTGTGGCGGGGGCGCAACGAGTGTCCCCGAGCGGAACAGCCCACTCTGCTCCTGGGGCAGTGTCCTCGCCGGACCGCGGCCGGGGAGCTTTATCCCCGCTCCCGAGTGACGTCACTGGCCTCCCCTCCTCCCCCCCTCCTCCCACCAAGGAGAGCTCCAACTTTGGAAGAAAGAGACGCGCCAGACCCGCGGGAGTTTACAGACGCGCACCGAGCCGGTGCAGCCTCCCAGACCTCTAGGGCGGACGCTGAAGGAGGCTTCGGGTTACAACTCCCACCACTCTCTCTCTTTTTAACATCTTTATTGGAGTATAATTGCTTTACAATGGTGTGTTAGTTTCTGCTTTATAACAAAGTGTATCAGCTATACATATATCCCCCCATATCTCCTCCCTCTTGCGTCTCCCTCCCATCCTCCCTATCCCACCCCTCTAGGTGGTCACAAAGCACCGAGTTGATCTCCCTGTGCTATGCGGCTGCTTCCCACTAGCTATCTATTTTACATTTGGTAGTGTATGTATGTCCATGCCACTCTCTCACTTGGTCCCAGCTTACCCTTCCCCCTCCCCATGTCCTCAAGTCCATACCCTACGTCTGCATCTCTATTCCTGTCCTGCCCCTAGGTTCTTCATAACCATTTTTTAATAGATTCCATATATATGTGTTAGCATACGGTATTTGTTTTTCTCTTTCTGACTTACTTCACTCTGTATGACAGACTCTAGGTCCATCCACCTCACTACAAATAACTCAGTTTCATTTCTTTTAATGGCTGAGTAATATTCCATTGTATATATGTGCCACATCTTCTTTATCCATTCATCTGTCGATGGACACTTAGGTTGCTTCCATGTCCTGGCTATTGTAAATAGTGCTGCAATGGACATTGTGGTACATGACTCTTTTTGAATTATGGTTTTCTCAGGGTATATGCCCAGTAGTGGGATTGCTGGGTCGTATGTCGTTCTATTTTTAGTTTTTTAAGGAACCTCTATACTGTTCTCCACAGTGGCTGTATCAATTTACATTCCCACCAACAGTGCAAGAAGGTTCCCTTTTCTCCACACCCTCTCCAGCATTTATTGTTTGTAGATTTTTTGATGATGGCCATTCTGACTGGTGTGAGGTGATACCTCATTGTAGTTTGGACTTGCATTTCTCTAATGATTAGTGATGTTGAGTATCCTTTCATGTGTTTGTTGGCAATCTGTATATATTGTTTGGAGAAATGTCTATTTAGGTCTTCTGCCCGTTTTTGGATTGGGTTGTTTGTTTTCTTGATATTGAGCTGCATGAGCTGCTTGTAAATTTTGGAGATGAATCCTTTGTCAATTGCTTCATTTGCAAATATTTTCTCCCATTCTGAGGGTTGTCTTTTCATCTTGTTTATGTTTTCCTTTGCTGTGCAAAAGCTTTTAAGTTTTATTAGGTCCCATTTGTTTATTTTTGTTTTTATTTCCATTTCTCTAGAAGGTGGGTCAGAAAGATCCTTTTGACCCATCACTCTCTCAAAGTAATGCCTGTCCTCCTGTTTATCTTCTGCTTGGAGCTCAGCAGTGAGCTTCATTCGAAGTTAGCACAGGGAACTCTACCTAATGCACTGCGGTAACCTAAATGGGAGGGAAGTCCAAAAGGGAGGGGATATCTGTATGTGCATGACTGACTCATTTTGTTGTGCGTTGGAGGCTAACACAACATTGTAAGGCAACCATACTCCAATAAAAAATTTTTTAAAAAGTCTATCTCCACCAGAAAAAAAAAAAAGCAGTTAAACCATGGCCTCTATACTTTCAATTAAAATAAAACACAAGCATCAGGAATGCAATTGGTTATTTAGCAGTTTTGAGTGTGCTAATGTTTACTTACTAGCTGTGTGGTTAAATTACTTAACATTCTTAAGCCTCAGTTTCCTCATCTGTAAAATAGGGGTAATAATGGTACTTCTCCGGTAGGGTCGCTCCGAGAATTAAATGAGCTATCTCTGCACAGTGCCTGGCACAGCACGAGTGCTCAGTAAATATTAAGCATTTCTGAAATTAAGTACATATAGTCATATATATTTGTGGGTATATGTAATATATGTGAATACAAACATATTAAAATTTTATTTTTTAAAAATGAAGAAATCTAAAAGTGAAAATGTCATGCAAAGGTACCCTATCCAATGAGCCATCTAAAAGTATATATGAGAAGACAATTCGTCAGTATACTCAAAGTATAGTTTAATTTTGATTGGAATAATTGTCACCTCCCTCAAATTCAGTCTCTAAACCTGTTTTTGACACGTGGGTGTCAAGTATTAACAGAAACCGAGGAGTTGAGACTGTCCTGTGTGGACGGTACAGGAGCAGCCCCAAACAGGATGGAACTGCATGGAGGAAAAGGAGAGAGGGTGGGTATTCACTGAGCATCTTCATGGTCCAGGGCAGTGGTGATTGCTTTACCCGTGTCGTCTTCATTCTCATGGCAAGACCATCAGATTGCTACTATTATTCCCTTTTTTTTTTTTTTTTAGTAAAGAAGTAATTTCTTAGAAGTTGAGTTATTTGCATAGAATCACGCAGCTAATAAGTGATACAATTGTGATCACAAACCCAGGTCTGCCTGACTCCAATGTGTGCCTGGTATAGGTCTGAAGACCAGGAGAGTCTGGGGAGGGTCCTATCTTGGCTCAGTGTAGAATCAGGTATTTCTGGTATTGTACTCCAGGATGTTCTGATTCCCAAGGAGAGGGGGAGGGATGAGGGATAAGAGTATGAAGTGCTTTAAAAGCCCAAGAATGAGAGTCATGGACTTCATGCCCAGTATGATAGGGCTGTGTCAGTCCAGGAGAGCAGAGCTGCAACACACTTTATTAACAGCATAGTCTGTTTGGATGTGGTTTTAAGACTGATAGAGAAGGGAGATTTAGGAAGCTGTAAGCAAAGCGGACTAGCCTGGTGATAGTGTAAATCACAAAACCTGGATTGGAACTCCTTTGTCCACTGTGGTAGATTATATAAAAGTCCCAGGGGATAGGTGTTTTCTAGTCCCAAACATTTTCCAGTGCCCCACCTATGTTGGGTTATCAAGGAAGTAATCATATATTCTTGTTGATTTTTGCCTATTTGGGCTGGCTATATTGTCACAAAGCACATTTCCTCTGTCAGTCACTGGCTGTGTCTGCATGGTAGACACACACACACACACACACACACACACACACACACACACAGAGGTCAATTCAGGAAAAAAATCAGATAAGTTATTTAGTATTGTGTAATTGTAACCATCAGTTGTTTATACCTTATCTCATGAGCTGGCTCATATAACAAGTTGATCGTATGTTTTTATTTTTTTGTCATTTTTGTTTTTTTTTTCTGTCTTTTTACCGGTCGTTTTGGCATCATGTAGATGTAAGCAACATCTGTACAATATTAATATAATACCTGATGAGTTCGTAAGGCTTTGCAGAGAGCATGGAAATCAGGGACCTGAAATAGACAGTTTTCCTATATCCTGCTGTTCACTGATGTCACCAGAAAGGTGTTCAGAGGTGACTGTCAAGGTGGAGGTGAGAATAGCCGTGAGGCAGTGTTCTAAGGAAGAAACAGTGACCCAGTCCTAACTAGTCCTAGAGGTTCCTGCTTTTGGTTTGGGTACTGTCCTAAAAAGGAGTTCTTTCTGGATGAGCATTTCATTTATTTTCTTTTTTATATTTGCCTTTTGAAAGGATTATGATAAACTATGGTTCCATTAAATATTACTTTTGTGATTATTATTTGAAACCATGTTTAGAAAGCCCTTTAAGGTTTTCCTTTTAGAATAAGTTTAATAAAATTGTTCATTCTACTCTTGTATAATTGGAAAACTTTTCTGTTAGTTATAATAATCATCTCATCTATTTTAATCCTCAAATCTATAATCTTAACCTTGAACTTTCATTTATTTTCTGATCCTGTTTTTCTAACCACCTCCTGGTACAAATACAGTTCAACCTGTGAAAAACCAAATCCATCCTTTTCTTTAATCACCTCAAACTGAATTCCTGGCCTCCATGCCTTTTAATTTTCTCGTTTCTGTTCATTTTTGTACTCCTGTTCCAGGTTTCTAGGATAGATGTTGTAAATTTTCCCTCTTCTTTATTTCTTATATATCAAATATCACTATGTATTGTGACTTCTTTTATTTCTTCATTCAACAAACATTTATTGAACATCTGTGACATACCAGGCACTGGGAATGCAAAGATAAGACGAACTTTCTGTCCTCTAGGAGCCAGTAATAAAATAAGGGAGATGGAGATGTAAAACGTGATCACATTATGTGTTGAGGCTGGGACAAGATTTTGTACAGTGATGCGACAAGAGTAAGTAATCAACTCTCCTTGAGGAAAGTATCCATGAAGGGGTGCTGGGTCTTGAGGGGTAAGAGTCTTCCAGGTGACTGGGGATTGGAAAGGGAACAGGAAGGAAGATGTTCAAGGCAGAAGGCGCTGTAGAGGATGTGTGGTGGCAGGGAGGCAAGAAACAGGTGGCAAATTAGGAAATAGTAAGTGATTGGTATGGACAGAGTTTAGCCCATTAGGTAGGAACAGGAGGCCAGGGTCATAGCGGTCAGAAGCCAGATCAGAGGGAATTTTGTGTGTTACGCTAGCATTTTGACTTTATTCTATTGGGAGCTTTGGAAGAGTTTTAAGCAACATGTATAATCATCAATTTTGCATTTTATTATCATCATTCTGGGAAGTGGGAGGATGAATCACAATTGCAGGAGATAGGAAGCAAGGAATCCAGTTAAAACTTAACGGCAATAATCCAGGAGAAGACGTCGATTTGGGTAGCGGGGATAAAGAAGTGTGGCAGCTATGAGGACCTTAAGTAGGTTCATTGACACAGTCTGGGGACAGTTCTCACATGGGGGATTAGGGAGAGGCTAGGCAATGGCTCCCAGACTTCGTTGCATGTTACATGAATGGTGGAATTATTAACAAGGAGAAAATATATAAGAAGGACAGAAAGGCATTTTTGGTTTAATGAGGGAGTGGTGGATTGAAGCACAGTTTTTGTCATGCTGGGTTTGAAATACCTGTAGAGTATGTGTGCTGTTTAGTGTACTGGTTATCAGACTACACTTTGGAGCCAGACTGCCTGAGTGGTGTCTTAGTTCCATTGTACTTGTTATGTGAGCTTAGGCAAGATTAACATTTTTGTTAAAATGATGATAATAATAGTACTTGCCTCCTAGAGTTATCGCGAGGCTTATATGAGTTAATAAGTACAAAGTTCTCAGAACTGCGTCTGGCACATGCTATGTGTGTATAATCCTTTGCCATTATTAGTGGTAGTAGTGTAGTAAGCAATTGGAGATATAAGTTTAGAGCAATTAGATATATTAATCTAGAGATCTCAACTTGAATAGTTTGGAACTATAGTAGAATCTGTATCTATGAGTGCTAGAGGTTTTTTTAAAAAAAAATTGGTTGCAGTTTCTTTGACATTCCTCGTTTTGAGAGATGGAGTTGATGTTCCCTCCTCTTGAACTTGGGTAGTTGTATGTGACTCATGTTACCAGTAAAATGTGGTTGAAGTGACATTGTGTGACTTCTGAGGCTAGGTCAGAAAGGGTGATCTCACTGCTGCCTTGTTGATTGTAATACTTGTGCCTGAAGCCCTCAGCTGCCATGTAAGAGGTCTGAGGTTCCATGCTGTAAGGGAGCCCAAGTGCATGGAGAGGTCACATGTCAGTACTACTATTCGTAGCCCCAAACCAGACCCCAGGCATGTGAGTAAAGATTCCTCCTTCCAGTCCCCAGCCCTTAAGTCACTCAAGCTTCCAAGTCCCCTCAGCTCAGGCTTCAGACATCGTCAGCTGAGGAGAGTCCTCCAAGCTGTTGGAGGACTTGGAAAGTCCTTGGAAAGTACCCTTTCCAAGCTGTTGGCCTGCACAATCTGTGAACATAATAAAATGGTTGCTTTAAGCTTCTAAATTTTAAAATAATTTGTGACATAGCAATAGTAACAGGATGAAATCACCCAAGGGGATTAGATGATCAAGGCAACAAAAGAAGATGATTAATGATCACGCTCTGAGGAACAGCAGAAACAGGAGCATTTAACGGGCAGGAGAATAGGAGGATCACAGGAGAAGAAGATGCTCTTCCTCTTACAAAGTGTTTAAAAGAAGCTGTGAACGTGGTGGCATGGAAGACAAATGAGGAGAAGAATTCAAGGAGAGAAGGCAAATATTATTGGGAGGTGAAATCAAAGTTGTCAGAGTGCCTATTAGATTTGGTAATTGAGGCGTTCTAGGTCTGAGAACAGTGAATCACTTTGCTCTACACCTGAAGCTATAACACAGCACTGTTAATCAATTATACTCCTATATAAAATAAAAACAAAAAAAAATTAAAAAATGGTGAGGACAGAAGCAGACTGCTGTGGTTTGAAGAACAGTGGGAGGACAGGTGAAGATGGACTATCTTTTTAAGGAATTTGATAATGAAAGGAAAGGGGAGACGGAGGATGGTCAGCGGGGGGGTGGTGCAGGTCAAGAGAAAGAACTTTTTTTTTAAAAGATGGGAAGCTTAGCAGTATTTGCTGAAGTCAGAGAAAAGTAGATGCTGGAGAACCATGTGGAATGTGGAGGAAGCAGCTTTGACACGAGAGGTGGAAGTAGAGGTCTTGAAGAGGACAGACCCTTTTCTTCTGAGGGTGGATGGACTTCCCCTAAATTGAGGTGTGTTAGCAATAAAATAGACTACCTAGTTCTCTTCATCTAAAATTCTCCCTGCCTCTTTCAGGCACTCAGTGGCTTCACCTTCTGACAGTGGCAAGTGTTCTGAGACTGCCTTCTTGCCAAAAAAATCTCTCCTTCTCTTTCTACCTCATGGTCTACTGCCAGATTGAAATCCTGTCTTTCTCTTGGATAGGAACCTACAATAGCACTTCCCTGCCCCTAGGACAGAGCCAAAGTCTGTTAACGAAGGCCTTTTATCATTTGACGCAAGCCATGGATGCTGTTCAAACTCGGTCTCCTGATCACACACAGTCACTGTCGCGCCTGCATGGTGGGCTCTGACTCCCCTTCCCAAGCTCTTTTCTATAGTTAAAAATGTTTTTCTCCCTCCCTCCCTTCCTACCTTCATCTCTTCTTCCTTCCCTACTTCCCTTCCTTTCTGTCTTTACAGGAGGAGTATGTGTTTGTTTAAGTCTGAGATCCCTTAGCCGGTGGTTCTGAATTTTGATGTGCATTAGGAGAGCCTAGGCGCTTATTAGAGATGCAGATTGCTGGGCTCCACTCTCCAGAGATCTGAATTCAGTTGCTGGGGCCAAAATCCGTTGTGGGTGGTCTGTGGACCACACATTAAGAAAAAGTAATTCAAATCAACACATAGGATTATAATTTCTTATACTGTGTCTTTATATGTGTGGTTCATCCTTTCTGGAATGTTCTCTTTTGTCTATCGCATCCCACTCTCTTTCCACATTTTCTGGGAAGACTCGATTGGCCACCAGTATCTACCTCACACTTTTTCTCTACTTAACTCTTATTTCTTGTCAATATATCTCAAGTTTGAATTCAGCTGTTCTCCAGTATTTTGAGAGGCACATAATCTTACAAGGATGACTTTTTCATGAGAGCTGTTTTTGCGTTTCCAACCAGACAATAGGCTCCTCCAGGTAAGGGGTCTTATTTCTTTGGAATTTACCAGAACTACTATCCAGTGCTGGGCCCTGAGGAGGTGGTCAGTAATTACTGATAGGTTGAAACAGGTTTTGGTCTTGATTGGAGTTGGTTGGGTGGGGGAAGCTCATTCCTCCTTCTCAATTCTTCCTTCTACGATTGTCCTGCCAAGAAGCACCTTCATTGACAGTCGCTGTTATGCCCGTTGTTTAAGCTTCCCCAACTCTACCTTGCTGTTGCTGTATTTGCATGTCCTTGCTGGTCTGGCTGCACAAACCAACTTTTCCAGGGGCCCGGGCAGCCAGCCAGAGCTCCCAAGCCCTTCCATGCATTGTGCCCAACTTCCTCTTTGGTAAGAGCCTGTGTGATTTTCATGCTTTGGAGGATTTGGACTCTTGTGAAATGCCTTCTGGGGAATTAGCCACACTGAATTCCATGCTTTGTGTCTGCCCTCAGTGCTGTCAGGAGCCTATATTGTTTCATTCCCACGTCGTCACACTCCTTGGGACAATGCGACGGTTCAGCTCAAGTTCATTTGGTATTCCCCTCTGAAGTGTCACTTTTTCCCACCGTTTTTACTGAATTAACTAATAACAATCAAGGGACTCATCAGTATGCTGGAAACATAAACTGAGGCCTTGTAGAATGTGCAGCAAATAGGGGTGTCTCCTCTGTTACTGCTGATGGCTGCCATTTTGGTGCTAGTGCCTTTGCAAATTGCAGGGTCAGAGAGAGAGAGAGAGAGAGAGAGAGAGAGAGTTGGTCAGAGTAGGGGAGATTTTAATATGTTTTCCCATTGAAGCAGCTTATCTGGGGCATTTCTATCCTTACTAGATTGTCTTCTGGGTGAACTTCAAGCTGAGTAAAGGCAGGTTGCTTCCTGTCACTGGCAGGTTGAGAAAGATGCTTCTTTCTTTGTGGACTACTTACCTGTTTCTGATTCTGCTAAAGTGATCTTGATCAGGAGAACTACTATGGGGTGTCAGGCATTGTGCTAAGCATTTAACAGGCTAGTTATTTCTAATTCTTAAGACAATCCTGCAGAATAGATATTACCTTCCTAGGATACAGGGCCTGTGAGAGGATAAGGAATGTGCCCGAGATCTTATACCTGGTAAGTGGCAGAGCTGGATTCAAACCTAGATCTGCCCCTTTCTGCCACTTCCTGATTCTTCCGCTATTTCATGTTGCCTCAGTGCACATTTGCTAAGGTTTATTGACCCCAGAGCACTTCTAACAACCTCTACAGACTGTTTGGTGCCATAGTTTGAGGTCTTCGAAGAGCCAGCAGGTCATTTTCCATGGGGACCAAGGTGGCGTCACAAATCCCAGTGGAAAAGGGCTCCTCAGAAAGTTGGAGTTGCCCTCACTCACTGCAGCCTGTTATTGCTGTTATCAGGATCCTAGAAATTCCTGCCTAAACGTGTCTTGGAAAATCAAAGACCTAATCTTCAGTCGAATGGTATTTTACTTGGTAGGGTTAATTGCCCTCAGATTCTATCTAGATGTACCTTCACATTTTTCACAACATTTGCAAGCGATCAGAAGAGCCAGGATGCATAGTTATAATAGAAACACATTGGAACCCATTCTTCGGTAACAGAGACCATGTGTTTTACGGCTTTTCTGTTTGGAGTCGGTTTATCATCACTATAAAAACATTTCAGATGAGAACCGAGTGTGTGGAAACCCAGGGGAAACGTACAGGGAGCTCTAGATTTAGATGGCTGGATGCCTGGCCTGGGTTTAGTCACTTAGAAGGTTTAAAGCGAAGCACTAATGCTAAAATTTAATCTATCACAGACGCCTTGGCCATGTCCCTGAGTGTTTCCACCTGCTTCACTGCTGGGCTCTATGGCTGGTAGCCTAATAAATAAAATGTGTGTGTTCTGTACTTAGTATATCAGTTTAGTCAAGAGAGCACTTGGTCCCATATATAGTCATCTTAGTGGGCCCTCGTTTTCTTTTTTTAAATTCTTTAAAACGTAAGATGAAAAATGGAGATAATAACTAATGAGTAATTACTTTATAGAGTCCGTGTTTATATTATCTGGAAAATGTTATTCCTGTTCTAGAATACTGGGCTCAGCCTCCTCTTGTGTGGGAGACACATTCAGGAGTGGAGGAAAATTAGTACTTCTGCCCTGTTTTTCCCAGTTTTCTGGTGACACTGGGAAGGAAATGAGCATTTTAGGTTCCAAGTCCTGGCAAGTGGTAGCGGTTGGAGGAAAGCCTTCTCTCTACTGGAAAGGCATCTGCAGAGAACATACGTTTGCTGCTCCCCTAGAATAATGAACTCACTAAGTTTTAGACATAGAATTGGATGCTCGAGGTACAAATTAAAACCAAACTCAGCAAAGGCTCTGGGCCGAGGCGTCCGGACCCTGTCATACCAGAATCTTCCGGATTTTTTCTGACATACATCACTGGAAGGCCCTTAGTACCTTCAAAGGCCTCTTCGATAATTGCCTCTTAAATTTCAATGATCCCCAGGCTCATCCCGTGTTCTGGAATTTCACTGGGTGGCTTCATGAAAACCCATGGCTTTTTTACTTAAAAATTAAAGCCTGTCTCCCCCAGTCCTTTTTTTTTTTTACTGGATGCAAGATCCATATATTGAAATATTGAAATGTCTGTTAACTTTTTCCCTCAGAGAAACTCAGGCTCGACTTTACCAAAATCCGAACCTTTTGCTTCTTTCCCTTCCTCTCCCCTCTGTTCTGGTGAAGAGCTTCCCCGGGATTGTTATTCAAGGCTCAGACCTGAGTGTTGTCGTCCCCTCCTGCCCTCAGCCACCCTGAATAATGAGCGCTCCCCACATGTTGTTTGATTCCATGGATATGAATATTCAGAATCGGCAAGTCCCTGGAGACAGAAAGCAGATTAGTTATTGCTGGGGCTGGAGAGTGTGGGAAATGGGGAGCGACTATTTGATGGGTGCAGGATTTCCTTTTGGGGGTGATGAAAAGATTCTGGAAGTAGACAGTGGTGATGGTTGTACAACATTGAGAATGCACTTAATGCCACTGAATTGCATACTTTAAAATGGTTAAAGTGTTAAGTTTTATGCTGTGTGTGTTAGCTTGGGCTGCCCTATCAGAATACCACAGACTGGGTGGTTTAAACAACAGAAATTCATTTTCTCATGATTCTGGAGGCTGGGAAATTTAAAATCAAGGTTCCAACAGGGTTGATGTCTGGTGCTCTCCCCTTGAGTTGCAGATGGCTGCCTTGCTACTGTGAGCTCGCGTGGCCTTTATGCCCTGCACTTGGAGAGAGGGTGAACAGGCTGCTCTCTGGTGTTTCCTCTTATAAGGACGCTAATCCTATCAGATTAGGTTCCCACTCTTATGACCTCATTTAACCTTAATTACCCCCTCACTCCACATACAGCCACATTGGGGGTTAGAGTTTCAACGTATAAATTCTGGGGGGACACAATTCATTATGTGACACATAGCATTATGTGTATTTTACCACAATAAAAAATATTATTTGAGCTACTGTGTGGAGCATGGATTATAGTGAAAGGAGGGAGACTAGTTAAGACACTAATACAGTAATCTAAGTGAGAAATGATGGCAGTGGTAGAGAGGAGCATTTAGTTTCTACCCTTCTTATTTTCACTTGGAGAGATTCTCTACTTGGCTTATCACCCCACCCCTTCCTCTTCCTGTTTCCTAACTGGTATTTGAAAGCCGTTGGTCCACATTTCTTAATTGGGTGGAGTTACTCTAAGGATGGGGGGTTCTGTGCCTTTTCTTCCCTCTGCTCTCCAGTGTGAGGTAGTAGTCCTGTTCTGCAGACCCCAAATTCCCCCTGGAGCACGGGCAGTGCCCAGAATGGGGTGGGATGGGGTGGGAGGCAGAGAGTGTCAACAGGCTCACTTGACTACAAACCAAATCTCTGACTCTAATCAGCTTCATCATGACGCAGGTGATATTTTGCTTTCCATCTTCACGACTCGTTTAGCCTGCTCCACAGAGCCTTCAAATCGCAGCTCCAGTGTTACTTTCTCTGAGCGGTATTCCCTGGCCACCCTCCACCCCCAGTCTCCAGTATGGTTTCTGTGCATAGGCCCATGTGCATTCCCCTCGCTTAGCACATAACAAACCATACTGCAGTCACTTATTAGTGTCCTCTCTGGGAGAGATAAAGCCACTGCGTTCCACATACACATCATACTTCATACTATTGCAATGCAGGGGTCTAAAGACGTTAAGCTTCTTAAGGGTGAGGTCAGTCTTACTCACTTTCCATTTCCTGTGCCTGATATAATGTCTGACACAACATAAGTGCTCAATAAATGTTTGTTGAATACACAGCTCCAATAGCACAGTTAGTGTTCCTACTTCACCTTTTTTAAATAACAGAGAGAACATAAGAAACCCTCTAAATCTTTATAACTTACTGTCAAAAGTTGACTTACTATCAAATAGTTGACTGTTACCAAAAAAAAACAAAAGATAACAAGCGTTGGAGAGAATGTGGAGAAATTGGAACCCTTGAACACTGTTGGTGGGAATGGAAAATGCTGCAGCCACTATGGAAAATAGGATGGTGGTTCCTCAAAAATTTTTAAATAGAATTACCATGTGATCCAGCAATCCGACTTCTGGGTATATACCCCAATTAATTGAAATCCGGATCTTACAGAGATATTTGAACTTCCATGATTACTGCAGCATTATTCACAATAGCCGAGATATGGAAACAACCTAAATGTCCATTGACAGATGAATGGATAAAGAAAATGTGGTATATACATACAGTAGAATATTATTCAGCCTTGAAAAATAAGGAAATCCTGCCATATGTGACAACCTGGATGAACTTGGAGGACATTATGTTAAGTGAAATGAGCCAGTCACAAAAGGACACATACTGCATAATGTCACTTAGATGAGGTATCTAAAATGGTCAAACTCATAGAAACTCAGAAACAGAAACAGGGTCCTGAGGGGAGAAGGAAATGAGGAACTGCTGTTCAGTGGGTATAAAATTTCAGTTATGCAAGGTGAATAAGTTCTAGATCTGCTGTACAGCACTGTGCCTGTAGCTAGCCATACTGTACTGTACACTTAAAATTTTGCTAAGGGGGTAGATCTCATATTAGGTGTTCTTACCACACAAAAATGTTAACTTGAATCTTCGAAGAGACTGGATCCATAATTCACTTGTAAATTAGTCAGCTAACAAAAGATGGTCAGCGAGGCAACTGGAGTTCTTTCATGCTTTTGATAAACTCTCCACTGTGATACTCAGCTGGAGCTTGTAGTCTTCTTTGAAGGTTTTCTGAATCCCTACAGTTAAGGAGTGCTATTATCTTCTTGGAGCTGATTGCCTGAAAGTTAATCAGCACATGAAACTGGTTTATGTTTTCTGTTCTCAGGACAGTAAAAGGTAGCAATATTCTTGGGGCCATCTATATTCTCAGAAAATTGAAAGGTGTAGGTACAAATTATGTATTTCTTTAGGTGCAGAAATGAATTCCTTTCAAGAAGTCAGGGGCTTTGGGGAATTTTCTACCAACAGTTATGAGTTTTTGCTGTTCTGTACGTACGTTCTCATCTAATTTCCCTATAACTAGGGTCCTGCATACTTTAGTTGGTTGGCTGGGCTCATGGCTGTGGTCTGAGGGCATGACATGAGTTGAAGCCAGCTTGCTAATATGACAGCTGAATCCTTTGATTTGTATTTCCTTAAGTTCCATTCTCCAACTAGCAAATTGACCTACCACGGATTACAAACGTCCTGAAAATGAAACCATGAAATGATTTAAAAGCTATTTTGAGATGTGTCAAAAATTGAAAAATGTTAGTTGATTATGTATTTCTTAAGATAGTGTGCTGCCTAAAAATATCAGTGAAATACTTTGAACATTATGCTAGTCTGCAAGTGAAACATAAATAATGAATTGTACATTTACCTGGCATCATGGCACTTAAAAGAAGCCAACATGAAAATGAATAAGTTGCATCTGTGGGTTTCACAGAGAAACTACTGAAAGACTGCCTGCCATTCATATCCTACATGTTCATCTATTTAGTGGAGACATGCTCCTTTGTCCTAGGAAAATGCCCTGTTTTCTCTCTCACTCTTTCATGGCTTAAATGTAGCACACCCCCAGCCCCAGTTTTACAATGTACTTTTAAATAACACAGGGCCTCATTGGAAGCAATATATCCTTTTAGCTAAATATTTTTTGAAGGTGGATGGGATGGTGATTGACTTGAGAGGCTGGTAGGAGGCTTAGCAGGCATTCCTAGAATTGCAGGCACGTCTGATTACATTTTACAAAGCAGTTTAAAATAGATGACACAGAATTAGTCTGTCTGGGAGCTTTCATATTTCCTGGTCATCCAGCTGTGATGGGGAGGTCAGAGCAGTAGCAACCAGGGCATTCTCGGTTTTTCACTGGGGTCCTCAAGTTAGAAAAGCTCTCTTTATCACAGAGCTGTCAAAGGGAGTCTTAAGATCCTTACATTGTGATATCCAGTTATGAAATGCAAATTCAGTTGATTACTGCAGTTTTAAATGAATTGTCAGGAACTCGGAACTTCTTTTCTTGATATTAAGTATTTTACCATCTCCCGTTAACGTTTTGAGGGGTTCTCTTAGAATTAGGACACAGATTTTCACTTATTTAAAGACGGTCATGAGGTTACTTCTAGAGACACAACAAAAGAAAACAAAGAAAAACAAAACTACCAAGTACTCAAAATTGAGCTGATAGCAACTTAAGTTTTGAACTTCTAGGTTTGTCCACCACTTGGTATAAACAAAGATGAGACCATTTCTTATTGTCTTTGATGTAAATACTCTCAATAAAAGAAAATACATATTTGCAGCAGGCAGGTGCTGGAATTCAAGATTATCTGGGCATATGTTAAGGACTTGTGAGCTGACCGGGTACTAAGTGGATTTTTAAATGAAGAGTAGTTGCATGAGTAACCCCTTCTGAAGAATCTGATCCCAGGGGAAGAGAGAATAAGAGGTTGATGAATACTCAGAGGTTGGTGCAAGTCCGTAGACTGGTTTAAAAGGGCAGGGGTGTTGTACCCAGTAGTTATCATTCCAGATCAGCCACATTACTGTGTTTCAAAGCCCTAAGGCAAGAAGTTATAAGAACGAGAAAGAGTGGTTTCATGAAAATATCGACATGATTTAAGCACACATACTGCCAGTTACACTAGTGCCACCAAACTGGTAGCTTCGGAGGTCAACTTCCTTAGCCAGTAGCACCCTCAGCACTGGGCATGGCCAGCTGCTGGGGATTGGTGGCCCAGGAACATAAGTAGACGTTAGCAGCAATATCATTGCCTCTGGGAGGAAGCACATTGCAGACTTGGTGCAGCCTTATTGCCCACTTTCCTTGGAAATGTTATGGGGATCAGTGACTTCAGTGGGCATAGGCAGGAGTGATGGCAGCTTCTCTGGGCACTGGCGATTTTGACTTCATCATGTTACGGGAGCAGAAGCTGTCATTTTTGGTGTAAATGGTTCTAGGAACTAGACTATGAAAGATGGCATCATGGAGTATATGTGAGCTACTACTCCTGGGAAGAACAGGCGAATTGGCATTACTACACAATCGTGGGGCCAGAGCCAGGTTGTGGTCCTCTGCCATTGATTGTGACCTTCTTTTTATCCTGGGTTAAAGCAACCTGAGAGCGAGATTTGACCAGTCTGGGCCAGATAATCAGTTTACATTTTGATGTTTTGAAGTTTTAGACATTTAGAGGGAACCAATGAATAATTGAGAAAGGAGAATTGTAAAGCATTCGTTTCCTTTCTGTTTTCTTTCCATCTTCCTTCTATTTATATTAAAACTGTTTAAAATTTCCTTAATTCCAAGATTTTCAACTTAATTTTGTTAAAAGAAGCTTTTGTAAATATTCTGTTTACATTCTTTCCACAAAAGTAAAAAGAATATAAAGGAAGATAAGTTTTATTGAAGCCCTACAGGCCGGAGTCAACTAGATAGATCCTTTAAAAATACATTATGGCACTCACTCTGGAAATTGAACATCATTATTTTCCATTCTGTCATTTTCTCCTCAGTGGCTCGGCTCCATATTGATCGTTAGAATCAAGCGTCATCTCTGAGCTTGGCAAACAGCTGCCCTAACTTGGTTTAGGGCTAAAGCCTATTCTGGCAAAGAAGATGGGGCTGCTCATTCCAGATGAGATTTGGGTGGAAACGGTGTGGCTGTCTGCCAGAGCTTCAGGCATCAGAGTGAGGGCTGAAGTACACGTACGTTGTGAGCTGGACCCAGGAGTGCGGATCAAATCTACAGGCTCTGGAGCCTGTTTGCTAAAGGAGCAGACGTCGAGTCCTCCAACCAGCAAGATCCAACCATGGAACAACTGCGTAGTCTTGAATCTAGGTATGTTGCATCACATCACCTGAAAATACACGTGGCAAAGGTCAGTTATATTTCAGTTCTCGTAGCAGAGAAGACTTAGCCTGGTTCCTCATAAAATTCCCTGTCCATATATCATACCTAATGATAATAGAAATAATGATTTATTATTCCTACTAGAAATATTTTTGGATAGTATTGTGTTAGATTAGCCATTAAGTAGCCATTCTGAATCTACCAGCTTCTCGCTTATTCATTTATTTAAAAAACTTCTATATGTCTAGCATTGGGTAATGACAGAAAAAAATGTGACAAGAAATGACACTCCCTGGCTTTGAGAAGACAAATACGCTTGTATAAAATAACTTCAGGGTGATAAACGGGTTGAATGAGTGTTAGAGGTTTCAAAAGTTAAAGAAAATTCTGAAAAACAATCTCAGGGATGGGAAATAGGGAAGGATACCTGAACGTTTTGCACATTGTGAGGAAAATGTTTGATCTTAGTTGGCAGAGAAGAGAGGATTTGGCTTTGCAGGCTGGTAAAGATTAGCAAAACTATGTAGGTGGAAGAAAGCATCTTGTATGATTGAAGGTAAAGGAAGAGGCAGTGGGGAGCTTGGATAATGGTTAGAGTGGTAGGGGAAAGACTGAGTAACAAGAAGTCCAGCCTAAAATTTGTCTTGTTAAGGTTACTGGAAGGGGATATTGGATAGGATGAGTGGATCCATCAGATGGAGGTTCTTAAGTGTCTGGCAAGGGCCTTTGTGTTATCATTCATTTATGCATTTGTTCATTATTTATCAAATGTTTATGTGTTAGGCACTGGACTAGACATTGGAGATGAACAGACCTGTTGCTTGCTCTAAGGAATTCACATGAGGGAAAAGAGGCACATAGACAGTCATTACAGCATAATGATGGCTCTAAGAGAGGTCTGTAGGAAATAGCCTAGTAACAATGCAGAAGGTTCATTTTGCCTGGAATGGAGTCAGGGCTGAAAAATCTTTGGAAAATATATGTTCTCACACAGATGGAACTGATGAATTAGCTCTAGAAGCTGTTGCAGAACGATCGAGACACAATGAGAGGAGTAAATGCTGTAACATGAATTGGGGTGGGGGCCAGCAGCCAAGGAGGACAGCAGAAATACCTTAAAGATGCGCGCAGCTTAGGTGTGAGTAGGCCTATGTTTGGGCTGCTGGGAAGAGGCAGTGACGCAGAGCAGTTTAGCACTTACAGTTAGAAACTGCTGATGTTGTAAGCAGGGATGAATTCCTGGATCACTGCAAGTAGCAACATGCTGTGTGGGATGACTGTTGGACTGTCACCCAAGTTCCCATTCACAGAGACAGCATCCTTGGTCATTTTCTTTGCTGGTCCTCCAATACTTCAGACGTGTTTTTGTGCCTCTCAATCTATGGATATTTTACTCCTTTCCCCTTCCACCCCCCAAATGCCCTCTTCTTCTGGAGAAACCTTATTCATCTTTCAAACGTCATTTCTCTGACACCCCAAGGAATTCCTCATTCCTCTAGGTAAATATCTCTACTTTGTATATATATATTCTTCAAGGACAAGGATTAATGTCTTATCTGTAGCAAAAGCAGGACTGAACCTAGTCTAGCCTTCGAATCCCTGTTTTACCACTTACAAACTCTGTGACCTTAAGAAACATGGTTAATCTCTCCTTACCTGTGTTCCTCACTTAAAAAACAGGGCAAATAATATCTACCTAATAAGGTTACTAATTAAAAACTAATTAGGATAATGTATGTGAAACACCTATCAGAGTGATTTATTCATAAGAACTCAATAAATATTAAATTTTTTCTTCTTCCTTTCTTGTCATTTGTATTCACAGTGCTCGGCACAGTGCCTGGTATGTAGTAGAAACTCAATCAATTTTGGTTGAATTTACAAACATTAAAGTTTACTGATAGTTTACCACATCCAGGCACTGTTCTAAACCCTACAGATATATACTAACTCATTTAATACTCTCCGTAACACCATGAAGAAAACATTTAATATCCTCCTTTTATTTATGAGGAATCCAAGACACAGAGAAGTTAACTACTTACTGAGGCAAGCCCAGAGAGTAAGTGGCAGAGGCAAGATTTGAATCCAGGTAGATGCCGCTCTGAAGCCCCTGCTCTTATCTTAACCTTTTTTTTTTTTTTTTTTGCGGTACGCGGGTCTCTCACTGTTGTGGCCTCTCCCGTTGCGGAGCACAGACTCCGGACGCACAGGCTCAGCGGCCACGGCTCACGGGCCCAGCCACTCTTTGGCATGTGGGATCTTCCTGGACCGGGGCATGAACCCGTGTCCCCTGCATCGGCAGGCGGACTCTCAACCACTGCGCCACCAGGGAAGCCCTTATCTTAACCTTAATTCTACAGGTTGATAGTTTACATATGATGTTGGACCTTCTGGAAATTTTCTGATGGTGATGATCTGGCCCACTCAGAGAGTTCCAAAAGTAGGATTGCCCTGTGCCTTGAACAAATCTATTCCTAGTATACGTCTACAGGGACTTCTGACTGCTCTTAAATTCTTGAGAAATTATTTCCCAAATAAAAAAGAGCCAATTCTTTCTTTCATGGGAACACCAGCTAGTACGGACATCCACAGAACTTACTCACGTGAGCCGTACTTAGAGGTTGCTTAATTGTTGTTAAGCCATAGAGGAATCAGACGTGGCAGTTGCCCTTGATGAATACCACCACCAACAGCAACAACTACCATTTCCTGAGCTTCTACATGGGAACACTACAGAGTAAGTCTTGCTATAGCTTCATTTTGCAGCTGAGAAAGCCAAAGCTCTCACAGAGGTAACTAATTCGCCCATGGTCGTAGAGCCAACAAATGTTTATACCTAGGTCTTCCTGACTCAGGCACTATTGGGGAAGCAAGAGCAGCAAAATTAGAGAAGCTGAATGATGGCTCCATAGTGGCTTGTCCTTGGTTTGTCTCAAGAGGAAAGAATGCAATATATGTTATCAGTACTCTCCTGGGTAGAGTTTTCACTATCTGTGTGGCCTCCATGAGACTCTCCTATTATTTTAAGTTAGTAGCAGCGCAGAAGAGGAGCAAAAGACATAATGCAGGACGTCTTGGGTTTGAGGCTGGTTCCCCACTTAAGTCACCTAATGCCTCGATTTCTTACAAAAATGAGAATAATAATGGTACTCGGACTTCCCTGGCCGTCCAGTGGTTAAGACTCCTTGCTTTCACTGCTGAGGGCCCGGGTTCTATCCCTGGTCAGGGAACTAAGATTCTGAAAGACGCTCGGCCTGGCCAAAAATTAAAAAAAATAAAATGGTACTCACTTCAAAGCGTTGTTGTGAGGATTAGTTGACATTACAAAGGTGCTTCAGTAAGGTAAGGCATTTTGAGGACATCTATTGTTTTGTCTGCCCAGCTTCTACGAGACAGAGAAAGACATTCACTTATGAGTGGGAGCATAAATAGAGAAGACACATAGGCAGAGAAGCAAGGATGTGGGCTGTTTATCACACACAGATTGGTAGCATTGTCACATGTATATCCCTGAGGGGCAAGAAGGTAACCCAGTTCATTAATTTTCTATTGCTGAATAACAGGTGACCACAAACTCAGAAGCTTAAGACATATAAATTTATTATACCACAATTTCTGTGGATCAGGAGTTCAGGCACAACTTAGCTGGGTCCTGTGCTCAGGCTCTCACAGGCTGAAATCAAGGTGTCAGTCAGGGCTGTGGTCAGATGAGGCTCAGGGTCTTCTTCCAAGCCCATTGATTGTTGGCAGAATTCAGTTCCTGTGGTTGTAGGACTGAGGCTCTCAGCTCCCAGAGGCTGCCTGTCATTCCCTGCTGCATGGCCCTCTCCACACATGGTAGTTTGCTTCTTCAAGGCCAACATGGGGATCTCACTCCAGTCTTTTGCTTAGGTGTCTTATGTAGCAATGTAATCAAGGAGGGACTATCTTACCATACTCACAGTTCTCTCCACATTCAAGAGGAGGGGGTTTTACAGGGTGTGTGCACCAGGGAGTGGGAATCTTTGCGGCCATCATAGAGTTCTGCCTACCACACCTAGTCTAGTCCCTAGAATCTTTCAGTTCTTCATCTGTATTCCAGCTTCCTGGCTTCCCACACAATTCCTGTGTCTCTCATTGCTAAATATTATAATTCCTTGAGTGAATCAAAAGACCCTATTTAACACATGTAAGAAGGAAGCATAAGAAAAACTTTCTCTCTTGTGATCTGAGAAATGAGCATTTCTAGTGAAAAAGGAAAAAGTACACATCAGACATTTTAATTACTCCTGATTTAAATATTAGTTTAATATGAATTTTGATTTCAGCAAAATAGTGATTACATGACCTAAAACTATAGTTCCTCTAAAGTCAGACTTTTTCGTCAAGAAAAATAGAATGCTTCAAAATCAATTAATTTTCTGACTATTTAGATGGAAGAATATTTTTCTATGATAAATTTCACTTTAAAATTAGCCAATGGGACTACAATAATTTTCTCTTTTTTCCTAACTCACTTTGTAATTTTTCAATTTATGGGGAAGCCAGAAGATGAATTTCTTTGTAGGAAGTGAAACATAACATAAATATTTTCTCAGAAGAGGCCTGCACAGACAATACTAATTATAAGTGATGAAATGGTATAACCTTATGACATCTAATTTTGGCTGTGTTTTAGTGTATTGATTGATGGAATTCAATTTCCTTTTTACTTTATTTAAACGCGTTTTATGGTTCCTGAGCAAAGGCCTGAAAGTGAGCAAACATGATAAGACTAACGTGCACAAAGTACACATTCCTTTCCAAACTGGAAAGTACGTACATTCCTTTTTTTTTTTTTTTCCTTTGGTTACTTGGCCAAATAAGCACAGACTGTACTTGTGAATAAGTCAAGAATAAAGTCATAAACTTCAGGAGTGCAATGTTGAAAATTAATTGATGTATGTGAATTTCCACGTAGATGAGATTCCATGGGAAGTCAGTACTGATGCAACAGCACAGAGTTGACTGTGCCTCTCACCCCTGGTTGGCGTCTCCTTGGGGCCTTTCCTTTCCTCCTGGCATTAGTGGGCTGCAGGAATCAGTGGATGGTGATGCCACCTCTGTCTCTGGGAGAACGTGGGGCAGACATGCTCCAAGTTTTCTAACGTTATTGTTTTTGCAGTGGATCTGGGTCTCTTTTCCTCAGATACTAACCCTCAACACAATAGGATCAATCTGCCAAATTTGCTCTTTCTTGTTCTCTTCCTTTCAGTTTGAAGGCAGCCCAGATACAGGTGGTGAGCAAACACTTGCTTCTGTTTTGCTCCGAGTCTTACTGGCACTTAAGTGATGGTATCTGTATCACAGGTACACCCATGGGGTTCCTGGGAAGTGCTAGCTGGATGCTAGCACTTCTGGCCCTGTAAGGCTGGCCCCTGCACCCTCAGGTCTCCCTGGTCACCAGCATCTCTGCTTCCCAAGGGGACTGAATGGACTTTTTACTTCTGGTGGTACCTCAAGCTTATGTTCAGCCAAGAATATCCCACCACAAACTCCTTGAGTCCCAAGCCTTACAGCTCTTGGTGACACATCTCTTTCCATTACCGTGGGTAGCCATTTGCCTATTAGCACATACACTGTGACAGCATGGCTGGTACATCAGCTGCACACTTGGCCCAGGATCCACAATTATTCTACCTAGGCCCTGCTGTTGTGTCTGGATCCATCCTCCAGGCACCCTTCTCCCGTCGTTATGATAAATGTCTCTACAGTCCTTTCCTGTTCTTGGGACTCACATAAGGTTATGCTAGTTCATCAGGCATATTTTGAAATCTTCGGCTTTTCAGCAGAAAAGATCAGGACACTATTCAGTTTTCTTCTAGGTCCTCTGCCCCTTAGTAAGCTCATGGTTGTAAAATGATACACAGGGAAAGGCAGCACCCAGGAACTTTAACAGCTGAAATGCAGATAGATATGTTGATGGGAGCTGACATCTATTTCCTCAGCCAGTGATGTCCAGGACTCAAGATCTTGCCATGCTCTACATGATGTGAGGGTAAGGAAGGGATTTGAGTTGGATCCATACGGTGATGACTGAGTGCTCACAACATTCTGGGTATAGTGCCACTTACTTGCAGGTAACAGTGTTTCTGCTCTAAGTAGTCCTCTCTGACTAGATTCCATTTATTTCTCTTTATGTGTTGAAAAATTCTGCAGTTGCCAAGAGGCCTTGTGTGACTTGTTTATCAAGTGGTGTGATGACAGAGGAATTTTTCTCCAAAGCACTGCCATTATAGACAGGGTTCTGTCACTGTCTTGATTCCAGAGCAATACCTTCATGTTGAAGTGACATTTCTTCCTGGAGCATTTACTAATTGTCTCCTTAGGCGTGGACCTGTTCCTCTGAGCGATAAAATCCAGGTTTGGGGGCCTTAGCAACATTTTCTCCAATGTTTCCTGTATTCCTGAAGCAAACCCCTTCTGGTTCTGAGGGAACCACACATCTCTCTGCATGCCAGAGGGTGTTTGCCAGTGCCTGCTCCTTGGGACCAGAGATGAGCTTCTGAAAAAATATAACCATCCTGGGGCCAGAGAGGAGCTAAGTCAGAAGTTGCCAGATAGCTTGAGGAAGGAAAAGTACATTTCTCAAGGATAAAATACTGTTAGCCTGTCAGTATCCCTGTCTCCCTCTTTTTTTTTTTTTTTCTGTCTCTATAGATTTACTTTTTCTGGACATTTTACACAAATGCAATCATAGAATATGTGGTCTCATTTCCAGTTTTAGAGGAAAAAACATTCAGTCTCTCACCAATAAGTATGATGCTAGTTGCAGGTTTTTCATAGAATCCCTTTATTAAGTTGAGGAAATTCTTTCCATCTCTGGTTTTTGAAACTTTTTATCATGAATGAGTGTTTGATATTGTCAGATGCTTTTTTTTTTTTTGGCATGTATTGACATGATCATGTGTTTTTCATCCTTTATTCATATTATTATATTAAAATGATTTTACATTGATTTTTAGATATTAAGTCAACTTGTATTCCTAGGGGAAATTCTACTTGGTCATGGTGTATCATCCTTTCTATATGTTGTTGGATTTGTTTTGCTAACGTTTTGTTGAGAATTTTTGCATCTAGACTCCTGAAGAATATTGGTCTGTAGTTTTCTTTTCTTGTGATGTCTTTGTCTGGTTTTAGTAGTAGAGGAATACCAGCCTCGTGAGACTAGTTGGGAAGTATTCTCTCATGTTTTGTGGAAGAGCTTTGAAGGAGTGATGTTATTTGTCCTTTAAATATTTTATGGCATACACCTATGAAGACCTCTGGGCCTAGTCTTTCTTTGAAGAAAGGTTTTCAATTACTAATTCAAATTCTCTATTTGTTATGGGTCTATTCATGTTTATCATTTTCATTGAGTCAATTTCGTTAATGTGCACCTTTCTATGAATCTTCCTATTTCATTTAAATTGCCTAATTTGTCAGCGTAAAGTTATTCATAGCATGCCCTTATAATCCTTTTGCTTTCTGTAGGATTGGTAGTGATGTCTCTCTCATCTGTCACTCCTGATTTTAGTAATTTGAGTCATCTCTCTTTTCGGTTGGTCAGACAAGCTCAGGTTTCTCAACCTCAGCACTATTGATATTTGGGCCCAATAATTTTTATTACGGGGGGAGGCTTTCATGCTATGTAAGGTGTTTAGCAGCATCCTTCCCTGGCCTTGGGCAACCACTCATCTGCTGTTTTGTCACTATGGACTTAGTTCACATTTTCTAGAATTTTATATAAATGGTATCATGCAGTATGGACTCTTTAGTGTCTGGCTTCTTTCATTCAGCATAATGATTTTAAGATTCACCTATGTTGTTGTGTCAGTTGTCCAACCCGCCTCCTCTCCTGGCTTTTTTTTTTTCCTAAGTAGTATTCTATAGGATGGATATTCCACAGTTTGTTTATCTTTACCTGTTGATGAAGAATTGAGCTGTTTCCAATTTTGGGTTATTATGAATAATGCTGCTTTGAACATTTATGTATAACTCTTTGTGTGGACTTATGGTTTCATTCCTTTTGGGTGAATTCCTAGGAGTGGACTGACTGGATCCTACGGAAGGTGTATGTTTAACTTTTTAAGAGACTGACAAATAGTTTTTCTATGTGGTTGTACCACTTTGCCTACCAGCAGTGTATGGGAATTCCAGTTACTCCACATCCTTGACAACATTTGGTATTGTCAGTATATATCAAATTTTCTTAAAGTGTAAATTCATGTAAATAAATGGTTGCAGATATAAACAATTATGTATATTACAGGTAATCCTGAAGAATTATTGTGTTTTAGTAACTGTAGTAGTTTTTAGATCTCCCCCTTCTTTTCTTCTCTTATGTTGTATTAAATTGGACACTTAGGAAAGAAAATTCATATTCTAGTCACTAGTGGACAATTTAACCCATTATAGCTGAAGTTAACAAAAGGCACAGCTGTTAGTATCCTGGCAGGAAAAAATTTATTTCTCAAATCTCAAAATTACAATTGGGGAAGAATGGAGAAGAAAAAAAAAGTGATTAAAAAATTGTATGTGGAGGAGAGGGACTAGGTTGGAATATGGTGATTTCCACAATAGTTCTAATCATATATGGTCACGTTGCTGTCCTCAGACCAGAGCTCCACCTTTAGATTTCAAAGGCTGGGCAGCCAAATTGTGCCAGACCACATCTATTAACCTTGAGGATGCTTTCCACTCAGTTTTCCATTTTCCACCATCACTCTCTGGCCATGTTAAGAGGGCCTCCTAGGAGACCAGAGGTCATGAGAAGTTGGCAGTAGCTGTGACTGATTCTCCAGTTTTCTCTGTAGGCCTTGATGCTGCCCATTGCTGCCTTTACTATTAAGTTATCAGCAAACAAAGAAGCTGGAGTCGGGCTGGGTGAGTTGGAGGATGTGGGTAGGGTGATCCCTACCGGCCATAGCGAGTACCCTGGGAAGTTGTGAGTTGATGCGAGCTCCCCTGTATATGGTAGAAGAGCACAGGGGGCGCCAATGTAAGATGAGTGTGTAGAAGTGGAGAGAAAAAGGAGAAAAGAGGAGGAGGTAGAGGAAGAGAAAATAGAAGGAAAGATTTTGTGACCAAAGAAAAGAGCTTTTAAAAAATACAAACAATATACCACAAAGTTTCCCATTTTTACAGTAAAAATACTCACTGTGATGTCTGCCTGCTCGTGCAATGGCATTTTTTTGGTGGTGGTGGGGGACCAGCACCATAGGAGGCACCTGTTATACCCACATGTGTCAATGCAGCCTTACCTAGATCATAGCACGTGCAGGATGGAGGCTGGATGAAGAGGAGAAGTGGTCCTGACTTAGATCAGAAGCCTGGCTCTGCTGCTTACCGACCTCAATTCCTCTGGGCCTCAGTTTCCTCATCTGTAATGCAGTAGACATAATATCCTTATCAAAGGGCTATTGTGAAGATCAAAAATGAGACAGCATGAAAGTTGGCACTCGATATAAAGGTTTTCTGTTTACCATATTTTTGCATTTTCCAGTTTTGAAACATTATTCATGAGGGTTCAGTTTTGAATAATCTCTTAATTGTCATATATCTTCGAGGACATAGTGAGAAGATAGGATTAAAATAATTTCTTCTGGGTGTCTTTTACTTTAATTGCTTTGATTATAAGTAACCCTGATACTTGCAGACAGGCAGCACTTAAAGGATCATGGCTCACAAAGGTTTAATTCTTTCCACTCAATTACTGAAGCTCAGCATATTTTAGTCACCCTCATTTTAGATTTCATACTATCTGGCCTTGCAGAATTGCACCAAACTGTCCTTCCCTCTTGAGGATTCTCTACAGTTTTTCTCCATTAAACCCTGTAATGAGTTTTGTTACCAAGATGCCTGCTGTTTCCATGCCTACAAGTCCTGTTTTCCAAACTGGCTGTTCTCAGGCTGGCAAGAGTGAACCGATTTAACTCCAGAAACATTGTAAACTTCCTGAAAACTTCAGTAGCCAGGAGTGCTCCCACAGATCCTCTACAGTGTTCTTTTTTAAAACATCTTTATTGGAGTATAATTGCTTTACAGTGTGTGTTAGTTTCTGCTTTATAACAAAGTGAATCAGCTATACATATACATATATGCCCCCATATCTCCTCCCTCTTGCATCTCCCTTCCACCCTCCCTATCCCACCCCTCTAGGTGGACACAAAGTACCGAGCTGATCTCCCTGTGCTATGCGGCTCCTTCCCACTAGCTATCTATTTTACATTTGGTAGTGTATATATGTCCATGCCACTCTCTCACTTGGTCCCAGCTTACCCTTCCCCCTCCCTGTGTCCTCAAGTCCATTCTCTATGCCCTGGTCTTTATTCCTGCCCTGCCCCTAAGTTCTTCAGAAACTTTTTTTTTTTATAGATTCCATATTATGTGTTAACATACGGTATTTGTTTTTCTCTTTTTGACTTAGTTCACTCTGTATGACAGACTCTAGGTCCATCTACCTCACTACAAATAACTCAATTTCATTTCTTTTTATGGCTGAGTAATATTTCATTGTATATATGTGCCACATCTTCTTTATCCATTCATCTGTCGATGGACACTTAGGTTGCTTCCATGTCCTGGGGATTGTAAATAGTGCTGCAATGGACATTGTGGTACATGAGTTTTTGAATTATGGTTTTCTCAGGGTATATGCCCAGTAGTGGGATTGCTGGGTCATACGGTAGTTCTATATTTAGTTTATTTTTAAGGAACCTCCATACTGTTCTCCATAGTGGCTGTATTAATTTACATTCCCACCAACAGTGCAAGAGGGTTGCCTTTTCTCCACACCCTCTCCAGCATTTATTGTTTGTAGATTTTTTGTTGATGGCCATTCTGACTGGTGTGAGATGATACCTCATTGTAGTTTTGATTTGCATTTCTCTAATGATTAGTGATGTTGAGCATCCTTTCATGTGTTTGTTGGCAATCTGTATATATTCTTTGGAGAAATGTCTATTTAGGTCTTCTGTCCATTTTTGGATTGGGTTGTTTGTTTTTTTGATATTGAGCTGCATGAGCTGCTTGTAAATTTTGGAGATGAATCCTTTGTCAATTGCTTCATTTGCAAATATTTTCTCCCATTCTGAGGGTTGTCTTTTCATCTTGTTTATGTTTTCCTTTGCTGTGCAAAAGCTTTTAAGTTTCATTAGGTCCGTATTCTTTTCTTTTTCAAAGTCAAATTTTCTGCTCTCTTTACAGATACGATGTTTTACTGTCTATAATATAGCATCCATCCAGGCTGTTCTGCAGTTGTCAACAAAAAACCCTGTCTTCCCACCCCTCCTCCTTTCCAGAATCTCTTGAACGCTTTGATCTCCAGCTGCTTTTTTAGTGATTTTGGTTTCCAGAACTTTTACCTGTTCTGGATGAACATGTAATCCTTGAACTGCCTTGGCGATGACTTCCCATGGCGTCTGACACTGAAGACTAAAAATAGCAAGATGAAGCCCAAAGCATACTCCAAGGAAATAAGGTCGAATAACGTAACTGGATTATTCTTGGTTATCTTGCAGATATCCGTGTGACCAGACGTCTGCAAATGGCAGTGAGATCATTTCTAGTCGCCTTTTAATCTGTTGGCAGCTGGCTTCTGAAAGCTTCTTGAGAGTTTTTTCCTTTATTTCCCCAAGCCAAAGGCAGCCAGCAGTTTTGAAACTTTCCATACTGGCTTGTCATTTTGACTTTCACATGTAACTTTGTAAGGTTCCTTTTCCTTTCTTTCCTCATTTCAGGCTTGTTTTGGCGGGGGGGTGGGGTGGGGGGGGGATGGGAAGGTAGCATTCTACTTTTTCACAGTGGTTGCTAAGAGAGCATCTTCTCTTTTTATAGGTCCCTAACAAATAGTGACAGCTGAGAGACAAATATGGTGTGGTATTTGCAGGAGGATGGAAGGCGGCCAGCAATTAGCAGCCTCTGAGCACCAATGCTCACAATGAGGCTTTTGAGACCCGGGGCTGGCATCATGCTTCCACAGATTGCTTGCAATAATTTAAAAAGGTGCTTGCCTCATGCCTTCAATGACAAATGTATTTCCAGAAATCAGCCAGGGTTGTATAACTTGATAGGATTGTAAAATGACATAGTCTTTTCTTTTTCAAAGAAGCCTTTGCTTATGAACAGGAGCCAGATCTCCATATGGTCTATATCTATTTTTAGAACAGGGTTCTAGGACCTTTGGGTCAGAGGCTGGAGTGTCACCAACCAATAAATGGAAGCCAGGAGTAGTTTCATTCATGTTCACCCTTTGTTTGGGGGCCTTTAGTCCATTCTGGTGGTGTTGCCCTAGAGCAGGATGGTGTCGATTGGGCTGGAGTTTGGAAAAGCATTATGCAAAGAAAAGAGAAAATGAAGTTGTCTTTCTGTCTAATACTAATATCTCTGTGGGTATTTGGATTCTTCATTTCCTAATTGCAGTATAAAAGAAATGGTTACCTGGGATAAAACAGAAGGCCCTGAAATGATGCTTATTGAAAAGGAGGCCTAGTGGAAGGGGGATGAGCATCTAGTCTTCTGTCAAGGAAAACAGAGAGCGATGGGTGATGGCGGGGATTATGACAGTGAGGACCTCTTCTAATGCCCTTCACACGTGTATCCACTCATTCAGTGCCCGCCACAGCCCTAACGGGTAGGCCCTGTAATGACTGCAGTTTACAAGGAAACAGAGGGCATATGTAACTTGTCCAAGATACGCAGTAAATGGTGGAACTGTGGTCTGAATCCAGGCAGCTTGATTCAGAACCAGTGCTCAGAACCATGGCACTCTGTTGCTTCTGTTGGGAGGCCTCAGTTCTCAAAACCTCAACTTGTGTTCTCCATCTTTTAGTTTGACCGACAGCACTTCTGGTTCGGGGGAGACTGCCCCGAAAAAACCTTTCCACCGATTTAGTAGGGAGAATGCCTTGCTTGCCTCTCTTTTTTTCCCTAACCCTCCTCTAAGGGGACACTGTGTGTGTAAAATCCTGAAATGACTGTGGAGGAAAAACATGAAACTTTGATATGCTAAGAATGGTAAAAGATTTAATGTTAATTTTTTCCCCAACTCTGTACACTGTACACAATGTGAGCTTCTCAGTTCAGTACCAGTATCTCCGGATTTTCTTGAACCCAGGAGTGCCTGGATTTATTTTTTCTGGGGTCTAAGTTATGTCAGAAACCATCCATAGGCACGTGGTATCAGGTCATCAGTGGAGAAAAATTCGAGTTCCTATTGGAGAGACTTCAATCCCACTGGAGAGCTGAGATACATATATGTCAATAGAAAGCTGATTAAGCAGGGTTTGTCCCTGGCTTCAGGATGAAATTCAAATTTCTAGTCATCAAGGTCCCTACTTGCCTTTTCATCCTCTTGTCAATGATTCTGCAAATGTGATTCTCTCTGCCTTTAATCCCTTCTTGTCATTCTTCGCTTCGGAACCTCTAGTGTCAATTTTCTCCTTTACTAGCTCAGATGATTATACAATACTTTAAATACTTATTTAAAAATAAACCTGAAGAGCAAAATACTGGCAACAACATAAATTCCCATAGACAGGAGCCTACTTGAAACTGGGGCTGAACGGAGACTTCTTTTTATTTTATACTCATGTGATTATTTTGTAAAATTTGCATGTTATTTTTAAAAAGAAATCTAGCTAATTAAAAATGACCAGGCTTCAATTACTTTTAATGTTTATTGAGCATACCTTTTATGTGGCAAGGATATGAGGGAGGCCTTGGGAAGCTTCTCCCCCGGGCAGTGAGGGACAGGTGGGATTTATAACGTATGAGAGATGATACACATACAGTGGCTTATAATACAGGCTGAAAATGCTCCATTGACAGCAAGATTCACTTGTCATGGGAGCACAGAACAAGCAGTGGAGGGTAAGGAGGGGTGGGAGCATTAAAGAAAGGTTTACAGAGGAGATAATATTTTGGCTGAATTTTGAAGGATTTATTCACCCATTCAAAAAATATTGTTGAGTGCCTACTGTATGCTAGATTCTATGACAGGCGCAGGCAGGACAGTGGGGAAAAAAAGGCCCAGGCCCACCGTCACTGTGGATGCAGAGGATCGTGAACTGGCAGAGGCCAGGAGCTGGCAAGAGGAGGCTGCCATGGGCAGTGGTCTGGGTGGCTGAAGGCAGTGTTGGGCTCAGATGTCAGCGGCAAGGGAAGCCATCGTCTGCCAAGAGTCCAGTTGGGACCAGCCGTGCCAAGGGGCACAGATCCAGAGCCCAGTGTTGTCAGGCCATTACTGTGCAGAGGCCAGCTCCCCTCCCACCAGTGCTAGGAGGACTCCTCAGGTTTCTGCTATACCCAGATCGACATGGGAAGGAAGAAGGAAGGGGAGAAGCAATCCGTTAGTGAGTGTGCTTTAAGCTTAATGAGTCTGTACCAAAATTAAGTTCTCTTAAACTGGAAACGTCTGCGATATTAATTGCTAAATTTGAGCGAAAGTAAATTTTTACTGCCACCCAATGGGGTAAGAGTTCATAGGGGCAGTTTGGTTGGTTACACAGTGTATGATCCAACTGGTACGAAATAGCTAAAATAGGCAAATGCATAGAGACAGAAAGTAGATTAGAGGTTACCAGGGACTCGGGGGAGGAGAGAGTGGGGAGTGACTGCTAATGGGTGAAGGTTTCATTTTTTTTTAATTAAATTAAATTAAATTTTTATTTTTTTAACATCTTTATTGGAGTATAATTGCTTTACAATGGTTAGTTTCTGCTTTATAAAAAAGTGAATCAGCTATACATAAACATATATCCCCATATCCCCTCCCTCTTGCGTCTCCCTCCCACCCTCCCTATCTCACCCCTCTAGGTGGTCACAAAGCACCGAGCTGATCTCCCTGTGCTATGTGGCTGCTTCCCACTAGCTATCTATTTTACATTTGGTAGTGTATATATGTCCATGCCACTCTCTCACTTGGTCACAGCCTACCCTTCCCTCTCCCCATATCCTCAAGTCCATTCTCTAGAGAAAACCATAATTCAAAAAGAGTCATGTACCAAAATGTTCATTGTAGCTCTGTTTACAATAGCCAGGACATGGAAGCAACCTAAATGCCCATCGACAGACGAATGGATAAAGAAAATGTGGCACATCTATACAATGGAATATTACTCAGCCATAAAAAGAAATAAAATTATTTGTAGTGAGGTGGATGGACCTAGAGTCTGTCATACAGAGTGAAGTAAGTCAGAAAGAGAAAAACAAATACCGTATGCTAACACATATATATGGAATCTAAGAAAAAAAAAAAGGTCATGAAGAACCTAGGGGCAAGCTGGGAATAAAGGTTTCATTTTGAAGTGACAAAATGTTCTGGAATCAGACAGTGGTGATGGCTGCCCAACTTTGTGAATATACTAAAAACCACTCAGTTGGACACTTAAAAGGGACACAGTATGTGAATTACGTCTCAATAAAAAAATACATGCAAAAGATTAGATCAGTTAAAGAACATAAGGAAGCTATGACTTTCTTTATACATCTGAGTAGTTATATGAGTAAAGTCCCCTCCAGATGATAATTGTTAATCAAACACTGATTTTCCAAACATCCTAGTCTGGTACCATGTTATCTATATGTAGATTACAGTCTACATATAGCTTTACATTATTTCTACCAAAAGAATAAACTTCAAGAAAATCCAAAAAACTGAACTAGTAATCAGAATTCAACTCAACTACCACTTGGAGCAAAAAGTACTTAGATAACTGTGCAAAAATAAAGCAATCCACAAGGTGTATAAACTCAATGTGAAATGACACTTGTAAATTCAAAAACTTTTGGTTAAGTCAGTGTTTTATCTTTCTGATGTCCTTTATCCTTTGAAGATAAGAAATGACAAACATGTTCTAAATTAGAGTGCTTCTTACTGCTATTAAATGTACTGATTCAGAACAAATTTTTGAATTTTTAGAATTTTCCTTCTTTACTTTTACATCTATTGATATTGTTATCACAGAAAACTTGTATGTGGAAAATAAATTACCATCATTCTGTTTGAAGAGCAAGACTGGAAGAGGGCCATTTCTCATATTGTTTTTATCATTCCTGCAGTTGGCTTGGCTTGGAGCCCCATAGTTGTCATGGACCCCACCATTTCCTTCCATCCTTAATCTAATCATTGGCCAAGTCTTGCTTACTTTATTTTTGTAACCCCTCTCACGTGTATTCCACTGCTGCTGCCTTAATTTAGACTATCCTGGGGACTTCCCTCGTGGCGCAGTGGTTAAGAATCCTCCTGCCAATGCAGGGGACACGGGAACGATCCCTGGTCCGGGAAGATCCCACATGCCATGGAGCAACTAAGCCCGTGCGCCACAACTACTGAACCTGTGCTCTAGAGCCCGCGAGCCACAACTACTCAGCCCACGCGCCCACAACTACTGAAGCCCACACGCATAGAGCCTGTGCTCCACAACAAGAGAAGCCACTGCAATGAGAAGCCTGTGCACCGCAATGAAGAGTAGTCCCCGCTCGCTACAACTAGAGAAAGCCCGTGTGCAGCAACGAAGACCGAACGCAGCAAAAAAAAAAAAAGAAAAAAAAATGTAGACTATCTTTTCCCCCACCTGGGCCAGCATGGCTGCTGGCTTCTTGACCTCCATCTTGCTCCCTCTAAAGCCTCCAGGGTCGTCTTCTTAAAGCTTTGTGCCACCCAGCTCACTTCCTACACACTCTTTTTTTTTGAATTGCTTTATTTTATTTTATTTTTTATTGAAGTAGGGTTGATTTACAATGTGTGCCAACCTCTGCTGTACAGGAAAGTGACTCAGTTTTACACACACATATATTCTTTTTTTAATATTGTTTTCCATTATGGTTTATCGCAGGTGATTGGATATAGTTCCCCGTGCTGTACAGTAGGACCTTGTTGTTTATCCATTCTAAATGTAGTAGTTTGCATGTACCATCCCCAAATTTCCAGTCTATCCCTCTCCCTCCCCCCATCCCTTGGCAACCACAAGTCTGATCTCTATGTCTGTCCCATACACTCTTACACCACGCTTTCCTTGATTAAATCATCACTTTCTTCCATACCTCGGTTTATCTTCTTTACAAAGCTATATCATTTTCAACATTTCTTTCCTTTCTTAATTCTTTTTCTGTGAGAACTAGAGAGTTTACACCTTTAAATGCTTCTAAAATGAAGAAACAGTCTTTTCTTTTTTGAAGCTCCTTAATCATATACCATTCATTTTTCCTGTAGGGTGAGAGTTATCCCTGTCAGCTGCTTGGAACCCTTTCTGGAACAAGGCGGTAGAGAAATAAACTACAGACATTCGTGTCTTGATTATTTATCTTGGTCTCCAGAAAGTTTTATGCCCGTAGCCAGAAGGTTGTGTGTGTGTGTAGCATAATTATTTCTCTCTGAAGAAACTTGAGTATGTAGAGAAATATCATATTACAAGTACACAGGACATTTTAGTTCTTATCTCTCAAATTTTCTCTATATTTTGTACTTTTTTCTAATTACCTTCATTAGCTTTTAGTGTCCTCCAACTCTCAGTTCACCTTTTCCTGGTGTCTGTTTTATCTAGGTACGTACTTAGGCCGACTCTTTTTCTTAAATAACTTTATAATGGAGATACAGTTTAAAAATATTTATTTTTTTCCTTTCTTGAGTCAAAAACCTTTGCCACTTCTGCCCTCAGTATTCATTTACATAATTTTTATAGGAGAAATGCCAAGAGAAAGACCAAGGTAATATTCATTATTAATATTATATGATTGAAAAACAGAAGGATATAAACTATTGTTTTTGCAAGCTGTCTCTTGAGAAAGGCTTCCTACTTCCCATTATCAGATTAATAACTGAGCATAGATGCCTCTGTTCAGAGAGTTTTTTAATAGTGCAGAGAGAGAGCCCAGCATATTTAGCTGGAGTAGGTGGGGGGAGGGGCTGGGTATAGTGGAAGTAAAAGCAAAGCTGGGCCATATTCTGTCCTGGGAAATGGAGGAAAGATGGAGAAGGAGACGAAGAATGGAGAGAGTCAGGTGTCTCTTGATTTTCCCCCCAGAGGCCTATGATTTCAGGTGAATTAACTTCAAGAGAGTCTGGACCTCAGGCACATCAAAGTAAGCTGGGCAAAGCAGTGTGACCAGGCAGACAGGGGGCCCTGGGGTTTAGTTTTGCCAAGCTACCGTCGTTCTTTGTCCGATGGGGATGCAGAATTGAGAAGTGAGGAATCTACAGTAGTGCACATGATGGTAAGGTGAGGTGACCCCACAGCAGAGGCTGTAGGAAGGGCACGACAGATGTTCAGGAGTCTGCAGCCTGCAGAAGCTAACATGAGGCTGACTCAGCCAGGAAGTGACCATCCTGAGCAAACCAAGGGTGATCAGGTCGCCAGTTACACCATCCTCAGATTTCAGCCCTGAAGGCCAGGAGACCCCCAGGGGACATGGGACACAGCCCTGGAGACCAGAAGAGGTAGAGGACATCCTGCCCAAGACCCCAGGTCTTTCCCGCTAACATGAGGACATTGAACCCTCCTTCTTCGCATTCATCTGGGAGCTATCTTGGGAAGGAAGCATAGGAGGGGAGGCTGTTCAGAAGGGCTAAGCATTTTCATCCTGCTGAGTGATTCTTTCCTAATATGAGTGCCTAAATCTTTGGAACAGATTGCATTCAAACAGGGTTAGGCATTTGATTAATTTTACATATGTACTTACATAATACAAAAATATATATTATTTTATAAATATATATACACAGATTATGTGTATATATATATATTTCTATTAACCAGAAGGTGGCGATTTGAAAGCCACAGTAGTTAAGAAATTACATATTTTAGGGTTTTTTAACTTGTGTGTAAATTAAATCTTTGACTTCATTACAACTTTTTCCTTATATCAAAAGAAATACATCTTAATTATAAGAAGTTTAAAAAATAAAAGTATCTGTAATCACTGAAGATATGCCCATAGTCAACATTTTTGTGAATATTTTTCTAGTCTTATTTCAGTGTCTATACAGTCATATGTTAGGTTGAACCCTATGAAATGACTGGTATTTGACTGTTTTTGTCTTATAAAATTGTTATTTCATAGGGCAAACCTAATACATTTGTTTTAGGTACACACACCCCCCTCTATTTTCTAGGCATATGTAAAAATATACATTCTTACAAAAATGGGATCACATTGTTTTGTAGCATTTTTTCACTTAACAATGAATTGTGAACATGTTTATACATCATTAAATATTGTTCCATGAGGCTTTTTAAAATGATTACATGGTATTCTATAGTAAAAAGTGCCACAATTTAACAATTCCCCTATTGTTAGATATTTAGGCTTTTTATAATTATTTGATGTCAGATATAACATGACAATCATATTTGTAGCTAAAAATTTGAACTCATTCATAATTATTTGTGGTGACTAAATATATATAGAATAAATCTATAGAAATAATAAAGATATATTAGAAATATATGTATTTATATTATTATTTATTATTAAATATATATATGTAGAATAAATACAGTGAAATGGCATTATTAGCAATGAATATATAGTACTTACAAGTTTTTGTTATGAATTGTCAAATTGTCATTGAAAAATTTTATCTAAATTGGTAAAATGTAAATTTATTCCCACAAACATGATAAGGAAATGAACTTTTGCATGGTTGCCAATTTGATAGATAAAAAATAGTAACATTTTATTTTTGATTCCTGGGATTGAATAATTATTTATATGCTTAATACTTCCATGTTTATTTTGTCTTTATCTTTTAAAGAAAACTGTCTCCTCCTGCCCTTTGTTTTGTGCTGTATGAATCTGCCCAGAAAGGAGACTGAGCTCATTGTCTGGCCTCAAGTCACTAATTCCTGTTCCCTCCCCAAGAGCAGAATTTCTCGCCTCAGAACCAATGTCTTTGAATTTCCATTTCTTTGAGATCCGTATCCAGTTGCCACTCAGTCTGCTGGTATTTCAGGAAAACATTTCTCCTAAAGATTTCATGGACAGTTTAGAAATGGAAGGAACTTGATGATTCAATTGATTTTCTTCATTTTACCAATGAGGATATTGACCTTTTGGCCATTTCAGTAACTTTCAATGTCACAGATCAGATGAGGAGAATTCAGGGCCCTATAATTGTGCTCTAGGCTTCTAGTCTGGTTGTATAATATATCCATCACCCCCAGTTGCACTATGGTTTCTGCAGATAGACTAGATCTCTGTGTTGGAACCGTCAAAATAGCTCATGGCTGGTAGCACTTTATCCACATTTCCTGCTCTGTCCTTTTTCTATTTCTAGCTTCTAACTCTGTTTTTATGTCACTTCCTTCTTAAGAACAATTAGCTTATATGAAAAATTACAGTACCTCCTGTTTTATAGGATACAATATATGCTTTAAAAATCTTATTAATTAAAAACATTTTTTTTATGCTCTATTCTGACTGTCCTCTTCAAACATCTAGACTCTAAAACTTGGTATTGCAGCCAAGAGGAGCATTTACAAGTAAATCCAAATGTTTGATGCTAATTAAATCAGTGAAAATGGTAACTTCAAAAGGAAAAGAAGGGCAGGGAACTAGCCTTTATTTAGTGCCAACTATGTGTTCAATTCTGCTTTTATATTTTTATCGCCTTTACTCCTCAAACATTATGTGGCTTTTAAAATTGTATCCATTTGCAAGCTAACTGAAGTTGTCACCAGTTCAGGGCCACTTCCTTAGAAACCTGAGTCTGAATTTGAACAATATGCTTTTCATACTGTTTTACTGATTTGTGTTGGCAAAGCAAGGCATTCGTTCTATTATACTTTTTCTTTTGGTAAATTCTGAATTCCAGAGCGATCCTCAAATAATATGTCATTATCAGCACCCACACACAGTCAAAAAGGAGGCTTAGCTACATTTGGATTTGAAGTTTACACTGTGGTCTTTGTTGTTTCTTTAAATCTTTTCTTGCCGGGAAAAATAGCTCCTGAGGTAGGAATATTATTCACGACCCCATTTAGAAAATAGGTCATTTCATCTATGCATCATCAGTGTTGAGAAGTATGCTGTGGTTTTCAATACAGCTGTCTAGCAATTTATCTTTAATAGTGAAAGAAATACTAAGCCCATTAATCCCGGGGCAGATGTCTGCTAAGCATGTTGTCATATCATCTGACAGCTGACCAAAGGCATAGCTGTGTGTGTTGAGGGATGTTGGGTGGGTGGGAAGACTAGATAGCCCTAGCTCAGAGTTCATAAACATTTTGAGATTCTTTCATTAGAAGAGAGAAGGAGAGAAAGAGAATGAGGGAGAGGGAGAGAAGATTATATGTTAGGGGCCTCATTATAAATACTTTGAACAAGTAGGCACAGTGTTTTTCCTAGGGAGTAGGTCAAAGATCAGCTTGCTAATTCTAACTCATTTCTGTCTGCCAGTAACTATCTTTCTTAGCTGAAGAGTTGGGGAGAAAAAGCCAGTAATTCTAGGCAGAAGCCTATACTATCAGCAACTCTGATAAGCTATCTAACAACTGCTTTGTTTGTACAGGAGCAGCCTTTGAAGGGGGTATTCTTACTAAAAAAGTAAGCCTACAGATGGCCAACAGACACATGCAAAGATGCTCACCATCTTTGAATTAAACATCTTCTCTCGATATTGAGTCACCAAAATGAGCTCAGTGGAATGATCAAAAAGAGTTGTGTCTTGCTGTGTCAGAGCTCTGTGTCTCAGGCCCCAGGGGTGCTTAGTTGAGAAGTCGGCAGCATTCAGTCAGGAATCTTCAAGCCAGGATGCCTTGAATGTGTGGTCTTGATATCCTATTCCTTGTATCAAAACTCATCTGCAGAAAAGCCCAGGGGTACTGGCTCAAATACAGGCTAGCGTTTTTTGAGCAACAAAAGTAAAAAAGTGCTACGGGTTGGCATTGCATTAGAGACCCAATAAAATCAATGTTTATGCCAATCTAATTCTGAGACCAATTTTAATTGATATAGTTAAAGACTAGAGAGTGAGTTTTTAGAAAAGGTATGCTGATTCCTTGCCATTTTTTGTCGAAGGGAATTTTTCCAGGATAAGTATTATCTATAAATTCTTGAGCCTATACCTCATCATGACCTTATCAATACTTACACCCTTAGGAAAAACATTGATATTTCATGAGTACCCAGTCAACAACTTCTGATATCATTAGCTTTCATTGTCTACCTTTTTGTAGTTTAACTGTCCATATGTATCATAGTGCATATCTCTCTCTTTCTCTCTCTCTCTCTATATATATCTAAATGTCTATAGATAGATAGATATTTATAGATAGATAAATAGATATTTCTTCACTGGCAAACAGAGTTGATTGAGTGTTTCAATACTATCTTCTGTCCCTTGTGGGAAGAAAACTAGCAGGCTGCTGACACTTCCTTTGAAGGGTCTTTTCAGTGTGTATTTGAGATTACTTCTTGAAGAAGATCATTGAGAACATACGGTGAAACAAAGTAGATCAAATAGTCTGGTCTTGTGGAATTAGGTGCCAGCTAGAGATCTCAAAGGAGCCTGAGAGCCCGAGGCATCATCTGAAGAGACATCGGTATCTGTGTCCTTTCTCTTTTTTGTCTCCTCACCTCACCCTTTCCACGCTGTACAATTATAATTTAGAAATGTTCTGTGCTTCTCATTGAGGGTGTAGCCATCATGGAAGCAGCATTTGCAAAACTTGGGAACCCAGGGTTTTGAAAGGTTAATAGAATAATACAGAAATCCCTGGAGCCTATGGAGACCTAAAAGTCTTTGAATATCTTCTCAATAGACCCCATACAGAGAGCTTCAGCCACTAAGATGAGTTCAGCCAATTTGTCAGAAGGAGATGGTGCGTCAATACCTAGTCTTATCTTCTAAAGATTCAGCAAAATGTTGTTTAATGACTCCATAAAGTATTTTATTACTGAACTCACTGGAGGTACTGACTGGGCTCTGATTAATGTGCAGTCATGTAAAAGACAATGGAGAAAGTTAAGATCAGAGATAGGGGCTCATCTCCCTATGAAGGATACTCCTGTAGACTCAGAGCCTCTGCTGTAGGATGGCCTCATGGTGAGTTTCCTAGTCTGTGCAAGTTTGTGTGTAATTAACAACGAGTAAGAAGATCTTGGTAAAATTTTACCCGTCAGGGAACTATAATTTTTTCTGCATTACTGAATATACCACTGGTTATTTTTTATTGGGGTGTCTCTTTATGTGCATGAGTGTGTGTGTGTGTGTGTGTATGTGTGTGTGTGTGGTATGTGTAGGGGAGAGGGTTCTCTTCTCTGTGAATGCATAAGCTGAACTATTTAACAGTTATCCTCTGTTATATCTTGTTTTTATATGCAAATTTCAAATTGAGGATGGGGGTTGAAGGATGGGGAATTTCCATGTTGTCACCCCTCTGGGGCAAGATATTTTTTCTGTATTTATCACCCATCAACAACTGGGGAGCAGAGAAGGAGTGGGGATGAGTGGCCCCAAGAGAAGGACTGTACTGTTTTCCTAGGGCTGTCATAACAACATACCACAGACTGAGTGACTTAAAGAAATTTGTTTTCTCACAGTGTCTGGAGGCCGGAAGTCCTAGATCAAGGTGTTAGCAGGGTTGGTTTCTTCTGAAGGCCTCTCTCCTTGGCTTGTAGATGGCTATCTTCTCCCTGAGTCTTTACATGGTCTTCTCTCTGTGCTTATCTCTGTCTTAATCTCCTCTTCATGTGAGGACACAAGTCATATTGGATTAGAGCCCATCCAATGATCTTATTTTAACTTAATTACCTCTTTAAAGCCCCATCTCCAAACACAGTCACATTCTAAGGTACTGGGGGTTAGGACTTCCACATGAATTTGGGGAGATACAATTCAGCCCATAACAAGGACTAAGCTCCTCGTTTTGTATTTAAACACAGTCACTATTACTAAAAATGTTGACTAGAGATGAGAATATTCCCACCCTTTTATTCACCAGGAACATAGGTGTGACTCTCATATTGTAGATGGTGTGAATAATTAGAGGGGCACAGTTGGATGCCTCAAGGGAAGCCTAAGGAGGTGGCACTGTCAACTTCTCACTCAGAGTTCAGGCTAGTCTTGTCATAAGTTCCCTACCGTCTTTGTGTCTTTGGGAAGGAGGTGAAGTCTCTCCTTACCATCCATGGGACCTCTGATCAGGTGACCGATTTCTGAACTTAATCTACCCTCCCATGCCCAGCCCTTGACTCCACCGTAGGAGAGACCAGCCTCTCTGCCCTGGATGGGCTTCAGCATCAGGTTCAGATGCTTTCCCAGAGGCCCCATTTTGCTCAAGGAGATTTTCCACAGTTTAGTGTTCATCTGTAAGCACTTGTTTAGTTGGTACCTTGTGCAACCTCACTGACAATCTTACTCCTGGCATCCCTGGCCTTTATGCACCAGATGCCAAGAGCACCTACATTTGTGACAACCAAAAATGTCTCCCTACATTGCCTTATGTCCCCTAAGAGAGGGACAAAATCACCCTGGGTGAGAAACACCGTGTTATACGTTATGAAAATATTTTAGATCTAACTTTTCTGGAATGTATCTACTTTCAAAATAAATTATTATCTGTTCTCTCAGTTTTGATTCAACACTTGTACACTTAGCTAACTCCCAGGATGGTTCAGATGCTGTATCCAACTGCTCTGCAGTTTATACATTTCTCATTTTAATATCTCTCTTCCTTTAGCTACCCCTTAGCTATAAAAATGCCTAATGCATGTGATGGCTTATGGCAAGGAGATAATAAATACTATTTTCTTCTCTCTCTTTATCTTTTCTTTCCTTCCTCTACCAATTCCTCAGATTGCAACAGATTTTCTAGCCTAGTGGTAATTCTGTAGTTCTTGCCTCTTGGCTTTGTATTAATTGCATTTTCATGAATCCTGGGGATTAACTTTGGCTTTTTCTCACTATTTTTATAAACTTGGTAATGTTGAAATGACTTGAAACATGATTTATTCACTTTATTTCAGAGTCCTGTTCAATGTTAAATGTAGGTTGTAAAATAATATGTTCAGTATGATTCTACTTTTGTTCACATACTAAACACACACACACACACACACACACATACACACACACACACCACGCTAATACACATGTGTAGAAAACACTCTGGAGGTATATGTTCTAAATGGTAATCTTTACCCTTAATGAGACTCTTAGTGATTACATGTTTTTTCTTTTTGCTCATTTATATTTTCTAATTTTTCCTAGAATATACATCTGTTGCTGGTGTAATTAAAAAAGACAGAAATGCTTTACAAAGTCATTCTCAAGCTTTCTGTATGATCAGTGCAAGATTTGACACTCATCCACGTGTGTTGTTAATGGTAACAAGAGGTTTGTTTGAAATGGCACTTATTTTTGGAAGACACCAGGACAACTGAGTCACCCGTTGTATTTTAGGGAAAAGGATGAAACAAGAAACCCCAAAGGAACAGGTGAAGATTCACTAGGCAGATTTCTGTCTTGTACTGAAAGTTTTTTGGGTCAAGATATATGTATGTGCATGAGCTCAGATGGAACTTTCCTGAGCTACGGAAGGGCTGAATTTAGCAGTGAGCTAAAGCTCTCAGTCACTTAGCGCATCATCCAGCAGAGAATAGCTAGTGTGTCCTGGGGCTTTGTATACTGAAAAGAGGTCCAGTAAGCACACCATGTTCTTAGAGCATGCTGGCCTTGCCTGTCTCCAAATGGCTCCACGATAGCAAGCATTTCCCAAAGCACCACCAGCTGCCAATGTGACTCACAGGCAACGGCCTCTAGGATCTTCATGAATCACAGCTCACGGGCAGGCTCCTGCTCAGCTGAGACATGTCAGTAATTGAAATTATATCCTCACTGGTTACTGTGTACTTTTAGAAACCCAAATTAGCTTTCCTCAGGGAAACACTGTTGTGCTGGGCAAGGCATACACCTGTTTCTCATCATCTTGTGCACAGCTCGATGCTGTTGCAAGCGCCTGGCCATTCGTGATGGCAGAATTTGCGAGAGGGAAGTGGTGGAGAGGGAGGGAGGTGGATGGATGTAGTTGTTTGACTTGGAGTGCACAATCTGATCAAAAGTGTTTAGCACCGGGCTTGGCTGGCTTAGAAGAAAGAGTACAAGCTTGGTAAATAGATAGCAGGTTTTGAATCCAATTTCCATCACATATTTTGTATTAACATCTTAGAGCCTCAGCTTCCTCATCTATAAAATGGGCACAGAGCAGATTTCTTCTTAGATTTGTTGTGAGGATAAAGACATGGAATACTTGTAAATAACACATATGGCAGACAGATATAGCAGACATTCAGTGTTCCTTTCCCTCTAGTCACTTTCTAGGTTTGTTGCTGACAATTGGAATAGACCAGGGGTTCACAGGTTTTTTTTTCTATAAAGGGACATATAGCAAGTGTTTTAGGTTTTGTGGGCCAGGAGGCAAGATTGAGGATATTATGTACATACTTACGTTACAGAGAGAAAACTAATTTCCACCAATTTTTAATTGATGAAATTCAAAATATAATAATAATAGGTTAAAGTTTTTCTAATATAGACCGACCAGTGAAAAGAAAGGGATTCTTTTTCTGGGGACACAGGATTTCACTTAATTGGGGCTCAAAGTTATCATCAAATTTATTGCCCATGTTCATCTGTACAAACCATTCTTAACTTGCAGACCAAATAAAAGCAGGTAGCAGGCTGAATTTGGTCCACAGGCTATAGTTTGCCAATTCCTGGTGTAATCCGTTTACCGCTAATGCCAGTCTCTGCTTGTGCTCTAAACCAATCATCCATGATAGGTAAATAATTTGAAATCATAACTGCTACATAAACAACTATGGGAGGGCTACCATCTGGAAAGGAAGATGAAATAATTCAACCTTTAAATAAACAGGCTTTTAGAAGCTGACCGAGTGCTTATTCTATTTGATCAATTTGTGGCTGCAATCTGGAAAACAGTGGGAAGAAATTATCAGGCCACACAAAGTGACCACCTATCACAGAGATCAAGCAGTGGACCATCATGGAAATAGTTACTCACACAGGTTCTTTCTGTTTCCTGTCAAATAAGAAATGGACATGCCTGTTTGTAGTAATCCCTCTAAAGGGGGGATTAAAATTTGGCACGTAAAATAATGAGTGTCCCTTCCTGCTGCCCTTCCGCTGACCTGGCTGGCCAGTTAGTGGACAGATGTGAGTCCACAGCAGATTGAGGCTGGTGAGTAGAGACGGCGCTTTACGGGGCTCGTTGTGTTGGATTCACAACGATGGATCCGACTCCACCTGCCAAGGTGGCCATCAGTGGCACAAATGAGATGCACTTAGGAATTTTTGGTGTGTATTGATTTTATGCATTGACATAAAATCAAGTAAAACAGGTCACCAAGCATCAATTTTTGCAGCAAAAATAAATCCATTCTACCCAGAATCCTGGCATTCACAGTGGGGAAGCACGGCAGGAGGGTCGAACTGTGGCTGTAGCCGTTCTGGAACCTACAGCAGTGCCTGGCTGGCTGTGACAGAAGTCTAGGCACAATGAAAAGCTGTTCAGGGATTCTTGAGCCCGGGGCTTTGACAAAGTTTCTGCTGTAGATACTCTACTCTGTAGAGTATCAGCAGACTCTACAGAGGAGCAGATGATAAATTCTCAGGTGGGACAAGGGAATCCAGATTTTGATGCATGTGGTTTTAAAATCCCAGATTTATATTTCTAGCGTGCCGAACACTTGGCAACAGATTCTCTTGGAGAGAGTAATGACAAGCAACCTCTGAGTACACCAACAGCATCCTTCATTTGATCAGATTCAGATTCACCTAGTTAAATTACCCATAAATGTTCTCATGAAAACAGGGACGAAAGAATAATACGGGTCATATTCTTTCTACAAAGGGAACATGTTTTTGTGGAAAGCTAATACATAGTGGAAACTATCCAGTGGAACAGAGGGGATCAGGGTGGGTATTAGGATGAAGCAACATGATAAGACGTTGTTGATAACTGAATTGCCAACAGAGGAACGTACGTGTTTCTGAATACGTGAGTGATAGATATGGAAGGGGGCTGAAGCACATAGAGCAGAAAGGACTACGCTTTATTAGAAAGGATCCAACTAGAAGAGCTAGTTACTTACTACCTATGTGAGATAAAGGAATGACACCCAATGGCAATACATAGTTTGAGATTCATTGAGATCTTGTGAGTATTAACAGTGTCTGCCATGCCAATGGTGATAAAGCTTTTTAGGGCAACTGAAGAAAGGTGAATTTGGAAAGTGCTTACAACTTCTTGTAACTAACTTCTTCTTAGAAAAATAGCTATTTTTGAGGCAGAAATATTTTAAAATGTGTTGTTTTAGCTGAAAAGCAATGTTTAGCCAAGGAGTATTTAGCAAATGAGCTTTGGTGATGGGTTTAAAAAATATTTCTTCTCTGAGCTTATGCAAATGCATCTTTTCTCCATTTGTGTGTCAAGAGAACACAGAGCAAATGCATTTCCTCTGAGGTTTATCTAACCGATTGGGATAAAATACACAATTCATGTAAGGATAAATGTCAAGAAGAAGAACTGAAGTATACTTCCAAGCAAAATTTATTAGATGTCTATTCAAGAAAAACACAATGACCTTTGCTTGTAAGAATTCAAAGTCAATTACCTAAAAGCTAGGTATGAATATTTTTCCTTTTAAAATCAGATACAGAGAATAGAAACATTAATTTTTCTTAAATATGACAGGCAACAGATATTGAATTTTTTCTCATAAATGGCATCAAAGGTAATTATTCATTTATCAGCAAAGCTGCATGCAGTTGACCTAATTTCAAACCCAAAGCCTTTAAAATATAAAGCTGGCTGTGAACTTGACAGTAATCAAGGTAGTAATCAAGGCTACTCAAAGATGTTTCTTTACCTTCTTTCTAATGAAATTCCTCTCTAATCGGTAGTTATATACATTTCAGTTTGGCTGCTAAGATGTTTTATGTTCATAAACTTTTGCAGAAGTGCTATCTTACAGAATTGCACTGTCAAGGCATAATGATGATTTGTGGGAGATGTAAAGGGTAATCTGTTGAAAGTGTTTTAGCTTAGTTTAAAGGAAGGATAAAGACCAAATTAGGAAATTCCCGTGTTTTCTCAACAACTAAATAGTCCATACAAAAAATGAGCAAACATATGTACAAAATTCTAGAGTCTACATGCATTGTGAAAAGATCAACCACTGTTCACAGAAGAAATGCCATAAAAAGTTTTGTCTATAAGGTGCTCAGGATCCAAATATGAATAGTTCTTATGCAAAGTCATAAGAAATACAAAGCTAGTTCTCGGGGTATGTGTAATTCAGGCACTGTTAAGCACATTAAATCTTTCAGGTCCCAATATCATCTTCAAGGTTTCTACTGCAGGGCAGAAAATTTAACCTGAATGATTTAACATTGCTTCTAAAAAGTGCCTAATGTATTCTGAGGAAATATTTTACACACACTAGGAAAATCAGGCTCAACATATTCCTGTCCTCAAATGTAGCCAGGATTCTGAGTTCCAGAGAAGAAAAATAATTATCATAGTAAAAATAATTGTACTGATCATAATCCTTACTAAAACCAGCTTTAATACTTGTGATGCTTCTGAAGTACTCTATTTCTATAAAATAATATGTGAGATTCTTTTACATTTCCATAAATGTACAACATATCTTATGGATTGTCTGTTCTCATACAATCTCAAATGTGTATGTGTACACACAGTGAAATCTTACCTATGAATATTGCTTACAGATGCTTTCAAGTGTCTATGTTAGAATGATTCTTTGCACCTCTCACTAACACTGCTTTCATTTAACTTTTATCAGATAAATAAAACACTAAGAGCTCATTGTTCATGATGCTGATTATTACATTTTAATATAAAATAGCAATGCAACTTTACAACACAATCGTTTTCTGTAATCTAGCTAAACCTCTTATATTCTCCTGATTATTACCAAAGGCTCTTATTCACTTATTGTTTGCACTTCTAAAAAGTACAAAAAAAAAAAATCCTGCAAAGACTCCTATTTGAAACTCACATTCAATTCAACAAAATCACACTCATTCGAATTAACTTTCCTACTCTCGCTTTAGATTCTGTAATCACTGTGCATATTACAACATATAAGTGCAGGCAAACAATAGCTGAAGTACAGTTGTCATATCGTGTAAACCAGGACACTAGGCAAACTCGTGAAAGGAAAATATACTGCCAAGCTAAGACGGTGAAAATGCAAACCCCAGCAAGTAGTAATAAACAAGCTTCTGGTTGCCTGAGGGGAGAACATCTTTCAGAGTGGACAAGAGAGCCTCCTTGAGACACTTACTTTTTTGCCTCAACTACTCAACCGTTATTAAGTATAATGATTTTCTTTCTGCTGCCGCATATTGACTTTTCAAAGTTTAGAGCAGACGGCAGGAATATGCACTTTCACACCGAAGCAAATCCTCCAATCTCCCCACCGCAGCGGCAGTTCCATTGCTGGTGGTTTGGTGGCAGATGGAGATGGTGATGGTGGGTGACTTCTATTGGAAACCAGAAGGCATAACAGCAGGAGGCCTGTGGAGATCTTTCAGGCAAGGTTATGCAGATGTGGTGCTGAAATGCAGCATAAATAATGGGGAGAGTGATTCACAGCCTCTTGACATAGTTCCCGGGAAAAGTACCAAAGAATTTGGTTCTTCTTGACGTTCCTGAAAATAGAAGTGATACATGAAAGAGGGGTAACAGCCATGAAATGTCAGTTCATCTATCTGGGCTTGAAAACTCACTAAGAGAGCAAGCCCTCAGGGTTTGGAAAAGAGAGAAAACTCACTTGAAGGGATAGGAAGACAAAGTAAGCAGTTTTATCTGTTTTGACTGATGCCTCTGTTGCCTCTTGAGCTTAAATGCTGTGCTTCCATCACACCGGGCTGAACAGAAAGCTCAGCCTCTCAGTCTGAGGGGAGAGACAGTCTTGCTGAGGAGGTGGGCTTTTGTGGTTTTTTTGCGGTACGCGGGCCTCTCACTGCTGTGGCCTCTCACGTTGCGGAGCACAGGCTCCGGACGCGCAGGCTCAGCGGCCATGGCTCACGGGACCGGCCCCTCCGCGGCATGTGGGATCCTCACGGACCGGGCACGAATCGTGTCCCCTGCATCGGCAGGCGGACTCTCAACCACTGCGCCACCAGGGAAGCCCAGAGGTGGGCTTTTAAGTACAATGATACTCAAGTCTGATGAGGCTCCATTACCGAGGCTGCTAGACAGGAGTGAGGAGTGGAATAGGAAACGCAGCTGGGAAGTGACATTTTCAAATCCAATCTTCTCAGTTAGGATAAGGCTGGCCACGTGATAAGGTAGGCTGGAAAAGCACCACAGCAAGGCTTGGTTCTGGGAGCAGGACGTCTGTCACAGCTCCTCAGCACAGTGTAACGTGAAGGCTTTACTGGGGCTGCCATCACTCTCCAGTTTTATTATCTCATACAAGATCATGCTGAGCGCCACAGCATTCATTTACAAATAGCGCTGCCAGGGTCCTTAATAAAATATAGAAAATTTGAACTATTTACCAAGTCACTAAAGAAAAGAAAGATAGACCACTACTAGTGGGCGGGGGTTCTATCACTGGGCATGTTTCTAATATGAGGAGTAAAACCAAATGCATAAGCGGCCATCATTATGATCGCCTTTGGATTAGAATAACATGATTTCTTTGAAACTGTTTGGAAGAGCTAGTGCACTAAATTCTTCCTTATGATTTCCAGCTCACATAGAGCGAACAGGGTCTCTACACTTCCCTTTTGCATTTACTGACCTGGTTTGATGACTGATTTTCTTTATCCCTGTGTAGGTAAGCCATTTTACCTTCTTCTAAATGGGGGATTAATATAAACAGAGGCAGAGGCTTGTGGCTGCTAATGTGGCCTTTGCTCTTATATTTCCCCACTATTGGCCTGTCTACAGAAAGCCCTTATTCCCTCATCTTTTGTCTCCTCCATCCTCCTATGCCTCTGATTCCTCTTTACCTCTTTCCTCTGTGACTTAGTATATGACACTCTTGTCTACAAAATTTTTCTCAGAAAACCTCTAGTTTTCTTTTAAGACGGTAAGAATGGGATTGTTTTTTAAGTGGTGAGAATGGAACTTCTACTTGGACCACACATTAAAGCGAAGGTGAATCACTGGTGTTTTAGGGCACCTACAGCAGACCTAGTCATGGGTGAGTTGTTCATTTCATCTTGTTTTCTCAAATTAGATCCTCACTGCTGACGACTAACATTTACCACTCAACAAGGGTATTGGTATTTTGCATCTAGGGAGCAGTTTCGTTGTTTTTGTTCTTAGATCTCAGTCTTTCCTGGTTGGTGCTATTTAAAGAAATTTTCTTCTCTCAGTTGAACTGGAAATAAAACCAGCAGAAAATCACGTATACCTGAAGCAGTAAATACTAAACTATATTAAAAATGCAATTGCCGGGCTTCCCTGGTGGCGCAGTGGTTGAGAGTCCGCCTGCCGATTCAGGGGACACGGGTTCGGGCCCCGGTCCGGGAGGATCCCACATGCCGTGGAGCGGCTGGGCCCGTGAGCCATGGCCGCTGAGCCTGCGCGTCCGGAGCCTGTGCTCCGCAACGGGAGAGGCCACAACAGTGAGAGGCCCGCGTACCGCAAAAAAAAAAAGTCATTGCCTTGGGATTACATAGTGCATATGGATGTGTGAAAGATCAAAGGCATTATGAAATCAAAGAAAGCTTGACTATCACATCCAACCGTGCAAGGGAGCAAACATAAGCAAATTACAAAATGGCCAATGTACACATACCCACAAACCATCCATCATCACATTTTTCCATCACGTCAATGACATCACTTTCTCTGAGCTCCAGCTCGTCTTCATTCCTAGGAGTATAGTTATACAGAGCCTGAAACCTTAAACAGGACAAAGGGATGCGTTAAACAAAATCTTTATGCCTCTGTGAAACAGAAGAGAGTATAATATTTATTTTACTTTTAACATTTCTATTCTTATTAACATATTAATTAGGTAGTATAAGTCTTTGGTAAGCATGTAAAGTAAGTAGAAGTAGTTAGGCTTTCATGGGAATTAGACCACTCTAATAGCATTTCAAAACTCGTAATGAGGAAAATTTATGGAAGATTCTAATATCCATAGTTGGATTAAAACATTTATAAATTGGACCTACATTTCAATTGTCCAGTCATGGATAGCTATCATTCGGACATTAAATGATAGTACAGAATATAAAAGAAGTGATATGTGCATTATTCAGCTATATAAAAACAAGAAGGAATTACAGTTTTAATTAGCCATAATCAGAAGCAAGTAATTGCAGCTTGCAAGTGGAATTTTCAAAAGATTCTAAATTGAGATGCACAAAATGTCTCAGATACAACTTCTAAATCACTGTATGGGAATTACTATAACAGAGAATATAACAGAGAAGTGTTCTTTGTTTTTGTTTCTTTTTGTTTTTTACCAGGAGGAATTCTTTAAAGCAGTTTAGTTTCATAGTTTGAATCAGTGTAAGTGGTGATCTCAAACAGTAGGTTAGGGACATATGTTCCTTTTTAAATGGGTCTCAGAGAAATTGTGTTCAATGTAAAAACTCTCAAAATAATCATATAAAAAAGAATTACTGATAGAATGCTGCCACTTTCTCTGTCTGAATTCTTTGAGAACACATATTTTGTTGACATTGATCAGTAGCAAACTCAGACATTGAATTTTGGTAATAAAATAGCATGCATATTCATATGGACTGGCATTTTAGAAAGACACAAGTTCTAGCAGCTCGGGGTCAGGAAGCATTTGATATGCAGTGAACATGAAAACTTCATATTACCACTAAAATATTATCAGTATGTGAGGGGGATTTTTTTTAAAAGTTAGTGAATTTGTTTTTGCCGTTCTTCATAACAGTTAATGTAATTCTGCCAATGTAAGAAAATAAGAACCACATTTCAGGGCACTGTGAATTTTTTCAAGCCAACTTTAAAAGGTTGATAATATTGGATACTGCTCAGGAACAAGAATGATTTATTTTGATTACTTCATTCAGTCAGAAAATCATACTTTGGTAGAACAAAACTATTCTATCATGTCACCTGAACTCAAACATCATGTGATAAACTGGGGCCTCGGCTGCATTGGCTTCTCTCCCTGTCCTTGAACTTTTCACATTGGGGGGTCTGGTTAAAGTTGGATTGGGGGAGGGTGTATTGGGGAAAGAGCTGATAAGATGTGGTGCCTAACAGCCTCTCCTAGAAACATTATCTTCCCTGGCCTGAGAGCAAAGCCTGAAATTCCAACATTAGAGATTTCTTCCCCTGTTAATATTTTGTCCTCCTAGTAAACCTTTTTAACCACTTGAGCTTCTGAGGTCTTCTATGGAAAAAGGATTCTCTGATTGTGGGGAAGGACAAAGAAAGGTAGCCTGAATCCCAGAGCCATGTGGAAACAGACAGGAAGGTCTTGAATACCGACATTCCTTAATTTGGATGTTTGCATGGGCCAACCCTGGTTGGAACAAATTATTCTGCTGTTTGATTTGAAGATGCTCAGGTGAAGGAATGGTATCTCTTGTCTATCCCTGGGGAAAGTTAATTTCACCATAGTTCCTTTTACAATCTCACATTTGAGGGATATAGGCATTCCTGGGCTGTTAATTCCATGGATATACATTGCATCTCTCACTTTGGGAAACACTGATTCTCTGAGCTTTTCAGGCTTCAGCCTTCACCCAGGCACATCTCCAGCCACTTACAGAGACAGGCCTATTTAAGGCCACAAACCCCAGCTGCTTGAAGAATCTCAAGGTCCCAAGAGATTAAAAAAAAAAAAAATTGGCATGAACTCCTTCACTTTGATATGATGAAAGCCACTATGCTTATCAGAGTTTACTTACCATTCTGGTTTAATTAGACCACCAAAAAAAAAAAAAATTGGAAGTTTCATGGAAACATAAACAAACCTTCTGGAAATCCTCCTGCCTCTGCTGGCTTTCAAAATCAGTATTGCACGACAGGAAATGCAGTCGAATTACAATAAAAAAATGCTGTTTTGAAAGATGTGTTGGTGAGATGAATGATGGTGGTGGGGTTAGGATGCCTCAAAAAGAAATGTCTTTTAAATAGGAAATGCTCAACCAAACTTGAAGCTCTCTCTATAACTTGCAACTTCTTCTATAACATATTTTACCATACTTCTGAATTGCAGTGACATTATAACATTATGTTCCTATTTTCACTCAAAACCTATTTCTTAAATGAAAGAGATTAAGTGATACCCATCTAATTGGCATTGTGATCAAATAGAAATTTAATAAAGAATGTTTTACATCCAAAGCAGGACACTGAAAATGCCTTTTTCCACCTGTGAGCTCATAAACATGAGGAAGCATTAACTTTGTGACATGAAACAGTGTGACATCACCTACATCTTAATTCATAAATTCATTAAAAGCTGCTGATATAATGTGTTGATAATGCAGTAAACCTAAGCAGCCTTGGGATTTACTTTTTGTGATGTGATCCCTTCATCATTTGTGTAAATAAGGAAACACAAACCTTTCGAGTTACAAGTTATATTTAACATTTTTCCAAGTAAATGAAATTTTGCATTATTTGTACCTCCAAGCTATTTTTTCATAGTCTTTTCCTTAACAAATAAAACCTTTCTGGCTGTACTCCGTGAGAGCCAGTTTCAGGTTAGAGATGGTTTCCGAGGAGCATGCTTTTAGCTGAGCACCAGGTCTGTGAGGAGTGAGGTCACCAGGCCCCCCTGGTTTGCTCTGCTCCAGGGCAGCAGAGCTTGGACAGTGGGCAGGAGGCATGCTGTGTGTGCTCAAGTCAGCCTGACATGGTTTAGTCCTGTAAATGTTCCTTCCCAGTGTCTAGCTCTGCACTCAGAGTAGGCAACAGCCAACAGGAAGTGGATAACCTCTGAATATTCTCTCATGGGCAAAATGGGGCAGAAAGAGACCCTAAAAGACAATGTGTGACACCTTCAGATTGATTCGACTTAGAAAGGAGAGGGGATTTGAAAGAAAGTGTGAAAAGGCATTTTCCTGGTCCTCTGGGTAGTGAACATCGTGCAACTGAATGACAGTGCATGTTTTAATACTGCCATTTCCAAAAGAATGGAACTTTGGAATTATGCTACTAACTTATCACTGTAGGTCTACTTTGACATTCTCCTGCTCTTCAAATATGTGTAAAAACAATGTTAGAACATTTTCAGTGTATCTTTAAGGCTGTAGTTACTAGAATCTACGTGGTGAGTAGAACAGAGCGGGAGACAGATTCATGAATCTTAGGAATCACTGCAGCATTGGAAGGGTTTTTTCTTAGTGCATAAATCAGTCTTCTCCGCAAAATCACGGATTTTTTTTTCTTAAATTAGCTTCTGTTCTCTGTTGTGAAAGATGGAGACTATTGCAATTTCTCTTAATCTGGGAGATGTCATCTCATGTTAGTTACTCTGATCTCTTTCATTTGCAAAGTTGTACCATCCTCGCTTATGGTACATCAGTGGTCCATTTTGTGGGTCAAGGTTAGTCTCGAATTTAGAAGATAAGAAGAATACTTACGGTTCCCCCCCACCTTGAATGTTTTCATGAGTAAACACAGGACGCTGTGGCTGAAATGAAATGATTTTCAATGTAACCAATGCTTAAACTGGTACTAATTAAAAGATAATTTGGATAATGGCATGGCACTTTTCTTGACATTTAATATTTCCTGTTGTAAAAAACCAAGAGGAAGGGAAAAAAACCAAATAAAGGGTTTCTGCTGGATTAATAATTAAAATATTTTGAAAGGTGCTTTAAATTAAATTGAAATAACCAAGGTTCAAATGTTTTGAACATATCTGCAATCTTGTCTGCTCAAGCTTTAAGGAAGAGTTAGGGTTTAGTCCCATTGATTTTTCAAAGGCCAGGAACATGGCAAGAACATAGACACCAAATCACTAGACTGGGAAGTCTGGACACCTTCATACAACCTTATTCTTCAGCGTTTTCTCAAACAAGCAAAGAATAAACCACATTTAGTCTAACAGCAAAGTATCCACATTCATTCTAATATACTTTTCCTTCACAGACAACATTTTCACGTACAGTACAGATAAACATGTCAAGAGGCAGACATGTCATGCTACATTTGAAGTTACACTCTCTGTTCTCAATGTGGAGGAAACACATGCATTTTTAAAAAGAGAAAACAGAGAGTATGAAATAGCATGTAACAAACAATATCCAGGTAACATGTAACATTTTACCTTAGAAGAGAAATATTGGTAGAAATTCCCAGTGCACTGAACTCTCAAAAGAGTTTCCTTTCTTTTTAAACTAAGCATCAAGACCAGTATCTGTAATAGATACTTATAATATTGGAAATGACAAGCCTTTGCGTCCCATATATCCACATAAAAATTGCAATGAATGAAAGTTCACACATTTCTTGAATATGTATAACACAATGTAGTTTATACCGACTACCTAAACGTTACCTTTTAAGGGGGAAAAAAAGAATTTCAGTTCATTCATAACACACTTCAAAAGCATTCTCTTCTAAATGATGGCTGCATGGTAAAATGAGATAAACCAGAGTTTGCATGCAAATTGCATGGCAATTGTAAGTGATTCTTTATTGATGACTGCATTCGTTTTTAGATCCATGTCTTTAGACCTCAGGGCTAATTCCTGGATCCCGGAGTTAGGAATGGATTACTGAGAGGCTGGGAATTCCCCCTGCAGACTGTCCATAGAAACCCCATTGGTCCAAGAACAGAGGGGGACTCTGGGGCTCCTCTGAGTCTTTGAGTCTACAATCTGCTCCCTTCCTGCGTTCTTTATCCACTCCCTTCCCATCCAAGCTGTCTATCTAGCATAGTAGACTAGGTGCTTACTACTAAAACTTTAAGCTTTCAGTTAATAGTAATTGGAAATGTTTACGAACAGTATTCTTAGAAATTTCACTCAACAGTCTGTGCATGGAATATATAAGCATAAGATTAAAGAGTGGATAAAAATTATCAGACACATGTATGACTTAAGAGTATAATACTTACCCTATAAATCAACATAAAATAACTAACAATGTATCTATTATTAGGATTATAACATATACTATTTTAAGAAAGATTAAGACTAAACCATTTTCCAGCCATTTTTAAGGTCATTTAATTCAACATATTATTGAAATCAGTTTAAATGTATGAAGAGGTAAAATAAGTCATTCATAAGCCTATACCCTATTACCTTTCTACAAGTTCTCATCCAGTCATATATATATGATGTATGTCATATATATCTTATATATATTGTTTTATGCAGAAATAAGATTTGTATATATCAATTGCTATTAATATTTTGTAATTATTTCCAGTCTCCTTTTCTCAGTCTTCCTTTTCATTTTAAATCACTGCAGAATATTATTCCCTCACATATCTGTCTATATCTTTTTTGGTTGTCTTAACCATTTCTCTCTCTCTTTTGTTTTTGAAGTTCAGATTGATCTCGCCCTTTTCACTATCATAAATAACAATACCATACAATTTTTATACAAAGAACTATTTTCTTGTTTTGAACTATCTCTTAGGACACATTTCCAGGAATAAAATTTCGGGCCAAAGATTATGCATTGAAGCCACACGATATTAAAAATGCTGGTGTTAGTTACTCAAACACACTATATTTAAAAACGCAATTAAAAAAATCGAAAATGCCATGTTTTGAATCACATACCAAGATAGCAATGGTTCTCTCACAAAAACAATCATAGAGCAGTTTACAGTGCACAACAAAGTTATAAATAAGGAAATATTATTTGTTCTTGTCTTAAGAGAAAATCTTTTGTAAAATATATTTCATTGTGCTCTAAAAATGGCATGCCTATTTCCACATATTTAAGCCATTCTAATATTTTTGAGTTGAGTAGAAGTTTCACTTTGATATCACGGCATCCAGTGCTTGGTAAAACTGGCTGGTCTAATTTCATTGCTCCCTTACGTTAAAATGTGAATGCAACTTTCAGGATTAAACTGTTCATTAACGTAAAACAATCTACTTATAAAATCCGTATAGCACCTTTCCGTTATTGTGATTACAATTCCCCTGGTTTAATTCCTTTAATTCAACTCATCTCATAAATCATTTCAATGAACATCTCTGTGGCAATTATGAAAATTGGGCTGTTGCCAAAAGTATGTGGCTTCCTTAATTCTACAGGCCTCTAAGTCTTAAGAACTTGTGTTCCTGGGTGTGTCAGCCAGTAACATCCTTGTTTTTACTCATCTTTCTCAATACTTCCTTCATATCCTTTAAAAGGATCTACCCCCACTGTTTTGTTTTTTCTGAATCACTGGTTTTCTATACTGTTTACATACTGAGGCTAGGATTTATCACAGCTTTTATTAGCAGAGAAGTTGTGTATCTATTATAATGGTGACTTTTAGAACTTTTCTGAGGTTACTTTTGATAGGAATCATCTCCATGTGAATATGGATAGCTAGGAGGCAGTTTTAAGGAAAGATGACCAGTTACAGCAACTGAAATAATTTATTTTAAAAGTCTTTTGGGACTTCCCTAATGGTGCAGTGGTTAAGAATCCACCTGCCAATGCAGAGGACACGGGTTTGATCCCTGGTCCGGGAAGATCCCACATGCTGCGGAGCAACTAAGCCCGTGTGCCACAACTACTGAGCCTGCGCTCTAGAGCATGCGAGCCACAACTACTGAGCCCACGCGCCACAACTACTGAAGCCCGCGCGCCTAAAGCCCGTGCTCCGCAACAAGAGAAGCCACTGCAATGAGAAGCCTGCGCACCGCAAGGAAGAGTAGCCCCCACTTGCCGCAACTAGAGAAAGCCCGTGCGCGGCAACGAAGACCCAACGCAGCCAAAAATAAATAAATTAATTAAATAAATAAATTTATATTAAAAAATAGTCTTTGGTCAATAGAGGAATAAGCAGCACAGATACTTATGAGGGCATGTTTGTGTCTTTCCAGTGTTGGCGATGACTAACTATATGACCTTGGATATGCACCTCAGCTTCCTTATCTCTAAAATCAAGGAGGTGGACAAGTTGATGGCTTAGATCTTGTCCCCCTCAGGGAATCCATAAAGGAATCCACGTTTCCACAGATATGTTTCCTCTGATACTCATTCAGTTGTCAGAGAGCTATGACAACTGGCTTTGGTTAATTCCCAAGTGTCTCAGTCATGTAAAAACAATTAATTTTAAAACAATAATTAAACTTCATTTTTCAGATCAGTAAACCAAAACCCAAAGATAATTTCTTAATATCACAAATAAGCAAGAAGAAGGAACAGAACTACAATTCTGACTCTCACTCTTTATTGCATAAAAGCTCACTATGATGGAATAGATAGCGCAGGCTTTTTAAAATCAACACCTTAATTTTTTTCCTTTAGGCAAGTGTTTATGTTCTGTATGGATACCCAAACAAATTGTCGTAGAAGGTTGTCTTTTGCCTTTCCCCTTCCTTATAACTGGGCACAAACCCTGGGGCAAAGACCTGTGAGGTATCTGCACTCTTTTGCCACCTAATGGTGAGTAATGGCAGCAACATGTTAAAAGTTATTTTGCCTTTGGACAGCTCTCACCAAGTTGCTTCAGCCTGGATTCATTTTGAAAGGATATTTTAAAGACCACAGAGCGATGTGGAATAGATATTCATCTGTTTTTCTGACCATGTTCTTCCTATCCCACATTTTAAATTCTTGAGAAAGGATCAGTCTTTAGCCACCAGTATTTTTGGTCTGTGTTCATTTGTATTTTCACTATCTGCTCAGGCATTTCTATTACTCATAACTTCTTAGCGGTTTTGTGATAAATATAGAAGATACATGAGTGACATTCAAGAAGCTCATATGAGCTGTGAGTTTAAAAAGATGATTTTGAAGTTAACAGATTGCAGTCACTGTGCTGGAAATTTTAAGCGAGAATTATGTCATATTTATATTTCCTTAATGAGTCTTAAGAGCACAATAAAAATTAGAAAACCCAATGAAACATGCTGTTTTTATAGAATCCTAAATATTTAGCTTTTTCCTTGGCAATGCAACAATCTTTTTTTTCTCTTTTAGTGTAGCTGTTTTTTAGTGTTGTCAAAAGCAGATACAAATGAGACAGGTTTTAAACACATGCTAATTTTCAAAGCCAGAACCAATCACAAGCCACTGCTCATAAGAAAGTTGGTTTGAAATATCCTAGAACCTTAGGTATCAGTAAAATATATACTTTTCTAGCTGAGATAGTAAGGCACAGTCTATCCTAAACCTACCTTCTTACCTGTGCTTCTGCAGAGGCATCTGGAGGATTAGCTATATCTAGTACTAGGTAATTCTTAGGTAAGGATTGACCATTACTTTAAATACTAATGTGGGAAAATCTTTGAAAGAGCTATTAGCAGTTCTAGAGTTCTTATTTTTTTTTCCCAGAAAATGTTAGGTGTGGTACTTGCCAACCAGAATTAGATGAAATTCTCTTAATAACAAACAGTACCATGTTTATGTTTCTAGGCATATTTTTCTTTCTTACCTTATACAATTATTTTAAATATTTAAATTATTTTTTAAATTGTGGAAACACAACTTTGCCTAAATCTAGAGAATATAGAATATTTGTGTTCCACACAAACACATATAATAGAACATATAAGTACATAATGTAAAAATCTGACAAAGAAAAAAACTTACGGTGACCCAAAGCATACCATCTCATTGACCCATGGGAATTTATGGATGGGCCATATTAATTTTGGAAAAGTTTTCTTTTTTGGCTCTGGAAAGCCCTTCTGTGAGAATCTCTCCCAATCAACATTCCTCATTCTCTATGGCAACACAAATCTCTGCCTCAGAAACAAAATCAGGTCTTATTAGGCAAGGCAAAAAGCACAAAAATGGCCTAACTACAGAGAAGTATCTACATTTCTTAAAAACGGAAAAGGAAATCTGTCATCAAGTCCTTAAAAGCTTGCAGAACCATAATCATGTAATGGAGCATGTAAGATTAAACCAGGGTCCATCAAAATAGAAATGGGAAAGGACTGATTCAGGCAGAGATGAAAATTCTCAAACTCCTCGGCTGCCGTCCTCAGTATTAATGGTACCAATTAGAATCCATTCATTTTCCAGGGCTGTCGATGCCATAGAACTAAGTAGTCAAAGGGAAAGTAATCTGACCTTTAAGTTCAATCAGAGCTGTCAAGAGACTGGGAGCCCCTGGAGTCCAGAGAAGCAGAGTTGGCTTGAAAGGGTCATGGAGTAAATGCGGCACATGTCAGCAGAGCAACAAGATATTTTACAACAAGGGCCATGGGTTAAAAGAAATCCACATAAACTGAACGACACAGAAGCAAGCATCCCTGGAAGGGTGTGAGTTCAGTATATGATTGGCAGCAGCTTTATTCTTTGCACTAGAACTAGTGAAGGGAAAGCAGTGATTTACACGAGATGGATGTGGAAGACAACATATACCACACCCTTATTTGTACAGAGGAGAATTGGGGCATGTCTTTGTCGCTTTTGGAAAGCTTACGCACACACATAAAGGAGAAGCTCATTGCCCAGAGACTCAGGATTTTCGTGTTGATCTGACTTCATAGCTGCTCATCATCATCAGAAAGGTCATTTCCTTTCAAGGGTACCTCCAGCCCTACTTCATTGGCAAAGCACAGCAATGACAACTAAGGAAGAGCCAGCCCACTGACGGCGGAGGGGTGGCCAGGGTGCCTGGCTCAAGGTGGGGCATCTGATCCTACCCTGTGGGAACCGCTGAGCCCTCTGACTGGTGAACTGCAGGATCTCCAGGACATCACTGGGCTACGCGGAGGCTTACCCAAGACAAGTAGATCGCTTTTTAAATCAGCCTGGAAAAGCCGTAAGAAGTTAATTAGTTCTCATCTTCATTACCCAGCCTTCAGAGGAGCTTTCCTGTTTTTTTTTTTTTTCCATGCACACACAGCATGCCAAACTCCCGAATGAGAGCAGAGCAGGAAGGGTTAACAGTCTGCAGACAGCTCTTCTGGCGGCCCAGAGTTTTCACAGCACAGGCATCAGTCGCTACTTTACTAGGGAACTCACAGGCAGAGCAGAGAGAGATTTATAGAGGGAAGTTGGTATAGGGAAGATGTTTGAATGCAGTGTAGATGGCTAAGAACACTTACAAGAAAATTTATGTCTTTAATAGAATGCTTAACAATTGGTTTCAAGATACTCTCAGATCTGACCTGTTTTCTTTGTGTTTATTTGAATAGATGCAAGGTAAGAGCCAGGGAAATCTTGCTTCATATTCATCAAATTTCATAGACAGTGTCAATCATTTGTCACAGGTAAATTTTCTAATAAAACACATACAAAGAAAATATGGGGAGTTCCCTGGCGGTCCAGTGGTTAGGACTCTGCACTTTCACTGCCGAGGGCCCAAGTTCAGACCCTGGTTGGGGAACTAAGATCCCACAAGCCTTGCAGCATGGCCAAAAAAAAAAAAAAGGCTTTTCTGGGGGAAATTGTGAAATACTGTTTAATTAAATACAGAATATTGTTCTAACTCCAAGCACCTTGTGACTATTTTGGTGTTCTTTCAAAGTAAGACTTTTAATATGACAGTGAGTAAACTAACCTTTCTTGTGTGTATGTTTTATTTTCTGTCCATTCATGGACAAGACCTAGCAATGTACTGTCTGGTATTTGATTTGGCTTATGGGAACTTTAGCAGGACTAATGGACTTTTAAATAAAAGCATGTGCTTTTCTCAACTCTCATTTAGGAAAAAGTTCATAATAATTAGTAATGATTGACCTCATATCTTCAGTCTCTGGGGATGAAATGCATCAGGCATTTTTCTTTAAGGCTTGTGGCAGAGAATGCTTCATGTTCTCCAATATCCATTCTCTTCTTTGTCATCCCAGTAACAGAATCCCAAATGTTAGGTAGGCACACGGCCATTCTTAATAAGGTCTATTTTCCAAACTTCCTTGTATCTAGAGGTACTTATGTGGTAAGTTCTGACAGATGGGATATGTGCGGTTTCTGGAAAATGCCCTTCAAGGAAGAAGACATAAGCTTCCCTCCCCTTTTTTCCTTCCTGCTGGCTGGAATGAGAAAGGGACTGCTGGAGCTGCTGCAGCCACTTTGGACCATGCAGTGGAAGCTTTTCATTGAGCATGGTGATGTGCCAAAATAAAATGGAATCTCCTGGGATCCCTGATGACTGTATAGCCACCTACCAACCCTGGATACCCTACATTTATGCATAAGAAATATATATTTCTACCTTGTTTAAGCTCTAATTATTTTGAGTCTTCTGGCACTGCAGCTGCCCCAATCTTGACTAATACAAGGGTTCTATAAACATCAAGACTCATAGAGAAAAAAAAGTAGCTGTTGGAATGACGTGGATAAACAACTGGAAAGATCATTTGAACATATTAGGAAGAATCAGGGCTTAATTTCATGTTGGAAACTGTGCTCAGGGGGATTACCTTCCAGTGGGATGGCTTTAGGGTGAGGAGACTTCCTTCTGGGACCATAATAACTGAGTTTCTTGGAAGAAACCCAAGAAAGAGTCTTTCTCTCTGTTGACAAAGCGCTTCCAATGCAGCTTGAGTCCACATTGCTGCAAGACTCTTTTACAGAATATTCTTAGATGGAACTGGAAGCTCAGCTTACAGCAAAGCTGAGGATTATAATAATTTGTATTATGAAAAACCAATATTTAAAAGATGCTCAAAGACTAGAGAAAATATTGGATTCTGATTTATATATCAAACTCATAATTTATATGTACATTTCAGTCTTCCGTCATCTATAAAGTCGTGGTAACTTTTACTTCCATGGAAGATTTTGGATTCCATATGACAGAATTACATTATCTCAGAAAATACTTTAAAAGAACAAAATTGCATTAAATTAACATGAGTTAAGTAAAACAATGGCTGATAGGGGTTGATAACATTGTTGTAATGATTTCATGCATACTATACTATGCCTATTAAAGCATTATTAAAATTTTATTTTCTCTTTGCTTTTAGTGCTAGGTTACTTTCCTTCTTTGTAATGAGCAAAATTTCTAACATTCTTGAAATGAGAGAAATAGGGAGCCTTCTTAAAGAATTCACATCAATTTGTTACTGTGTCAGATGTGGATTAAACTATAATAATGGCCTAAAATTTGTAGTTGATGCAATTTGTATGTATACTTACAAGCATAACTTCAGTCAACTTATATTCTTTCTATGAGTAAAAAATAGATTTATAAGGTTTTCAGAAAAGGTGGGGGATTAAAATGAACATTTGCTCTCAAATATGAGATAAAAAAGAGAAAAAACTTCATTTTTCTGGAGTTGGTTATTTGATGTGGTTATTAAAGTATTCTTTTAAAACATGGTTACTGTGAATATCTCCATTCTCTCATACCATTCTGGGAACAACTGAAACATACAGAATGTATGAGATGAGCTTGGTTCTTGCAGGAGAATCAACCTGTTGAAGTTCTGGTTTTGTCCTTGACACTACAGTGGTGTGTTCCATCTCTCTACATTTGAGAAGGCCGATTCTCAAGTTACTTGCCCACTTATTGACTGAGCTTAAAGGCTGAAGAACAAGTTAGGGAAAGGCAAGGAATAAATATTTTGGCCTTAAAAGAGAACCACAGAGAGAGAAAAAAAGGCAAATTCTTAGACTCAGACATTTTCTAAAGAATTATTATTATTTAAAAAATTTCCTAATTATTTCCTGCCAGCTAAGATAAAAACCTCAAAGGGCAAAGAGCAATATGTCTTTAAAATATACTACATTTTTTTCAAAGATTCCTTTTCTACGTAAGATAAAATTCACGTAGCTGGACTATTTTGGTGGATAGATTTGGTGATGGGGGTTTGGAAGATTGCATAAATGGCATTTCTCAGGTGTTGGTGCTTCCTAGTTCAAAAACATGACTCTACCAGAGCCTTCGTTTTGTATTGTTTTTTGACTTATGTGCAGAGGCTCTCATTTCAGGTGGAGAAGATTGAGTGTGAGGTTGAGTCATTATTTGAAGTCCTTTTGTCTAAAGGAAAAGGTTTCAGGATCATTCTGGACATAGAAGTAAAACTTTTCTGAGATGGATTAATTTCATGCTGTGGTTGTCACTGCATCTCTTTCCAAGGCCAGTCATTAACTTTGTTAATGTGTGTCCTAAGAGGGAGTTAAATACCAGCAGAGCTGCCAGCCAGCCAACAAGTCTCAGAGATGGATGCTTTGTTAACTGCTACAAAAGAAGCCTCCTTTCCACATCCTCATTAATTTACTTCAATTTTGTGGAAGAACAACGCTCAAGACAGTGCCAAAGATCATCCAGCCCTTAGGCTCTGCTGAACCTGCTGATTGGTTGGGGAACTTGGGAGGCAATGAGCCCACTAAGAAGTGACAGAGAGTGACAGGCACAAAGCTGACCCCTTTGAATGGGATGGTTCTCCTGCTGACCCTCAACTTAAAAAAAAAATCTAATAATCGCTTTTTATTCTTGTATGAAGTTTAGTTTGTTCTTCTCCTCAATCTTAAGTCTAGCTGCTATGCAAATATATCTTTCAAATTTTTGGACAGAGGCCATGCTAATGATGTTAAAAGTTAGCAACCAATATCGAATGGCTTTTTAGATCTTGTGAGATGGCACCAACCTAAAGACGCACATCTAATTAATTAAGTTCATTGAAAGACATGCAATAAACCACACTCAAGATGCAGTTACCTTTAATTTTGGTGAGCTTATCTCCTGTTGATAAGAGTATTTAGGGAGGAGCGGAGATGAGTAGGGCTGGGTAGGCTGAGAAAGTGTGGGGACCAGGTCAGAGGCAGTGGCCAAGGAGGAATGAGAGGGAAGGGAGGAAAGCAGACAGCTGGGAAAGGATGTAGATGTTCTATCTCCCGAAGAAAGTGAAGATGGCTTAAATATTGAGGAAAGACAAGGTGCAATTATGCTTGTGTCCAGCATGAGGTCACATGCTTTTTAGAGAATACCCCCCACACCTAAATAATTTTAAAGTTACCAAATACCCTGGGGCGTGTGACATTTATGACAAATTCTTGCTTTGAAAGCACTAACTTTTTCTTCTGCATTTGATTCAAAATTCCCAGTGGGTATGATCAGTTTCACTTTTTTTCTGATATGAGCGGCTGGAGATAAGAACCCCCATAATCTACAGTTGTATAACGTAATTTGTGGGATGGGTCCTTCTAAACACTGAGGAAGAAAGCGTAAAACCCTGCAATGACTCTTTGTAACTTGCTTGTGAAGTAGATCACAATTTATAGTCAGTTTGCTGCAAAGCTAGGGAAGTTACGACCTCTGTCTGTGCGTGTGCGTGCATGGTGGGAACTGGCTGTGAAACTCAGCCCCTGAGCACCACGCTGTGGGTGCTGCCTGCAGCCGGCAGTAGCAGTTCCTGGGAACCAAGCCACATGTCTAACCACATCTTAAACTTGATTAAATTGAAGGGGAAATTAGTTATTTAAGTAATTGACTTAGAAATCTGTTTGACTTACTGCAATGAATGAATGATCTCTATTACTAAGCAGTGTGTTTATTTTATACGAATGCAGACATGGCTCCCTTCTTTGTCCAGATGACATTTTCTCACCTGGTTAGGGGACAGCCAAGACTCAGGGTTTTGTGGGTGTCTGGTGGCCTAATGGGCACTCACCATTATTTAATCCCAAGAATACCCCATATAGACCAAATGCCTCTACATTTGTTATTGGTAAGATCTTAATTGGAAATTATGGGGTTTTAAAACTGATTTTCATTTTTAAAGATTTCTAAATAGAGGAGCCATGGGGGAAAGTGACTTGCTTAGTGGCATAATATGAATCATGAATTTTGTTCCATAATTTCAATATTTGCCAGTAATCATATTTGCTTTTTAATTCACAGATTAAATATTTGAGACATCAAGTTTTGTTTTTGTCTTTTTTGAAAGAGAGAAGCTTACAAGCTAAAGATTTAGAGCATTTCCCTCTTAACTGATTAAAATTATTGCCCAAGGTTCTTTGTTTGTAAGGTGAATATGTAGGACTCAACTCTTAGGTTGTCACCAACTTAAAGCAGTTACCTCTTCAGAAAGAGTGGAAAAGGAACTGCAGTATATTTTTCTTTTTTGTTTTCTTTTCTTTCTCTTTCTCTTTCTTTCTTCCCTTCTTTTTCAAACTGCTACTGCTACAAAGATATGGTGTATAGTTTTCTCACCCTGGAGGTGAACTAATCTCTCTGTGTAGCAATTTCCTCATCCCGAAAGTGGGAGTAATAATATAACCCACCCTACTGAGCTTTGAAAAGTAAAGATGTAGCATTCTTAGAAAGCTGCCTGGCACTCAGTAAGAGCTCAACTATTAGCTATTATTATGAATATTAAAATTAGAAAGACTTTAAATTACAAAAATCTTTAAATATGGATTTATAGTAATAAATAAATAATGGAATAATATCACATATTTACATCATCTTGTTAAAATTTGGTGTGTTTCTATCCATCCCTCCACCCCTACCTCATATAGTGCTGTGTTTCTTGCATGGAAACCTTCCCAGACAGTGTCAAAATTGATGTTTATTAATATGGTTAGCTGTACTAGCTAACCGTAGTAAGACTGGTTAGTTCTTCAGGAATTAGGCAAAATTAGAGTACCTCTTCACTGGGTTTTGCTGCATCGCTGTCTTCCTTAGGACTCCTAGGGTCTGTGGGCATTGCTATTGGAAATTTTAAGCGGTCAGCTTCCCTCTCTTCTTCCTCCTCTATGTGCAGGAGTGGTGTCACCTCTGTGCCATCGTGGCCACACCACAAGGCATCTGGTTCTTGAGATTCTGGCTCTCTTCGGATACCTGCCATGACCCCCTCATAGATTTCCTCATCTTCTTCTCCAATGACGGGGAGGGTTAGGGGCAAGGGACCCACACTAGCGTGTGCAGAGGTCACGAACTTATCACCTAGGACCTCAGGTACTTTTTCAGGGCCTGCAGAACCCTTTCTCATTGTCAGATCTGCAAAATGGTTTTGAGGTGTCTTTCTGGAATCCTGAAGTGGCGCTGCCTCAGGGGGCTGGGCTGCAGCTGAGGTCGTACCCAGGCGGGGGAGAGGTAGCAGCGAGGAGGGTGGCTTGGCAGGTGCAGACGCTGGCGGCAATGGGAGGACAACAGAGGGGTCCTCCTTAATTTCAAGGGTGGTCTCCTCTGGGGTATTTGGTTTGGCTTGGTCAGCAGGTAAAACTAAAGCACCAAGCTTCTCTAATTCGTCCAAGAAGTTGTCCAGAAAAGGAGGTAGTGTTGGGGCCAAAGGCTTTACCAGTGGACACTTGGCTGTCAGGGACAGCCACCCTGGGGTGATTCCCTGGAGAGCTCCTTTATCTGGGCCACATGAAGCTTTGTGCAAGGGAGGGGGGACTGGTTCGCTGGAAGCCAACTTAGAAACGAGCAGGATATATGAAGTTAAAAAAACATGAAAATAATAATAATGCATTAAAACACAGAGACAGAGAAATGCAGAAAGGTATGATGGTGAATATAAAAAATATTTTATGCTATGGTCTATATTTGCTTATAGTTTTTGAATTTAAATACATAAAATAATTAGTATGTTAATTAAAGATTTATCTGAATACTTTATACTAGTATTTGGAAAAGGTCTATTAAATGTCAAATGACACGATAAAGCTGTCATAGAGATTATAAGAACAGACAACAAAATCTTTAGAGATTTAATTTACTAGACTACTTCTTTCAAAGCAGGTTTCCAGATATTGATTAAATGTAAATGACTCTGAAATAATGTTAATGTAGGATGAAAACCAATAATGAAGCCTTTTTTATTCCCAGAATCTGTTTAGTGTTCTTTCTTCCTGTGCCAAATCTTTTGAACCTTCATCATTTTCTCACTTGGGTTTGTGAGGTGATTATAACATACAGCATAAAATATTTTTACATCATTATATGTTAACACATTTCTAAATGAATAAGTTCTGAGAGATATTTTTTAAGAACAGAAACCCATGATCAAAACGAGACTGAACTTACATAACTGCTATTTCAAAGTTTTAAAAAATCCAAACTAACTGTTGACATAGAAAGGGAGCATATGATGCGAACAGGAATAAACTTCTGCTAGGACTTCCATTCTTTTTTTCAAAAGCTGGACATTTTATATAATCTAGTGGCGGTCTAATTTATGAAGCTTAATCTCCTGAAGTAAAAAAATACTTCTGTATATCAATATTATCACTATATTTTGGATACATTGAACAAAACAGAATTTTTTATGTAAATTCATTAAAAGTTGTTCTAGAAGTGTTGCCTAGAAACATTCTAATACATTTATGTATTGTTTTTGGACTAGGAAGAATGCTATATGCTACACATATGAAGGCCTTGAGAGAGGCTGGTGGAAGACATTTTACTTTGGTTCTTTCCAGGTCGATGATTTGGGTTTGGAAAGAAAAAATCTTCAAGAAAGATTGCACTTGCTGGTTGACTGTTTAGGCTGACACGTCACTGGTGCACTCAGCACTCTTGGTCCTTGGGCCTTAGTATGGATCAGTGCACAGTGCACTCTCCACTTAACTTTTGACTTCTGTCCTATGATAGGAATGGGGCTTTAATAGAATTTATTTAGAGTTTTTAAAAACAGAAATGTGATGCCGTGTCACCATGGGGTGGGATAAATGAGATTAAATGTCACAAAACATTTGTGAGCATCCTTACAGAAGATTCAAGACTAAAGGCTACATAGCACCTTTAGTGCTAGGAACATTATGTGGCTGAGGAGGAAAGGTCTTTAAATTCCATTATCGTCATGGCTACTGCTATCCCATTACTACTTGCTGCTACTACTACTCCAGCTCCATGACCACCACAGTCACGAATATACATGTTAATGGGTTCAAAGTGCTTAGCCTTACCGTGGACTTGCTTCTACTGAAAGTTAAATTAAGTATCCCGAGATACCTATATCACAAAAATATACCTATAATACAAACATCATGTAATTATCTTTTCTTCCAAAAGCATTAGAATTGGATTCTACTATATTAAAGGCAGAAATATCAGAAATAACATCAACTTACATTTGAGTCCCTCCTAAAATAAAGATAGTATGTCAAGAAATGTGATTTGAGTATGTCCAAGAGTGATTCATAAATCACAATGAATTCCCTCCTCTATTTATAAATATCAGTCAGAAAATAGGATATTTAACGTTTAGTATATTTTGGGTATCATGGTTTAAAAGTACATTACAGTTCTTTTTCTGAAAATGATTCAGTTCAAAACTACTGAGAAGTTCCCTTCACTTAGCCAATGACATCATAGTATACATTACCAGTTGGTAAAACCATTAAATATTTTTCAAAATTTATGAACGTAAGCTTTTCAACGTATTTTTCCCCAGCAGTGAGAATAAAACAATAATTAGTTATTAGTGAAATTTGTACATTTCTCGATTTATAAAATGTAAAATCTGGTATTCTAAGAGAAAACTTAGGAAACTGAAAATACGTTTAAATCATATTCTCAGCAAAGATTAAAACATTGTGATCTAAAATATTACATTGCCAATATTATGACATCATGTAAGAATTTCTTATATTTTAAATAAGCCTTTGTAGATACACACTTTTTCTTTCTTATAAACTTTTATTTGAAAGTACAGTCGCTTTGAAATTTATCTGGTAGTTCTTTTAAGATGACTGAATGGTGGATAAGACAAAGATATGGATGAAGATTCTTTTCTTACTAGCAGTAGGAACTACTGAAGGAAGGATGTTGCTCTAAATGCTGAGCTCTGCTAGTGAAGTAAATGTACTAAAGAAGATTCTGGAAAATTTTATAACCAATCAAACAAAATTGGAAAGTACCAGACTGTTCCATTATCCAATGATAAAGGATTGAGAGTAATTGCTCAGCAACCCAGTCTTCAAAGAAAAGTAGAATAAATAAAATGCCTAGCCTTAGCCCTTTAAAAGAAAATGCTTCTCTTAAGATAGTAGATTCTTTATGTAGTTTCCCTTTATGTAGCTTAAACCTTTATGCCAGCACCCATAGGAAAAATTAAATTATATTGATTTGACCTGGCACTTAGAAACATAACATGTAAATCTTTTGCTTTGCCATAGGTATGATGTTGTAATCTAATGTCCTAAAATCATGTACCGAGTATGTTACTCTGAGCTCCCAAATATTATACTTAATATGCTAGAATGTTTTCTTACCTTATTTGAACTTAAGCTGTGGATTCTATCACTAGAATAGCTGTGGGGTATTGGAGGGTCAGGGTAATCCTCAGCACCTTTGGTTGTATTCTTCTTGATGACTTCTACATAGGAAACAGGGAAGATGCCTTGTCTGTTGGTTCCTGGAATTTTACCTTCATACCAGTTTTGATCAACTCTTTTAAGAAGAATAATTCTATCTCCCTGTAATGAATATTAGGAAAATGCATTAGAAATAGAGATGTGATAACATAAAAATTATAATTGTCAATGTTTTCTAATAAACAATAGTTTTCCATCTGGGAAAGCCTTATACTTCCAGTGTTTTGTTTTCATTATGAGAATGCAACTAAAGCCTCAGAGCTTACTCCCAAATTATGGCTTATCAATATATATGCGGTTTAATCATCCATTCACAACATTAGAATCTTTCCTAAGGATATTTGGCCTTATACATGTTCATATTGGTACTGTGGGAAATGACATGTGTAAGTTATTTCAAAAAGCACAGTAGTTTAACCTGCAATGTGTCGATGACAGTACCATCATCTGATCACTGACACATTCAAGGGAATGACCTTATGTAGGAAGAGCTTCAGAAAGTGCACTATAGCTTGCTGTGATGGTGTATCTGAAATGGGTTCTAGAAGTCAACCCCTGGAAGGGATGAAGTTGGATAGCACAATGTTTTTCTTCTTTATCTACATGTTCTGAGTTGTAACAAAGAGTGAGGCTAAAGGACAGGGCAAAGCTAGCATCCTAGATTATGCATAGCTGTGGCCAGGGCTGACATCCACCTGGTCTGCATCAAGATGGTGTAGCACCAGCATCCATTCTGATTGGTGGGTGGCCATGCCATAGCGGTCAATAATATATATATATATATTTTTTTTTTTTTCGGTACGCGGGCCTCTCACTGTTGTGGCCTCTCCTGTTGCGGAGCACAGGCTCCGGACGCGCAGGCTCAGTGGCCATGGCTCACGGGCCCAGCCGCTCCGCGGCATGTGGGATCTTCCCGGACCGGGGCACAAACCCGCGTCCCCTGCATCGGCAGGCGGACTCTCAACCACTGCGCCACCAGGGAAGCCCAATAATATTTTTTATGAACCCCCTGGCTTTTGCAATGATAGAACTTTCTACAGTCACTATTCCTGCTGGCTGCAGGATCAAGCCAATGCCACAAGACCCAGTTTAAATTTTGAATTTGATATAATTTTTGAATAGTAAGGCGCAGCAGAAGAACACGATTTTGAACTGTATTAAACTGCTATTTTCTTTTGATGTTTCCACATGTACAGCTCCTGATATTTAGCCCGAGGCACCCCTTGGAGACAGTTTGGAGCCTCCCAGGCTAAACCACAGAGGGAAAGTCTCTCTGAGAAGTTTTGCATCCCACAGGCACCTCATCTGGAAGGACATAGGAGTGGCAGGTAACAGTGACTCAGGGCAGCCTGATGGAGTTCTTTGCGGAAAATGAGGGAGACACAAAAATGTCTAAGGAAAAAGATGACCTAACTTAGTTGTGAAAATATACAGCCTTTCAAATGCACCAGTGAAGAAAGCAGGTTACCTTTCTCAGCGATAGCTCCACATTTGTGTCAGCGCTGAAATTGTATTTGGCTACAGCTTCTCCGATTTCTCCAGGCTGGGCAGGGGGAGGCGGTCTGGCAGGCTGTGCTTTTTCAGGAGGTGTGAGTTTCTATGAAGGAGAACAGTTACTTATGCTTGACCTGTGGTAATCCTGGAAACAGCAACCACGTAAGGAGGAAGGGGAAGGGACTTACCTCCACGTATGAGATTGGGAAAATGCCCACTCTCCCGTGGTGCTCTCCCTCATACCAGTTTTGATCAATTCTCCTGAGGATGTAGACAGTATCTCCTTTCTTAAATGACAGCTCCCTAGAAGAGATACATTTGAATGGTTTTTTTTTTTTCCGGATGTATGGCGATTATTCTTAACATCAAGATTCTCGCTAGATCTGTATGTGGCTGGGAAATATACTTCCAATATTGAAAAAAATCTGTTGAGTCCAGTTAGATGAGGATTTTCCTTGAAAATTTTTAGAATTCCTTTGAAACATTGTAACTTTAGAAATGATTTCAAAAAGAACAAATGTAAACATCACATCTGATTTAAATCACAGGCAGATTAATATGAAATTTAAAGGTGGGGACAGACTTGCTGTCTAGTCATTGGTTTAGAGTAGAGGAGTCCGGAAGCTTGCCATAAGGCTGGATTCATTCCGCAGCGATTTTTACTTGTCCTGAAGCTAGTTGGTTACTTACTTCTCTCTCTTTCTGTCTCCTTCTGATATGTTAAAGCTTACAATAAGGAAACCAGTATCATTTAGCCTTAGCACAGAAGTGCCAACATGAGAAGAAATTTTATTTGTGGATCCTTGAAGCTGCTTGACAGGCATTTAAGTAGAATATCTTGATAATGAATTTATTTTGTGAAACAGAAAAGATTTTATACTTTGATTTTTCAGTGAGGCACAAAGATAAACATTTTTAAAAAGTGGAGTATAATTGACCTTGTAACATTATATTAGTTTCAGGTGTACAACATAATGATTCAGTATTTGTATATATTGCAGAATGACCACCACCATAAGTTGAGCTAACAGCTGGTCACCACATATGTTACAATGGTTTTTTTTCTTCTGATGACAACCTTTCAGATTTACTCTCTTAGATACAGTACAGTATTATTAACTATAGTCACAAAGATAAACGTGTTTCAAGTGCAAAGACATGCACAGATGGCTTGTAACCGCCTTTATATCTTTTGTTTTTTAAATAGAAAAATATTTTCAAGAAACTAACTATGCTTTTCCATTTGGGCTGTTTCTAAGGAGACAGTACGTAAATTGGAGTATTTAATTTTAAGTTATAAAGACATCAGTCATAAATAATTCACGCCTAAATTCTCACCCTCACTGCTTCAGGTTTTCATGGCTTCATTCCCCAGGTAATTGTGTCTCTGTGTTATTTTGCCTCCACAATTATGTCTCATTGGAGGGTACCTATTTCAGATCTTTTGCCAAGAGCCCCATTTTCACACACATCTGCCTTCCCACTCCCAAATCTTCTGCGTTGCTTTGTTCAGAATCTTGAGTTGGATCATTTATGTGTGCAGAGTACATAATGGAGCGAGGTTTATATCAGATGTAGAATATTTCGTGTTGATTAAAAGAATTAATTGAAAAAAAGTTGCATAGTAAAAAGAATTATTACCCATTTAGAAGTGCTAAAACTTTCACATTGAATCTGTGTTAAATTTTCAGTAACCCTAAAAGCAAACAAGATTCACAGGGCCTGACATTCAAATACAGTACTTCCCTCTTTTATGCAAGTGCCTAATGTAGAAAATAAAACCCCAAATGTTTAATGTTTACAAACCAACTGTTTTATTTATGCCAGGTATGTTTTATTTCTGGAAATGAGAGTAGGAAGCTTAGCTTAAAAGAAAAATAATTAGTTGTCTCTTATTTACATTTTTTTAAGTGTGAAAAGATTTCTATGTGTAAAGACTTGTATTTAAATTTTTGAAGTCGTCTAGAAAAAACAGTGGTCTCACCCTCCAGTTTGCAAAATTATGTTCGTCTCATCTCAGAACTAGAATTTCTTTCTAAGAGTCCCATTTTGACCAGTTTGCTCCAACCAGCGCCTACCACCTTTGAACAGTGGCCACTGACAACCTTTGGGAATAGCATTTTATCTCGTTTTCCTCCTTAACAGTTGAGACATTATGTTTGGTGAGTTACTTAGTTGTCTTTTTGAAAATTAAACTTTCTTGTGTTAGGTAAAGAAAAACAGCTTTTAAAACAGATAATTATTCGAAACAGAGATATCTGTCTCTTGTTTGTAAGATGTTAGGCACAAAAAGCACTCACATCTCTTGCAGGACATTTTGTCCTGCCCAAAATGTCCATGAGACATTTGGTCCACATGAAAAGGTCCTTGATATTTGGTCCTGTCCAGAACAATTTGGCATGAGCCAAATATGCTCATGGACATTTTGGATAGGACCAAATGTCTGCTAACCCTCACATCTAGCTAATGATCGAAATGACTTAAAAATGTGGCTGGTCTTCCTGAAACTTTCAGTGCTCTCTGGGTGTGTGAACCTTTTTTTTTTTTTTTTGAGGTACGTGGGCCTCTCACTGTTGTGGCCTCTCCCGTTTCGGAGCACAGGCTTCGGACGCGCAGGCTCAGCGGCCATGGCTTACGGGCCCAGCCGCTCCGCAGCATGTGGGATCCTCCCGGGGGCACGAGCCCATGTCCCCTGCCTCGGCAGGCAGACTCTCAACCACTGCACCACCAGGGAAGCCCTGTGAACCTTTTTTTAAAGCTGCATGAGTCATCTATAACCTTGATTTTTGTGTCATGTACATAACTACATTGGGGGCGACAGACAACCGCTCTTTACATCTCCTGAGAACAGAACAAGAGGAATGTGATTAAGCTGCAATCAGATAAACTTATTGATGTTATGGGGGAAACAGTTTTTTTTCTTACTAAAATTATGGGATGGTTTCCATGGGTGATTGTTCAGTTCACTTCTCTGGAGGCTTATAATACAATTAGATTTCGTTGGTTGAGGAAGACCTTTGTGAAAGTGGGATGGTGCAAACAGCCCTTCAGAACAGCTGTGTCATTTACACTCCCACGGGCAGCGTGTGGGAGAGTGGGTTTCCCTGAACCTTTGCTAACGTCAGACGTTCACAGTGAGGATGTGGTCTTGGAGGAGGGTGAGGGGCTGGGCACTTGGAGCAAATGCAATCCAGTGACAGAGTCAACACCACAAACACCTCTCCTCTGCACTGTACCTCATCTTTCTTTCAATGCCTGTTTCTAATTAAGGTTTCTCAAAAAGCCTGTGAGCCCTGAGCATATTTTATATGCCCTGTTATTTCTCAGGGCTTCATACATCTAAGGACACTTTTGATTGATTTTCACAAAGAAGAAATGAAATTTACATGTTTTATGTCATTATTTTATAAAACTGACATGCCTTGTACAAATTATCACACCATATCCAAAGAACAGTAGCTAGGACCATAGTGTAGTAGAAACAGAGCAGATGTTACTTATCTCATCAAAAAAAGTTGTAAGCTTCCCTTCAGGATTTTTTTTAACCCCAGATTTAAGCCATATTTGACACCTTCACTTCTAAAGAGAATTTTCTTATTTAGTTAACTTAATTCCCAAATTCTGAGTGATTTTATTTTTTATGTCTTCTGTCAGAGATAGATTCTTTAACTATTAATTCATATAATATGCATTTTTATGAATAAATGCTTTGGTTATTGTATATATATTCAGCTAAACAGCATGGTATAATTTAATGCCAATATCTTGAATTCTAATGGAGACCAAAGTTTCTTAAGTAAGGTCTGTGACATGGGCCATAACAGAGCTGGAAAACTCACTCCTATTTAAGCCTCCTCATGTGCTTAGTACTAGCCTTCCCCAACCCTATGCTCACCTGATGAACAAATTCCTAAAAAAAAAGGTAAAAAAATTACGAGACAGGAGTATGAAAACACCAACATCAAAAGACCACAGGATAGAACTGTGCTCAGAGTCTCTAAGCTCTGAGTATTGAGAAATGGAGATTTTACTCCAGGAATCTTCATAAACAATTCTAGTCTTTAACCACAAACTATCCTGAATATAGTTGGATAAATAAATGATATAAAATTCTCCAGTTAAGTGTTACTCCCCCAACAATTTATTTTTACTTCATTCTCCACATGAAAATTGTAGAAACAAAGATCCTTAATTTCGTTTTTCTTTTCCATATCCTTTTGAACTCATTGTGCTCTAACGTGTTTGGTGTAATTTAAAACTCAATGTTTCTCAACTAAACTCAAAATGAAAATAAAATTACCCACATCCCAGTCAATTCAGAAGGAACCATTTAATTAGAGTAGATTGCTGAATTGGGAATTAGGTCTTATTTGTAACACATCCCAGTGCAATATTTGTCTTTCAAAGTACTATTAATGTATTTAAAGTCAACTTAAATCATATGATGAACACTTATCTTACTTACTTGGATGTCTGAGCCTTAAAATCGTAAACAGCTTTTGCAGGCAATTTCTGAAAATGAAGGAAATGGTTAGCGCTAACTTAAAATTATGGATTTCCTATAAAAAAGCAGTTTCACGTGAATTAAAGAGAAATGAAACCTCAAGGAATGATTAAACATATACAGTTTAAATCATTTATGCAATTTATAAATAAATCAATTAGTTCTTTATTTAGATATTTAAACTACAACAGGAATGTAACAGATGACTTATTCACCCTAACTATTGAATATCATATTTCATCTTAGGAACTAAGGTAAATGAATGCCATAAAAGGGGACTAAAATGCCTGCAGAGGATTCAGTCCTAGGTATAATTTTGGCTTTTCCTGGGATAATTGTGGGAGGTCAGTTGCTGTATGTCCTAAGTATTGACACAACTTCTGAATCATAATAAAAGGACTGGAAAAAGTCATGAGAGAAGTCATTACCCCTTTTACTAAACACTAATTGACATAGTAGCAAAGAAATATTAGCCCACTTATCACTGAGAGGCTCGTTAGTGGCCAAAAGTATAGGCTGGTCACTTTATATTCCCTGGAGAGTTCAGGAATTCTTCAGCACACAGTAAACCAGCTGCTCATCTTTGAGTCGTGATACGATGTGACTCGTGCCCACACTCAAGCTTTGGGGTCCACAGATCTGCCTGGGCCCACCTGTAGCTACCTCCTCTCTGATTCCAGTAATCCCCTCACCTCACTCTCTTTCCCTGTGACTCTGGTGAACTTTGGGCAACCTGGATCATTTCTGACTTCTTTGGGGGTCCACAGGCCCTGGACTATGTCAGACACCTGTAGAGAACTTTCTAGAGTGCCTGCCAGTCCAAGACCAGCCTTCAGTTTCTGTCAAACCTTCATGGCTCCAAGAAAGTACAAGCCAGACTTCCAGCCCTGGCTCAGGACCATGGACAAGAGCCAGTAGGTGGGTGGTTCTCAGGGGCAGTGTTTTTTTTTTTTTCAGGGATCTCTCTAACAAAAGCAGGCCAGCAAAAATTGTTTCTATGGAATTTGTATTGATTGGCAGCACGGCTGACCTAGGGCTGTCCCCTACATCACTGGGCCAGAAATTTGTACAGGGGAAACCTTCTTCCTCCAAGGGGCAGCCCAGCTCAAGACTCTTTAATTTATGGGTGTCAGGTCAAGATTCAGAGAGTCACTGTCAAACTGGATTACAACTGGGGGAGACCTGCCGCTAGGGTCAGAATGCAGCTGGCTTCAAGTCCTTTGCTCGGGCTCCAGGGAAAACTGTTTCTAGTTTCTCTGCCATCACTTTTGTGTTTTTAATCTGGGTTCTTTACTGGTTTTGGAGGTAACTTCGGCTGGCAAGTGCTTTATCAAGTATATTGGTGAAAAAGACTCAAATGATACTAAAAAGACTACCTCTTTTTCTGGAGTTCCTCTTCTTTCCCTTGGTACACTTCTCCCCAAATCGGTCAGCGTGGATGTGTAACTTCTAGGGGACTCACGGTCTATTGGAAAGGACAGGGCCAGAGTGAGATTCCACTTAACCAAAGGCAGACTTGTTTAGCCATTTTTCCTGGTGGCAACTATTTACCCTTCACATTTGGAGAGACACTGCAATGGAACACATGGGTCTAAAACTCATGGGTAATTGTAAAGTTGTGATATAAGACAAAAACAGCATTTTAAGAGGAAAAATGGATATTCTCCCATTTTTTCCTTTTTCCTTTTTCTGCAATACGAGATTGCAGAAGTATTATAATCATAAATATAAATATAATTGTAACATTGCTGATATAATTATACTGTAGCACCTGGTATAGACAATTTGCAGTTACAGGGATTGTTCACTTCAAAGATTTAATACTTTCTATTTCTATTCTTTTTGCCACCAGTTTATAATTACTATGATAGGGCCTGGAGAAGATGGAGAAGGTAGCAACGACTTAAGTTAAGAACATAGTAATGAAAAAGAGAGAAAAATAAAGTATGATGATGACAGAACTATGTCATGGACACTCTCTTCCCTCTTTCTCTCTGTTTTTATTTTTTTATTTTTTTTTATTTTTTTGCGGTACGTGGGCCTCTCCCTGGTGTGGCCTCTCCCGTTGCGGAGCACAGGCTCCGGACACGCAGGCTCAGCGGCCATGGCTCACGGGCCCAGCCGCTCCGCGGCATGTGGGATCTTCCCGGACCGGGGCACGAACCCGTGTCCCCTGCATCGGCAGGCGGACTCTCAACCATCGCGCCACCAGGGAAGCCCTCTCTCTGTTTTTAATTACTTATTGAGTCTGAAGATGGCATCTTAAAGCTTAAGGCTTAAAAGGCTGTTACCTATTGCCTTCCTTTGTGCTCAACTATCTTATTAGAAAGTGAATATCTATTCCAATAAACAAAGGGATAAAAATTTTCTAAACAGAATGTGTTGCATTGGTTGCCAAATTACTTATGAACTATTGCATTGTTTTTGTTCACCTTAAAACAAAATATACATGGTTAATTACATTATAAAATAATGATTGCAAGTATCTATTAATGGTATCTTATATCACATGCATTATACGTGGAAATGTAACTGATATTGAATAACTGGAAAAGTAGCTAATTTACTAAAACATTAGGTTATGACATGTCTCAATCAGTGAAAATTTCAGATTGTTGGCATTGATTTAGAAAATTTGAATTTACCGTTTTTGAAGCATGTCGTAGTATAAATGAAAGCAAAGATAAATACTAATAAGATAAACAAATGTGTGCAATGGTAACTAACAATTGGGCTATATATAGTACATTAATATGACATCTGAATTATGTCTCTTTTTTGCCTATAGAGATTATATTCTATGCTACAAATTCTGAATTACATGAGTTTGAATCTTGTTTCTGCTACCTACTGTCTGTGTGACTTTGGTCAGATTTCTTGTCCTCTTTGGGTATTGATTTCCTCCACTGTAAAACAGTATTTACAATAATATCTATCACCTAGGTTTATGCCGTGTTAAGTAGATAATGTATGTAAAGCACTTTGCAGTGTCTGGTGCATAGAAAACTCTCTTGACAATCCAAGTTTCAGCCTGGAATACTCATTCCAGCTTCCTAAAATTTACACAGTAAACAGATGCACTTTAAGCATTAATGAAAAGAATTGGATAAAAATATCAAAACATCCTGTGTTTTTCAGTAACGTAAACCTGAAAAAATGTCCTCTGTATTTGAATTGCTATTTGTCCTTGTGTTCCACTTTAAGGAATAATCCATCTATGAAAATGAAGTCGAGAGTCACTTTTATCCTAAATAGTCTAATTCAAATGTCAGTATAGGGTTGTTTTAGCAGAAATAGAAAATAAATTAATTAAATAATGGAAGGGAAGAGAAAATGAATACAATGAATGATGGAAATGAGACATATATAGAGAGCTTAAAGATATATTCACAAAAATTTTATCCCAATTGTATCTTTTAAATGGAGAAAGTTATTAAACAAGTCCTATTCTCTTTTAATCGCCGATCAATTACTATATTACATATTTTGGTTTGCTTCCTGAGTGTTTTGATTTAGTATCTTCTATATAGAATGTCAGCAAATTATTTATTGAATGAATGACTATAAAGTTAATATAAGAATCAAGGAAAAGACTGTTAAACTATTGGTTTTGATTCATTTTCCAACAAAAAAAGAGCTAATGCAAAGTTGTCAGTTTCTTAAGGATACTGATACTCAATTATGATTTTTGCCTTGAAATTCTTTTAAATTGGTAAAATAAGTTTAATTGGTTGTTTCTATGTAACAGTTGTTTCAACCCTAACATCAAGCTACAAAATGGTTTTCCCTTTCGATTCTGAATGAGTAAATTTTTGTGAATTGATGATTACTTTAAGCCACACATCAAGTCCAGATATCCCATGAGCAAATGAGAACTATTCAGTAAGGCACGTTTGCACAACAAGCATTTGCTTCACAATGCATAATGAATCCAAGTGGTCTCACAGCTCAAGAATGATGAATGTAGGAATGGAAAATGAAAGAGCTGGAGGGTGGGCATCTGAACCACAAGGAAAAAGATAGAAAAGTTGATCCACCTTGGAGGCCCAGTGCACTGTCGTGGTCTTGGTGGTGGTAGTTGTTGTTGGTGTCGTCTTGGAAGGAGGCACTGTGAGGCATTCTCCCACAATCGTTCTGGTACAATGGACAATGAATAGCACCTTCTTGAGATGGTGGGTGGAAAGGCTGGTGTATGGGGCTCCTTTTTAGAGCTTTGAGTGATGAATTCCTTTCTGGAATATCTGGCAGCAGTTCACTGATAAGACGGTGCAGTATACTGTTGTCTGGCAAACTTCCCCTTCTCTTTTCAGCCTTAATTTGGTCACAAATGTCTTTAAGGGCAGAGTCCAGAGCCTCAAATACAGATGTTTTACATTTTGCCTTTTCCATCTGTTTTTTGGGAGTTGAATTTTTTTTCCTCCGAAAAGGCACGGGACTGACTAGAAATGCCAGTTTAGAAAGGCCAGGGTCCATTTCTTGTCTTCTGGGCTCTTCAGTATTTTCATGTTTAGCTCTTTCATGTTTTAACATTGTTGTAAATCGAGTATAGGAGGCAGGGCATCTGCCTTTGCAGGAGCTGATGAGGTGCCGGTGATGGTGGTGGTGATGGTGGTGGTGATGGTGGCTGGATCCGTAAAAACTTTCAGAGGATGTGAAAGAAAAGTGATCAAAGTCGCTCTCACTGCAAAAGGACGATCCTTCTACATGAAGGTAATCACTGTGGTCAGACACGACTCCATCCTGGTCACTATCAGAAAAGTCCAGATGGGTTCTGGGCTGCACATCACTGGTGACTTCAATGTGGATGGGCACCAGGGTTTTAGACTTGTAGCTTCGTTGTACCTGAGAAGGGTGTCTACTTTGATTTTCTTCCTCCAGCAAAGACTCAATGGAAAATCGCCTTTGGGGACATAAACCATTTTGTTGTGGTTCTAGGGTTACAGGAGATAACATTTCATCTCCTAAATTTGGCATGGATTTTGACTTCTGAATCAACTTTTCAAATTCAGAAATGCGGGTGGGGACCATGTCCCTGGGCACCTCCTCCGTGGAGGACTGGCTGCATCCATGGAGCAGAGCCCTGTGTTGCTGCTCCTTTTCGTACTGCATTATTCTTGACTTTACAGAGCAAATCACCTCTGAATTCATTAAATCCTTGCGGTTGATGCGGTGCATTTTCTTGTACAGTTTTAGGAACCCTGGGGCATCGTGGGCTGACCTGTGTCGGAGCCTTGATCTGCTATTACTGCGGCCCTCCTGGATGTAGGGGGAAGCCCATGTTACGGGGCAGCTCTCCTTGGAGTCCTCTTCACATAACAGAGAACCCATACTTTCTGACTTGGCTTTCGGATCAGGAAAACTATCGCAGTCATCGTTTAAAAGGTCATCACAGCTACGGGATTTGATTTTGGGGGAAACCGTTTCTTCAGTGCTGCTCCAGATCTCTGCGTTTTGCCGGGCCATTTGCCAGCCATTTTTGAAAGTAATGGCCCTCTGCGAGTCATGTGGGATGTCCAAATGCTGTCTGTAAGTGTTACAGTAATCTAACTCATGGGAGGGGTTGCCGTTGAGCCCTGAGTAACTGCAAAGGGATGGACATATTTTGCTATCGTCCCCACCTTTTATTCCAGGGCAGCGTGGTGGAAGAGAGACGTTGGAGAAGTTAAAAGGCTCATAAAGAGGAGAGCATGTCAGTTAGCATCAGATAGCACAGCAAAGAGAAAGCAGTTAGTGGAGTTTAATCTAGACATTGATTGTTATACGTGTAGCTTCAACTTAGAGAAAAAAGCCTAATTCTAAAGCAAGGCAATGCTTTGGCAATAAATGTAGCTTTGCAGATGATAGTTAACAAAACCATGTATAAAAAGTAACTGGTGTCGCTAATACGCCTATTTCTATTGCATATTTCATCCATCTTTCTGCAAATATGGTATTCAAAAATCCAGTAGTGTCTTGTAAGCTAATAGCATGACCTGGTAGTGACTTAAAATGTTTGTAATTAATACCAAAAATGCCATAGATTTAAACATCTTAATAGGGTCAGGATTTGAATCTTATTTGATTTATAATAATATTATTAATTATTAATAATATTATTAATTATAACAATAAAGAGGTAAAGAGTAACTTATAAATTTACATTTAATTAATACTTCCATAACCGTATCAAATAATTTTTCATGGGCATTAGGTAGAAAAAGCTATAAGACAAAATACTTTCCCAAATTGCAAAATCAAGTTCAGTTGCTGTGAACTATTGCTGCTAATATTTTTCTAAGAAAAAACCCAACTAGCAACTCTTTAAACAAATGAATTTACCTCTTTAATTTCTCTAACTTCAACCTCTTATTAGGCAGTTTCCCATAAGGATAACTGGATATAATGTAAAACTTTCATCACAGTTAAATGCACTTGCTTTTTTCCAGGAAGGGTCTTTTTAAAAAATCATTTGCAATATAATAATGTAGAGCTAACCCTGACATCAATTTCGAATATCTATGGAAATAGTCTTTTCTTTTGTGTTGCTGAGTTAATTAATAAATGAGAGGCCAAATTACATCTGATGGAACATTTTCTTCTTAGAAACAAGCCTAGTGGAGGAAAACAGCTCTATTGACAGCTCCTGCCTTCTCCAAATTCTTCAAAAGTGATAAGTACATTAAGTAGCTGTGTAGTATTTGAGAAAGGAAGTTGACTTAACACCCCCTAGGATAAAAACAAATATCTAAATTAATCAGAACCCTTTTAACTTTTGGGTGGTATCCAAGCATAATGAGTCAATGGCATTTCATGACCTATTGGTTTCCTTGGGGTATTTGTTTATATAAATGAGTAGAATCTAATACGGGTACTTCTGTTAATTTGAGGAATGGTATAGTGAAAGGGGATCCCTCCCTGTGAATCTCCCAGTAAGTAGTCATAGCTTTACTAGGCCACGGACAAGAGCTAGCACCTCCTGCCTATCCAGAGCCCAATCATCAAATCTTTTGCACACAGACCAGCTAACTCTTAGCTTTAATTTCATGTGGCAACACTTTCAGTGCCTACATTCAATCTGCGTAGCTGAATCTCTGCTACTTTATGGAAACTTCAGTTACAACTCACTTTCTTCACACACTTCAAATTTCTTCTCTCTTATGTTTCAACCCCAGAGGATTGGAGGAGACCCTGAGTCCCCAAATCCTAGGTACCTATGGATACTGGTTCATTCCTAGGTCTCTATTTTGGGAATATTCCTGTTACAGCTGCAGTAATGTGTAACTAAACAGAGACTTGAAGGAGTGACATCTTCCTTTCAACACAATTCACTAAATTTCAAGAGAGGAGACAGGCCATACAGAAAATTGGCTTGGTGATATCTAAACTTTACAATTATGGCCTGAAACCAGTTAGTTCTTACTAGTGGACTGTTTTGAATTGAACACTATGTTACATGCAGAACATGGATATTCTACTGTATGTATGGATATTGACCAAAATATAAAGCAAGTGATTAAAGAAACAACTTTCATAGGTTAGACAAACTTTTGTCTAGAATTAAATAATTTAAAAAATCCAAAACCAATTTACATTTTAGGCAACAACATTCTCTGTTGCTACTTCTAGTTTCTATTCTATATATCTGATTAATTTTTCTAGTTGTAGTAACATTAGAAAATGTTGACAATATGCAAATGTTTGGAACTGTAATCTTTTAATAGCCTGACAATACAATATTTCATACTTTAAATTTGTTCCAGAAAACACACACAATATATTTGAAGAAAGAAAGCATTAACAGATGATAAGAGTCCTTTAAGCCACTCAAATGGTTCACCATCCTGATTTAGTCTGTGTATAAAGAAAGCTATTTTTCTGAAACTATATTTTATTTAAGACACTATTTACATGCTAACTATTTCTGGGTAGTTATCATTGGACCAGCTCTCCCATAGTTAAAACTTAAACTAGTAAATTGTTTATATGTCATTTATTGCTGCTCACCTTTTGCTCTTGATGGGGAAGAAGGAGAAGAACTAATGAAGGACTTTGTCAGGGTGGAGCTTGATCCTGGGAGGTCTGCTCGACCTGGGCTAGTTCTGCTTGCAGTTGGATCCCCCAAGCCCCTCGGCTGCCCCACCGCAGGCTCGCTCTTCCTCCTTTTCCTGAAGTCACTGGCCATGCTTGCAGAACTGAAAGAAGGAATCAGCTTCAGTTTGGTTGGTGTTGCAGGGGGTTCAACTTTGAATCAGAAAGACTAGTGGAAGGTGCTGGTGGCCATGGTATGCCTCTTATCTCCCATCCCCCAAACTGCATTCTTAGGAATTCATTCCTTGATATTAAAAACTATTTCTTTATAATCACCTCTTTGAAAATTAATAGACTCATCTGCAAACAGTGACAGTTTCACATCTTCCTTTTCAATTTGTATTTCTTTTATTTCTTTTTCTTGTTTGATTGCTGTGGCTAGGACTTCCTAGACTTAATTTTTTTAGAGCAGTTTTTTTTTTTAATCTTAAAATCTTTTAGAGCAGTTTTATGTTTACAGAAAAATTGATTGGAAAGTACAGAGAGTTCCCATGTACTCCCTTTCCCTTGCACACATTTTCTCCTGTTATTGACATCTTCTATTAGTGTGGTACATTTCTTACAGTTGATGAATCATATCAATATATTATCATTAAATGTAATTAAAGTCCATTGTTCATATTAGGGTTCATGTTTTCTGTTGAACATCCTATGGGTTTGAAAAATGTATGATGACATGTTGTCCCTCATTACTGTATCATATAGAGTAGTGTCATTGCCATAAAAGTCCCCTGTGCTCTACCTCTTCATCCCTCCCTCCCTGTGAACACCTGGTGATCACTGATCTTTTTACTGTCTCTAGTTTTACCTTTCCCAAAATGTCATATATTTGGAACCAACAGTATGTACCCTTTTTAGATTGGCTTCTTTCATTAGCAACGTGCTCTTAAGGTTCCTCCATGTCCTTTTGTCGCTGGATAGCACATTTCTTTTTATTGTTGAATAATATTCCATTATATGGATGTACCACAGTTTGTTTATCCATTCACCTATTGAAGGACACCTTGGTTTGCTTCCAAGTTTTGGCAGTTATGAATAAAGCTACTATAAACATTCATGTACAGGTTTTTTGTATGAACATAATCACCTTTTAAAGTAAAAATTCTCCTGTTAGTGTAATATTTTGTTACTGACAATTCAGTGTTAGGATTTGTACCATACATCTTTTCTCTATACAGAACAGTTGCAACAACATGAATATATCTGGAGGAGGGATGCCAAAATGGAGGAAAGGATTGGAAAAAAGAAGAAGATCTGGTAAGACCAATTTTTCTTACCTCGAGCTTTCCCTATGGCTTTTCCTAATAATCTTAGCTTTAAAAAACTTACACTGAAATTCCAACGTTTTTCTGTTTAAATAACGAATGACCAATAATCTGATCATCAAATAAACTATTAGAGTCCTTTTACCTGGTTGTATTAAAAGGTGTCGACAGTTTGTAAGGGCAGGGACTTTATATCATGGTTCTGGATTTGAGTGTAATATCATTTAAGACAAACATTAGTGAACGAATATATACCTCACATAGCATGCTGTCTGTCAAATCATTAGATAAAATTCCACCACCACCAGCAGCAACAGCACACCAGCTCTTATGAACCAGAAGTATGCTATTTGCTTTACTGTCATTATTGTCTTACACAGCATGCACGGCAACTGCTGAGCTATGTGCTGTTGTCACTGTTTTACAAATGAATAAATGTAACCTGCAAGCTTTGCAAGTATAGAGGTGGAGCCAGACCTCAGAATTGGTCTGCATTCTTCTAAAGAGGACACCCATGTTCGCCTAGACCTGTTTTTGCTGTCATTATCCTGTCACATGAGTGTCTGTGTGTCTCTACGTAAATCCTTAGATCAGATTAGAACTAACTAAAATTCAAACATTTTAGGTGCATACATAATTGTAAAAGATATAAAAGAAGGGGTTCAGGGAGCTCCTTTCTCAGTGACATTAATGCTGTTGAATGGCACACATGAAACCAATGTACAAAGGACCCAGTTTACTTTTCCATTTATGTTGATAGAAATCTGTAGAAGGGCAAATTATTGTTATATAAATATTTGTTGTTGATGATATTGATATGGCTGGGAGTTTGCATTATTCATTATTGTCATTCTACTGTGTCTGAACTTCTGTAATATTTTAAAGTAAGAGTGATATTTAAAGCCTACGAACAGAACTTGCCTTGGTAGACTCTTAGCACAGTTAGGACCTACAAGTTATTTTGCCAACTGTGTAAACTTCGTATGTTATGGAGCCCAAGTTTCAGTTTACTAGAGATAAAATCTTAGAGATTGAGTATGTTTCTGTACTTAGAATGCCCGGTATATAGTAAGTTCCCATTTATCAGTTGTAACAGCATTCCTGATTTGTGTGGTCAGAGTATAATGAACAAACATATGTAGAACATAATTTATAAAATTTTTTCTAACTTATTACAGTTTTTTCAAATATATCATCGCATCATCTAACAATATTGAAAATTAGATGTTTATTATACTTATCTAAGGAGAAGAAAACTGGGTATGGAGGAGACAGGGAAGGCAAGAATTTCTCAGCCTGTAATGGAATCTAGAATTATTTTACTTAATTTTTATACATTCTTGAATATGGTCATATAAAATGATGCAGAAACAAGTTAAAACAACTTCATGAATTATGGTGCTTAAAATAAAGATGAGGGATACATAATTTTTCATTTCTATTTCACTGAAAAAGAAACCACTGATATAGAATATCCTGGTTGCATAATAATGAGACTCTTACCTAGTGGGTCTTTCCAGGCTCCTGTCTATAGAGGATTGATACAAGGAGGCCTGTTAAGATAGAAAGATAGTTCCATGAAAATTTTTACCATAGCATAATTTTGTTTGTCCCTGGACATTATAGTAGGTATCCTGAAAAGAATACTGTCAAAATTGAGATTAAAAATACCATTTATTTTGGGCATAAAAATGTTTTCCCGAAGAGAAATCATGCAACCTAATTTCTACTTTGTTCTTATCTACTTCCTCTTCTAATATACAGTCATCCCTTGTGGTATCTGATGGGAATGGGTTCCAGGACCTCCCCAAGGATATCAAAATCTGAGGATGCTCAAGTCCCTCATATACAATGGTGTACTATTTGCATATAACCTACCCACATCCTTGCGTAAATTATCTCTAGATTACTTATAATACCTAATACAATGTAAATGCTATGGAAATAGTTGCTGGCATGGAAAATTCAAGTTTTGCTTTTTGGAAATTTCTGGAATGTTTTGTGGGGGAATATTTTTGTCCCTAAGTTGGTTGAATCTGTGAATGTGGAACCCACAGATATGGAGGGTCGACTGTACAGCACCGCTCTTCTCTGTGTAACTCAAAATAGTCATAAATCAAACATTGCCTGAGGGGGAAAAAGAAAAATCAATAACCACTCCTTCATGTAGAAATAGACTATAAATAGAAATTTCTTACATAAAGGAATGGTTTGATGTTTAAAGAAATATTTGTAGTCTTCAATCCTTATAAAACATAACCTTCTTTATAAATTTTTGTCATGTTGCCAGGTGTTATTTTTATGTAGACATAAAATGTAAGCAGAACTTCTTTCATTGGTTAACATAGACATGACTTTTTAATAAAAACCACAGAATTTGGTTTGAAATTAAACTAGACTACCTGGTTCTTAAATCAGGTACAGATTTATATCTTTGAAATTAGTTATGTTCAGGGTTAGTTTAAAATAAATGATTTAATGAACCAAAATATAACCTTTTTTTAGAAAAGTGTACTTTTAACATTTTAGTCAGAAAATCAGCTCTCAGTTATCCATGGTTTTAGGGACAAAGAAAAATAGATGATACAAATTGATAAATAATTCCAAATGCTTATTGTACACACCATTTTCATACTTCTTCATTCTGAACAATACAATGAAACAGATATTAAACAAAACTGTTAGATATGAATTTGAGATGAAAGTAGTTGTGGTATGATGTATGATGTCTAGGATGTATAGGGAAATGCCTACCAAGTATATACACACACACACACACACACACACACACCACACACATGCACACAATCCCCCTTATGCATAACTCTAAAATTGCTTCTATTAACTAATATTTTCATTTTTACTGAATGAGAATGGAATTGCCCAAAAAGAAACAAAAGCATCTCTCTGCAAGAGAATATTACCCTCTCTTTTCTCTAGACAGAGAAAAGCATATTATAATACTTTTAGTTCCTGTAAAACATTTAGATTCTGAATTTCTCAATAAATATAAAGATAGAAGAAAATTGGTCTGCTAATCGGATAAGTTTACATGACTATTTTAACTATTCAGCTACTCTGAATTGGACACTGGAAAGGTGGAAAGATAAATACTAAATAAGAAGGATGGCAAACAAGTAAATAAATAAAACCAGACAATTATATTCTGATTTTGAAATATTAATTCTACATGTTTGCAGAAGAGCAACACCAAAGAGCCTCAGAGCACTGCCACCTGTGTGGCTCACAGCTTTCATGGGACATCCAACCACAAACCACAGTTGGCCATCAAAAAGTATCCATTGTGGAACACCCTTAGAATACCCCTAGAGTGATCAGAAATTTTGAATCACCAGCTAAATGATTTTGAATCATGAGCCTAAACAATACTGTAATATGAAATAAAACATAGTGTAAGAAGTAAAGGCTCTATACTGATAAATTAATTGTGTTTCAGACTTAGGCTAAGAAACTACGATTACTCCTCCTTGTGCTGGTTTCCACAACCTAAAATAAACTGAAACCAGTATTGTGATGTGTGTTCAAAGGAAAGGTTCAGTATTAAATTATAAGGAAACAATAAAAAGTCTAGATAGATGACTAAGAGAAAACCTTGTATGATAAGTATATGAATAGTACTCATTCTGAAATGGAAATTGTCTCCAGAAAGGAGGTAGCTATTTTGCCTATTATGATCTACTGAGTATTTACATATTACCATTATTTTAATACACTTAAATGAAGGTCATGTTAATAAAATACAGACACTGAATTGCTCTTTCTGCTATGTGATTGAACTTTGCTTAAAAGTCCCTAATTGTTCCTTATTAATGCCAGCTTCTCACTTATATTTATGGATTAAAAAGTATGTTATTCATGGCATATACTAGGCAATTGATAAATGGTTGCTAAGATAATGTCTAATCAATTACAAATTTTACCAGAAATGTTTTACATATGGTTATTAGAGAGAGAATCCAGTACCTTATCAGAGGATTTTTTAACACTGAAAAACCATGATGTGAAGTTAATAATATAGTTAATATGCTATCAGAACATACAGCACCCCCTTCTCAATCCCTAAGAGATAATGCAAAATCAGTTTACCATTGGCAAAGTGCTTCTTTATGTGATTTTTTTTGCCACTACTGTTAACATTACAGAATGCATAGAATTAAGTTTCTACTATTTTTATCCCAAGGATTATTGTGTAATGTTAATTATAGAAAAGTATTTCACAGAAATTAATGGTTAATAAGAAATAGTATTAAGTAAATAATTTGTTTCTAAAAGATTTGAGCTCTAAATATATCTTTTGGAATTGCTAAGAAGTATGGTATAAAGGAAATAGCACTGAAGTGAAGGTTAAGCGATCTGTTTTTTATTTTTAATTTGCCACCATATTATCATCTGATTTTGGACATATTTCTTAAAATAGTTGGACTCTACTTTTCTTGACTGAAAAATGAGTGAGTTAGACATGGCGATCTCTAACTCCATTTCAGTTCTCATTGAACTGTCTTAAAAATATCTTGGAAATATCTGACCAAGATGTCTGAGAGAAATATCTGACCAAATTGAATTCCAAAGTAAATTCTTTCGCTGTTCATGTGTTGAAATGATACCCTTTCTTCAGATCTAGAGGTAACATGACACACAGAATAGAACTGCTTGTTGTATTTGATTTTCTTCAGATTATACACCTATCTATAGCAAATAAGCCTTTAGAAATGATTGAATTCAATAACCCAGAATGTTTCTGGTTACTCTATTTTACTTTTTATTTAATATATAAATATTTCAACACTTCTCTGTTTTAACATACACTGTGATGCATACCTCAGGGGAAATAATTTGGAATTGCAAATTGGTCTAGAAAGTTGGGTATTTCCTCCTGAGACTGTGCCTGCAATTCCAGTTGTCACTATCGTGTGTCAGTAGTATATCCTGCAGCATAGGTATTCTACTAGTTTTGTTTTCTAGTTGCATGTATTTAACTGAGTTAAGACTTTTCAATGAAAATATTTATTTTTCATACTCTCTTTGACTAATTCAAATAACACTTTACATTGCCAGGCATAAATTTTTTTTTTTTTTTTTTTTTTTTTTACCTATCAGATTGTCATAAGCATTCCTATACAGAGATGGAAAATGCATTTCATCTCATTTGCCAGTGATAATCTATTAGAGTGGCTGCCTGGATTATAGCATTGAGAAGGATTAGTAATGTCTGCCAAGGGTATCTGACTAGGAAGTTGTGACATGTGTGCCAGTTATTTGTCAGCCCTATTCTTGATTTTATCTGATGCTAAAGTCCACAAATTGTATTTAGGAAAATGAAAGAATTAAATTTTAGGAATATGTGAGACATAAAAATCCGATTATCTAAGAATATAAACCGTCATTCTACACCTCCAAGCATGATGATAAAACGGCTCTGAAGAGAGTTCTAGCAGTATTTTACTCAGTCTAATCAAATATATGCACTAACACTACTACTTTTGCTTTTTGATTATCACACTCCTGGATACCAGGATGCATTGAATAGTTCACCTGCAAGTAATGATCGGAATGATTCTTCACCTATGTTTCACAAAGAGCCAACAATTTTGGTATAATTAATGTCCAGGCAATGATACTGGATACAATCTAGTGATGCAAAGACAGATTTTCAAAAACAGCTTAGACACTTTAGCGAATTGTAAAACACAGATGTTCAGAATCACAGTAACAGGTCCTAAGAGAGAAATCTGAAAAAGAGAATAATTTGTTTTTACCTCATTGGAAACACCAGAAGAATGATCTTGAACATAGTCCAGAGCCTTTTTAGGAGGCTGGGTGTAGATGCACCACATAAGCAGAAGTGTAGAGATGGAATGGAGGAGAATCAATGGCAGCAAGGAATGAACATGTGGAAAAGGTGACAACAGTTAGAAATTGAGCGCTGACAGTATCAGATACACATATAGAGTGACATGAATGGAGCAAAATGGGTGTAGCCCAGGAGGAAGAGTGCGATGTTCGTAAATATTCTCAAGCACTGGGCAAAATTACTAGTGATTTGATTAGTATATTTATAAACTCATTTCATCAAATCAAAATTAGCACTCCTAGTCTCTAGCCACAGAGGAATGCAAGGTACATTAAAAAAACACCAAAGGAGCAGGTGGATAGCATGCTGGTGAGTTTCCATGTGTGGCCTGAAAATGATTGTAGAAAAACGCTGATAATTTAGGCTCAAAACAGAAATTGGTCCTATCCCTATAAACTGTCTAATCAACAATAACAACACATATAAATTAAAGCTAGGGAATTTTTTTTCTCTAAAGTAAAATGCATTTATGTGAGTACTTGGATTCAAATTAGGAAAAATATTCTTCCTATTAGTTATAGAAATTCTAAAAATATTATTTGGTTTATACTCATTAACAGTCACTTTTGATCCAGTTCAATAAGATATAATGAATCTAACCAAGTCTCCTTTGCATTTTAGGGGACAAAAGGGACTAACTACTATAACCACCTAGTATATAATATATGGTCAGTATATGACTGTATAAATCAGTCTATGACATGATAAAAGAAAGATTGTACTCTCTGATCTTTAATCAAACTTCTGTGCGGTGTATTCAGTATGTTCTTGAAGTGTTTAAAATTCAGAAACACCAATGAGAGTATAAAAACTACGTAACTGACAGACATCAAATGCACTGCTGTCGGCGGCTGCAGTTCCCCAGTAAAACTCGAGTTAATAAAGGAAATTGCTATTTGAAGCTTGGGTTGATGCTTTATCCCAAACAGATTAAGCAGTTCTCGTAAGGTCCACCTTTGGTGGAGGTCTGGGGACTAGAGGAGTTGTGGTGGTTTTCAGTAGCAGGAGGAGAAATCAAGGTCCACAGGGTTTCCTCGTTTTTCCTTTTCCTTATATCCCTAAGGGCAAATGAGACATTTTATAGTGGGGCTATCCTGGCAGTATATTATAGTGGGGATTTGCCAGAAGTTTTTGTTTTTCTGATAGGTCTGAGTTTAACTTCTGACACTGCCACTTAACTCTCTTGGGCAAATTACTTAACCCCTCTGGCCTCCGGCTTCTTACTGGAGGGACACTGTGAAGACTCGGATCATTAGTATGGAACCCAGCCCTCTCCAGGTGCTTGGTGATTCCTCAGCAAATAGGAGCTATCATAATAGTAAGTTTTATTATTGTAAATTTCACAGTGCTTTTCTGATTGAGCTAGATCCAAATGGACTGTAAACAAATACAAATCTTCTATAAATCTGTAATAATTGTCTGACTATTCTAGGACCGATACTATCTCAACATTTTGAATCTGTAATCAATCAGATATAAAATAATCTAATGCATGATTTGGTGGGAAAGAAAAACTATATAGGAAGTGTCTGACATGTTTAAATGTTTGGTAGAGAAGTGAATGCGGGATAAGATGTACCAAATTTGTGTGTGTAGAATATACTTTTTTCAGAGTATTTTTGGTGTACATAGTATTCAGCTTTCGTTCTCTAAATGACACCTATCTCTTCTGATAACGATATGTTTTATAAATCAAACAACATTCTCCTAATCGTTTTATATTAACAGTCTAGCCTCACTTACCGGGCGTCCAAACTCCAGTTCTGAAAAGAATTTATACCAGGGCTCATTTTCTAAATCTATGTCATCTGGATTTATGCGATCAGTCTGGAGCAGATGTGAAGGAAAAGGGAAGGAAAAGTCACACTGAGCTAAGTGAGGGCAACGCTGTGAGGCATGAAAAACACACACATTCGCACACAAACATGCATCAACTCTCACCCAACAAATCTCAGCCAGAGAGAACAAAGGAAGTAAAGTAAAATGGGCAAAATTAGGATATGAAGGTGAGCTTTGATGGCATCACTTAGGCCCCTAGTTATTTTCTCCGCCATCATTTCTAGTTTTCTCCTTAGCTTGATGCATAAACTATGACAAACTCTCTGTGACAGTGAGATTGAGCATTGATAGCACAGCAGGATATTAAAACAGGCTCAACTCAGTCACCAAGTAGCTCTTCTGGGCGAGTCACTCCATCGCCCCTGCCCTCATTGGTCCCAGCGTGTAAGCCTGGAGTCAGCAGACAGTTCGCTCAGGTGCAGGCACTTGGAGAGCCTGGGGAAGGCAAGGGGTCACGTGGGAAGAGATACAAGGTGGGGGAGGAGTGAGAAGTGCTGGGAGACTGTTAGCGGGTTGTTTGGCATGAAGAACCCGGGGTCTCGGTGAGAAACAAAAGGGCAGCAAGGTGGGGGTGATGGTGAGTAGCCAGCCTCTGATTATCTTCTTAGCCTCTGGGGAGCAAGGGCTGCGTCTGAACTTCCCGACGGCATGAGATAAGTTAAAGAAGGAAGGAGCTCACCCAGATGGGAGAGAGAGCCGGGGTGCACGCGCTTGGTGTGGGAATGCTGGTCCTGGGCGGAGGGGAGGGGCTACCAGTTACTTCTCCATATGGTGACAGAGAAATAGGCTTCCGGCCAGGGTCCCTTGGAACAGGTGTCGGAGTGGTTGGGAGAGGGGGCTGTAAGAAAAAGGGGTGAAGGAAAAACTGCTTCATTAGATGAAGGTTGTCGATGGAACCAAGAGGTCACCAGCTAGCGGCACTTTGTGTCCTGCCTTAGGTAAGGCAGGAGGAAACGTTCAGGAAAGGTGAAATGTCCCCGGGGTCTCAGATAACTTAGGAATGGTCTGGATCACTGAAAAGGTGTGAAGACAGGAAACCTTCACAAAGTGAAGAAAGACCACGTTTTATGAGATACCCCGAGTATCACCTTCTACCGGTCCACCTTGAGCTAGAGAAATGGACCTGGGTGGAGTTAGGTTTTTCATATTACTGTGGTTGGTCAAGGTTGGGGAAGAGAGAGGGAGAAAATCCCACCCTGGTTTGGTTAACACTTTAGAGAAAAATTTAAAAAAAAAATTTTTTTTTTTTGGTAATTAACTTATACCCCTCCATTGGTTTCTGAATGTCATATTTAAGATACAAAACCTAGGACTGTTAATATAAGCAGGTTGAGAAAATATATACATATTATATATATATGCTTTAATAATAGAAAAAAAGAGCATTTATTTTACCCAGTGATATCCTTAATCTTTTAAATAATACATGCCTGACCAGATTCATTCAGGCCATTGATTTTACATTAAAAAGGGATGCTTAAAGTACTACATATGGGTTATGACTTCTTTGAGAATTTATTACATGACCCTAATTAAGCATGGAACAACAGGACAGTAATATTTTAAGTCAGGGGAAAAATAAAAAAACTCCAGTTCTCTAAAAGCCATTCACCTGGGCCAGGAGAGGACCTATTCCAGGAGATATATGATGTGCTCATGGCCTCAAAGCAGATCCATATCATTCCCTTCCAGTTCCTAAAGAACTCAAGGACCTCCATGGAGTAACTACATCTCAGCTCCAGAAGAAATGCTCTACAACCTTGTGATCTTGGGTGCTTTGAGGTATGCCATATTCAAACAAAAGCCATTATTAGACATTAGCTTGTCCGAGTGTTTTGTTGGCCTGTTGCATTCCCAATAATTTTGTTAATAAAACACAGTCTGTATTTAATAATCAATTATATCCAAAGTCTTTTTAGAGATGTGCTTTTTATTTCAATATTTTATGAGATTATAATAGTAGTTACAGGCAGTGATAGAAAAGTTTGAGACATCATAACACAAGAGCGAAAGGGCCTATGGTATCAATATGTGGTGACCATAATGATAAAGGCCATGTAACAACCCTGTGACATGTTTACCGTGAAGCACTAGGGGATTAAAAACAGACTATGATAATAGTTGTGGTGGTGTCACAAAGCCTGTGTCTGGACAAGCACAGTATTGAGATTGTTCTGTTCTTTCTTTTAAAATATTATTATATTTTATAATGTTATGGGGAACATCGTATAATTACTATGAGAAATGTTGCAGAAATTTTGAGATATATTCTCTTACTTAGTCAACATTATATTTGTTTTTACGTTTCAGAAGTAACAGTGAAATTGATAGAAAATATTCTGGTAATTAATTTACCATTTTCTGTTTAATTAAAAAATTTGTTTCAATTTATCTCTGGTTCAATAGTGCAAAAGTAGTAATTGAGATTCTGATAGTACTGAAATACTGTTTTTCTCCAATCATCATTTAGATTATAGCTGCAGTATGTAGGTATTTTGTGGAATAGTTTGGCTGGAGCTGATATTTAAGGTAGTTGACACTAGAGAGAATTTTCCAGTAATTTTGTTCTGTCTGTAGAGACCCAGGACCGCTTCCACAGGAAAACTAATCTTTGGCTTTTTCAAATCTCACTGTTTCTAATGTTATATCCTTAATAATATTATTAATTCTTGATTTTATAATCTCTGTTTTCATGTACAGTACTTTATTTTGCTAAGGGGAGATAGAAACTTCTCTTAGAGGAGACATTTGTTTAAAAAACATTTTGAACAGTAGAGGGCAGCAAATGTAGAGGGCCAAACAAATAAGTATATTTGGTTACAACTTCACTTCGATTTCCACCTTAAAAAATACATACAACAAACAAATATACTAAATCCTGATTTATAGAAATCTATTTCTATGATAGACTATGGAAAAGGGAGCAGAATATCTACCATCCTGCACCCTACCTTGGAATGGCAACTTCCCATGAATTACGATTTTGTAGATTAAAACTTCAATTTATCGTCTCAATGGGCAACTGTCTAGAATTCATGCCAATAGAAATTAGAAGAGAAACCCCCCGCAAGGATAATTGGTAATTATCCATAACTTTGGAATTTAATGAAAGGCACATGCTTGAGCAGAGCCTCGATGGTAAAGAAATGGTAAGTGGCAGAACTAGAATTTTCTATATGCTGTAGTTGACCTTTTGAATCCCTTTAGTCAGGAAACAATTAAATGTATTATGTAGCAAATCTTGAGTCACTCTAAGGTACACAGAGGCCTCACAAAAGTCAGTGATACACATTCAGATGGTCAGCCAACAGACAGACATACATACTAATGATCTCACTAATTCAGCACTTTCCATGAGTGACTTGAAAGTTTTTTAGTCGTTCAACATGAATGTTAACATTCAGAAACTCATTTAGGAAGCATGATCGTGCTCATAAAAGACAACAAAAGAGCAGAGATACTGCTGTCCCTCTTTCTACCCTCTTTTGATCTCTTTTCATTTTGAAAACCTCAGCACACCTGGGCTTAACAATGAACATGGGGTCATGAGCTCAAGGGGAAGTAAGAAAACCTAAAATCATAAATCACACACAATTCTTATTTAAAGGTAACCTATTTTTGAAGTTTCGTTTTCTACAGTTTAAAAGCATTTTGTTGCTTTTCAGGTTATAAAAATTCTACTGTTCTCAGAATTCTTATTGTGGGCATGGGATTTCTATGTGCTGTTCCGAACAGAAAAATTGCCAACGTCATTTGGTCCTTTATAACTTATGCTCATTAGATTTTTAAGCTTTAATGACATTGGCTACTATGTTTTATATCTATTGAGATACCACAGTAAATGCTCTACACATTGTTAGTTGGGATAATTTTTTATGGTTCAGACCAACAGATGAAAGTCTCAGAATTTTATAGCTTAAGCTTTAAGTGACAGTCTTCACTGCTAAAGAAGCTTAAGTTTACTGAGGGCTTAAATTGCATTTCAACTCTGCCCTGTGTTTTCAATGCTTTTTCTTTCACTTTTACCATTATGTGCAGGTTTAATTATTGTAGAGGAAGATAACATCTCCCCATTATTTTCTATTTTCAAGCATAAAGGTATCCTAAATAAGTGCTTAATTGAATTTATATTATTTTATTTTAATGTGGTTCACCTATAAACATATCCAGACCAGATGGGATGTAGAATTTTTATTAATATAATCCAAGCAGAGAGTTTGCATGATTGTCTCATGGAATAAATTGCGGTTCAAATCAGTTTAAGATAAATTCCTGGTGATGGCAAAGTATTTTTCTAGATCAAACATTTGGCCCATTTAGTCATCATTTCTAAATTTATAGTCAAATGAGCATCTAGGCACTTCAAAAATTGTATTCAGGGGCTTCCCTGGTGGTGCAGTGGTTGAGAGTCCGCCTGCCGATGCAGGGGACACGGGTTCGTGCCCTGGTCCGGGAAGATCCCACATGCCGCGGAGCAGCTGGGCCCGTGAGCCATGGCCGCTGAGCCTGCGCGTCCGGAGCCTGTGCTCCGCAATGGGAGAGGCCACGACAGTGAGAGGCCCGCATACCGCAAAAAAAAAAAAAAAAAAAAAAAATTTATTCATTTTTACTTTCCTGTTAAAGAATATAAATGCATATTCCATTGATTTCTAAGGAAGAGGAGAATTCTTTTGGCCAGGGTCAGAGGAGGACTTCTCTTCCTCTACCCCCTTTGTATGCTAGGGAATCATGGAATTCGGGAACCACAGTTACTAATAGCAGTGTGTGGAATCCCCCGTGTGTGCTTTGATGGAGACCCATGGTGCCTTTTGTCACTAGAAATGTACAGACTTCATAGATAAGCAACAGAACAAGGATTAGGTCCCACCAACTTTACCCACTAACTGCAAGGGTAAAACCTATACTCATTCCCTTACTATTAATTCAGTGTATATTCACTGAACACCTACCATGTGCCAGGCATTGCGCTAGGTGCTGGGGATTTGACTGGTGCACCAGTCGGGGTCCCTGCCTTCAAGGAGCTTAAAGTCTAGTGAGGGACACAGACAAGTAAACAGGCCATTACAATTCAGGGTGGTGAGGGGTAATGCCGTGTGCTGTAGGGGGGCTCACAGCAGGGGAAGCTTGGCCCCAGTAGTGTCCATTAGTCAGGATGGTGCCCTGGGGGAAGTGAGACAGGCCGAGGGGGAGATGGGATTTTCCACAGGAAGAAAGAGGTGGTGGAGAGAGTATTCCTGGCAGAGAGACAGCCTGTGCAAAGGTCCATGGGGGGAAGATTGAGAGCTCTCTGTAGAGCTGGAACATGGTGAGTGAAGCAGGAAGGGCAGGAAGATACTTGAGGCCGGAGAGGTCAAAATGGGGGCCAAACCACAAGGTTTTTTGTATATTACATTAAGGAACTTGGATTTTGCTCTAAGGACACTTGAGAGCTGGGAGAAAGTTTTGAGCAGGAGGTTTTCTAAGATTGCCCTGGCTGTGGTGTGGAGACTAGATTGGAGAATTAGAGAAAAGAGTCAGTGGCTGTCATTCTAATATAGGCAATGGACAATTGTGGACCAGAAGAGAGGAGTGGCCGTGGCATGTCTCCTGGGAGGCAGGACTTCGAGATGGCTGGGGAGAGGGGAATCCGAGATGACACTTGGGAAAACTGGGCAGACGGTGGCATCATCTCGGAATTCAAAAGAGCAACAGAGCCAGTGCACCAGTCAACCCAGCGGCGGTGTATAATTTACAGACGTTAAAGATGAAAAGAGCAAAGGAATTCTCACAAACTGTCTTGGAGGAAAAAGACGTGAAGGTGCCTAAATCTTGCAGTCCTTACATGTTGTACGTGTGCTGTTCCATCACTCTCATTTAGCAAACCTGCTCTCTATCCTCTCTCTCGTGTGTGTCCAAGACACTCTCAAATCTTACGTGAACTCTATCAAGATACAGCCACTCTCTGCAACAGCACCATGCCTTGAGCCCTTTGTTTTTGTTTTTCTGATTTAGAGAGGCAGCTGGAATGGATTCAGGGTTGATGAAAAGAAAAAGATAATAGTCGAGTCCTATAATAAAAACCTGGCCAAAATGATAAAGATGATTAGCTCAAATCATTTTGCGTAAGGCTGGCCTTCAGCAAAATTGTTTAGGAGGGATAAACATTTTGGTTCTTTCCATTTCTTCATAAGATACCCATTTTCATTTCCTTCCAAGTTTCTAGGTTCCTTCCACTGCTCCTTTCCTGTGGCAGCAGAGGCCCATCCGTACCCAAATCTTCAGCCATACCCACATTCGAGATCTTTCCATTCTTCTTAGAGCTAGTTAAGTATACTGGTCTTCTGTCCTAACTGCTCAGGGCCCAGGTTGCTGGTAAAATAAATCCAGTACACTAACGTATTATAAATGAACAAATAAACTAACTTATACTGCAAAATAATTAAATAATCAAATACTCTAATTAAGGTGATAATGACTAGCAGCTAAATGTGTTTTCGATTTAGCTAATCCTGGATGTGCAGCAGTATGGTGGTGATTAAGTGCACTAGGCATGAGTCTGCCTGGGTTCAACTTCCAGGTCCAGCACTCACCAGCCACGGGAACCTGAGCAAGGTTACTTAATATGTGCTCAGCCTCTCTATCTGTAAAACGGGAATTCCATACATCTACTTCATAGGGTTGTTGGGATCATTATATGATATAAGGCATAAATTACTAATTATAAGGCCTGACACATAAGTAAGTGCTCAATAAGGAGCTACAACTACTGCTATTGCTGCTGTTATTATTATTGCTATTTTTAAACCAGGAGCCTTCAAAGCTTTAACCCAAAGACATGAGTAAAGTGGAAATTTCAGTCACAATGACGGGCCTGTGAGTAAGCTCTTGATGGGGCGAATTCATTTGGTGTGTCTCCGTTTTAACCATACAGGAGATGGTCTACTTCTCACAAATGTGGCGCTACTCTGCATATTGATTAAATGATAGACTCCAAGTTCCTTGAGGTAAAGACTATGTTTTGCTCACTGCCGTGTCCCTCACACGTAGTACGATGCCTGGCACATAGGTGGGGCTTCACAGGTTTTGCTGCATGAGTAAATACTAGAAATATCCTGACGGGACTGCTTCCAAAATCAATCCTGTTTCCTGACATCACAGATACAAAAGCATTCCAGGACAGTGACATCCCCCAGCATCCTAAGAGTCTCAGACATTGTTAGAATGATCATTAATGTTTCATTATTTACATTTAAATCTGAGACTCATTATTTTGCATGATTATTTTGTTATTTTAAACTTTATGCAATGGTGATATCATGGTTCACCCACTTCTCATCTTAGAAATTTCAAAGATCATGATATTCAGTCATATAACTTAGAGAATGGGTTATATGTTTGCAATGGAACCTGCAGTTCGGTGGTGTTCCTTTTTTTTCTTTCAGTTTTTCTGGTAAAGTCCTGTTACTCTAAAAGGTATGAGTTATCTGAAGAAAGGCAAAGAAGGCTTAGAAAAATATCCTGTATGAATTATGTGATTATAAGGTTTTTGAACATGTTTCTCAAGAACATAATCATAAATACAGGGTTTCAAAAACTAAATGAAGGACACTTATATTGGGTGTGGTGAGCAACGGTTTCTAATCAAATTTCAGGGCTGGCCTTATGTTATATACAATAATGTGGTTTCTTGGATACTCTTAAAGGCACTAACAAAGAAAACTCTCTTTTTCCTGTTCACTGACACCTAAAATTCTTTTAAGACAAAGACAAGAGCAAATTGCAGCCAGGTTTTGATAGAGGGGATGCAGAGGAATTATAGAATTTCAAAGAGATCCTGAAGGCATTGATCTAGGAGGGAAAGCAAGGACTGGGGGAATCAAAGCAAAAGAGGGCCAAGGAACAGCCTATTTCTTCAGTTGTACTTTGAGGAGGCAAGTGGTTATTTTCAACTTTCTATGTCTTTTCCTTTGCATGTAATTAAAATATATAATTGGGAGAAACACTGCAAAGTTAAATATAGTCTTGATCCATTAGATTGACAATCAGTCAGGAAACTTGAGGCTTGGTAACCTGAGGGAGATTTAATAAGAATCAATTAAAACAACTTGTTATAACAAAGGACATTTGGAAAATTTCCCTTTAAGCCAAAGAAATATTAAGAAACCAAAATGGAAACCAAGGGATGGAACTGCCTGGCCCATTTGTATCAGAGAATGAATGATTGTTCTCATTAGCAATGTAGACTGGCAATTCAGTGTTGCATTTGAGAGTTGTTCTTTTCCTTTTTTTAAAAATTAAACTCAGGATCATGATTAGGCATATTTATAGTTACATGAGAATGAGTCCTATATTTGATGAGTAGGGACAATATATTAGAGACTGTATTTTTAATTCTGAGATAAGATACACAAATCATGATACAAAATAAACATGATTTCTAAATAATGCCAAATAAATAAATTACCTTTGTGATTCAAAAACTGCTAAACGATATGAAATTCAGGTTTATTTGGGAACCCAGGAAACCTAGAGAACTGGCGTTCTGTTTAATGACAAGTGCTTACTGGTCTTTCATGCTGCAGAATGGATGACTTCCCAGGTTCATATTCAAAAATACTCCTTGGCTCAGAACGAAATCTCCTTGTGTCCACTTTTCTGTCTGGAGGGTCCCAGTCATGCCTAGAAATCAACAACAAATTACATATGAAAGTAATTCTCTGTGCTTAAAACTGTTGTATAAAACCACTGATTATCTGTTTTCAAAGCTAATTTTAGTATAGACTTTTTTTAAAGCTTCTCAGGATAAAATGTTAATATGCAAAAAAATAGCACATTTGTGTTCTGTTTTTCATAAATGATTTAAAGAAAGCCATTTCTTTGATTTCCTATTATATTTTCCTCTACTTCTTTTCATACAAGGACTATTCTCCTGCTGGCTCAATAACTCACACGAGGGGTTTGTATTGATAGAAATGCAGCCAGTTAGCTGCTGGTGAACTCTGGAGATCACAAATGGCAGCTGTGTATTTTTGTGTTTAGAGGAAGTAGCAGTTATGCTCCGTTAAGTTATGTGAGTTTATCCCATCACTCTGTGACCTGGCATCCTTGATCCGAAGTGACAAGGAGTAATGTACACGTCATGTTTGATCTTGTTTATCTTGCAAGTGGCATCATAGTTTGTCTATGAAAAGTGCAAAAGTATCACTTGGGTTGCCATCCATAAGAGCAAGTTGTATGGCAATGGAGACCCTCCATGGCTTTACCCTTGAAAACCCAGAGGCTGGCATCTATTCCATGGCGTAGGAGACCCTGGAATCAGCTCTTTTTCCTGAACTAATATCCTTCAAGAGGCAGGCAAAGAGGGACTTCAAAAGTAAAGCTTTTCTAGGTAGCTGAGGCTGAAGAAGTCTTCCTTTGAGAGGATCACATTTGAGGAAGAAGGATTTTCTGACTGTAGATGGAGGCAATTCTTTTGTTTTTTTCCTTTTTTTAAAAAAATATATTTTAATTTATTTGGCTGCGTCGGGTCTTAGTTGTGGCATGCGGGATCTTTGTTACCTGTGAGGGATCTTTGTTGCAGCATGCGGGATCTTTAGTTGTGGCATGTGAACTTCTTAGCTGCGCATGTCGGATCTAGTTCCCCGACCAGGGACTGAACCCGGGCCCCCTGCATTGGGAGCTCAGAGTCTTAGCCACTGGACCACCAGGAAAGTCCCATGGTGGGGGCAGTTCTGACCCATAGAATGGGATGAAATTCTGACTCCATGCATGTTGGAAATAGAAGTTTCTACAAGACAGGAGAATTAGGGGCAGGCAGGTCCTGGCTTTCTAGTAAATTGATGAGCAATATTCAGCAGATGTACTTTGAGCATCACATAAGACAATGTATATGAAAACATTCTAGAAAATTTTAAGGGATTATCGTGTTTCTCAATGAAAGATTTATTTTTACTAGACATATAGGACAAAATACATTTAAATCTGAGTTCCTTTTGGTTCTTTTTTATGGCAGAGATAGTATTTTGTGTCTAGACAATTATTTCTCAAATTTAAGACATAACACCTATAAACACATAATCATCATGAGGAGACGGGCATTAAAATGAGAACTCTTCACACATAATGTATGTCTATCTTTGTGGTATCTTACACCCTATATGATCAGTTACTTTTAATGGTACAACAGGGCGTTGAATATAATATTTCTGGGATGGGTATGACAGATGGATGCTTAATAACCATATTAATACTGAATAATTCTTATATTCTTATTTATTATTGCTGGTATAGCATGAGCTATGGCTTTAGTTAGAGCTGAGTGTGAATCCTGGCTTGGACATAGTAGCTGCATGAGCTGAGCAACTTACTTTAATTTCCAAAACCACAGCTTATTTTTTCTCTTTCTCTCTAAAATGGGTTTAAAATAGAACATATCTCATTGGGTTGTTCTCAGAATTAAGTAATATAATACAGGAAAAGTGCTTAGATTAGTGGCTCATAGTGAGGTCTCAATGAAGGTTACCTATAAGTGGTACTATTAGTCATTATCCTAATAAAAATGGCCCAATAGAAGTGTGTTTATAAATTTTTATTTTTGTTTGAATAGTTTCTATAAAAATATTTCAGTGGGGAAATTAAAATTAGTGTGTGGAAATGAGTCACAGGTAGACACATTAATGCCTTACTTATGATTTATGAATAACCTTTTCTGTTTTTAAAAAGATACTTTTGTGATCAGAGGGGAAATTTTAAATCATTAATAATCCTAACATTTCAAATCTGAGGAAACTGAAAATTAACTGCATAGTCTCTGACCTGCTATGCCAAAGGGAGTGTCAGTTATTTCTATTTATTTGTCTCATATGCATTTATTTTATTTTATTTTATTTATTTATTTATTTATTTATTTATTTTTGCGGTACGTGGGCCTCTCACTGTTATGGCCTCTCCCGCTGCGGAGCACAGGCTCCGGACGTGCAGGCTCAGCGGCCATGGCTCGCGGGCCCAGCCGCTCCGCGGCATGTGGGATCTTCCCGGACTGCTGGGGCATGAACATGTGTCCCCTGCATCGGCAGGCGGACTCTCAACCACTGCGCCACCAGGGAAGCCCCATATGCATTTACTGATCAAAGAGTGGAGATGACGCTCAGTTACTTCAAGTCTAACTCAGGTGACCATGATATTATGAACCAATATTGTGAAAGTGTTCGCTACACTCTTGATAGAAGAGGTGAACATGGCACCTTTATAAGACTATACATATACTATCTCAGAAAGGTAAGCAGTGATTCTTCTGCTGAATGCCCTGTGGACTTATTTTTATCCTAAGCTAAATACAGGACACTTCAGGGGAAAATGCCTTACTTTTCTGTTGAAGACCGATCTCTTGGTCGAAGTGGTGGGACTGGAGGAGGAATGTGCGGGGGAGGAACAGGAGAGGAAGCATCCTTAAAGGCGTCAGTGCCGTTGTCGGAGTGGCTTTTGGAGAGGGGTCTGTAGGTCTGGGTCTTGGTAGCAGGATGTGACTGAGCACGGTAGGGTGAGTTGTACAGGCCTATCACGAAACACAACACAGCAAAACAAAAACAGAACAGAAACAAATAACATTTTGAAAGTGCATTACATTATTTATACCCCACAAAAATATCCCATGATTTTACCAAGATTATTATCAGTAAACATAATCACAATGCATGCATTGGATGGTATGCTCTTGATTTATTAATATTATTAATTTATTAATCATTATTAATTCATTAATGGATTGCATGCACGAGCATTGGTTACAGTGAATCCTCATCAATTATTATGGAATTAGTAATAATTCCAACTAGTACTAGAAACAAACTTACAGATACTTAGCAAATTTTCTTGTGGATAGTGTAAACTAATATCGTAGTTAAGATTTTAGAAGAAGATTAAAAATACTTAATAGAACTGTTTCCAAATATCTTCTATTACTTTAAAAGCTCTGATTTGCATATGATAATTGACGTGTTAATTGCAATCAAACAAAATATTGAGCAAGTTAAATACATGTGGTGCAAGGCATAAGGAAACATCAACTCTCAATAAGCTTATAGCACATCTGGGGAAAAGAGACGTGATTAGAATTATGATTGAAAATAATTGGTAGCATATGATAAAGGCCACATGAGGAAAACATATTTTAGGCATTAAAGATTTTAGAAGATGGTGATTGGTCGGAGAATATATCACAGAACTGATGACACTAGAGTGAGCCCTGAAGGATTGGTTTGGGTGGGTCGGGGAAGAGGGCAGCGGAGATGGCAGAGGAAAAAAAGCAGCAGAAAGTGCAAGGCATAGAACAGCGCGATGTAAGGTTAGTAGGAGGGGAAGAGACTAATCAGAGTCGCTTTGTCTGCCGATTAAATGGTAAAACTCTAAAGGGCTCTGCAAGTTTATATGTAACTACCGTTCAATTGATTAATTCTAATGGATGCAAACTTCAATATGAAAAATAATTATAAAAATTCTGAATTTCCTGCCACCTCAATCTTTTGAGCTAAGTCTATTTTCATTCATCTGCTCCTCCTGAAGGTCCATGCAAATTGGCTATGACAAATGAGACAGTGTCTGCACTTCTGTTTTGCCTCAGTGCTACAGTCAGACTTCAACTTGAGCGCTTGTTCAGAACGAAACAGCAGACCCAAAATGGAGTTGCTTGTGCTAAGCCCCACAGCACCAAACCGAGACTTAACTTAGTTACAGTTCTGACTCTGCCAGAAATGGAATCTTAAAGCCGTCCATCAGGAATGGCCTGGCCAGCAGGAGTTAGATACTCTGCCTGACAGCCCCCTGCCCTCCCCTCAGGGAAAGTGACCTTGCAGTAACCCACCCGCTGTTTTTCTTAGTCTAACTTTCCTGTTCCTGCTCCCTTCTGCCTATTGAAAGCCTTTCGTTTTGTTCAGCTCCTCGGAGCTCCTTTCTGTCTGCTAGATTGGATGCTGCCTGATTCATGAATGGTTTAATAAAGCCAAGAAGATCTTTAAAATTTTCTCAGTTGAATTTTGCATTTTAACAAGCGAAACACAGGAGAGGAGTTAGGAGAACCTGAGACCGGGAATAAAAGTTGAGGGAATCTTAGCAGGCCACCTGCTGCCGTCTGGAAGAGCGAGGACTGAAAACCAGATTCTTGCAGCTTGCTGAGCCCGTTCTGCTTGTTTTTTTCCTTCTACTTGTCGTCGGACACTAGTAGCAGAATCCTCAACAGTGAAAAGGCCTGAGTGCTGGCCTTCAGGCCTCGTGGAGGGGACAACCTCATCCCGTTTGGGGGTGTGGCTGGCAAGGGGACCTCGATGGGAGGCTGCAACTGCTGAATGGGACGTGGGCCTTGGAGACTGCTCTACAGAAGGCAATAACAGGCACTATGCAATCGTCCTGAGCCTGGGGCCGGGAAGTGACAGGCGGCCCTGTGTGGGGTCCCCTGATGTGACATTTAGGAGAAAGCGATGATGGAAACATTTTTCCCTCACTCCAGCCTGCAACCATTTCACAAGATACCAACTCACTCAAGTTCAAGTGGAAATGCCCGGAATTGAAGTCGTTCCATTATGACCGCTGGCAACTCTGAGTCAGAAAAGTGGTCCAGCAAACTGGGATGTTTAAAAATCCTTCAATAAATGATTGCATTTGGAGCAAAAGCATGGACAGGGTCACAAAATACCTTGCTTGACTTGTTTTTGGTGAAGTGTATCTGAAAGATCTTACGCAATTGTAATCATTCTCTCTACTGATAAAAGGAGATCTTTATCTTATTTTGTACCCCCTGTTACAGTATGTTCTTTCCTGCTGTCCTTCACACTTTGGTTAAACATTCCTGAAGCCGAGAATAAACTAACAGTGGGGATGAAGGAGATAAAATAGTATTAGTTCTCATTTCCATGAGAAAAGATCAAATCTTTCGTTATACATGCTGAGAAAAGAAAAAAAGCATCTTCCTAATTGTAGAGACTGAAATCGTGCACTCAGAGTGGTAAAAAAAAAATGACTGGGAAGTTCTTCCAAGCATGGGAGGACACAGTGTAGTCATGGCAAGCAAGGAAACCCATCCTACCTGCATTATATGTGTAAGGAGTATTATACATGTCTGTGTCATCATCTAGAAAATGAAACATAAATATTATGGTAATACAGATTGGTCACCACATCCTAACAAGATAGCAGAACTTCAGAGAAACAACAGATTTGTTAGAAAACCAACACATTTTGCCTAGTTCATAAAACCATTTTAAAATTTTCAAATATTATGGGGTTTTTTTTTTCTGTTGTTTTTTGTTTTTTTTTTTGCTGGGACTTTGCAAATTGACTTCTCTGGGCTGTTAACAGGTTTGCTCTGCTGCCCACTTCACAGCATACAGATATCAGTCCCTCTTCCTCCTTTCTGCCTGTCCTGGATCATGAATTTCCTTTAGTAAGTGCTTTAAAGATCCCTTGTCAACTCAGTGAGACCCAGCTACGGTCACTGTCTTGATATGGGGCAGATGCACGTGGACAGAGGAATAATGTGTCTCTTTAAGCAGATAATATGCCAGGCCAGTTTATACTGTGGATAGGGAAGGATGAAGGGTCACCTTCTAAGAGGCTTCCTGGCAGCTCAGGGCTGAAGCAGCAGTGCGGGTGTCTGGGTGTTGAGGGGTGATCTAAGAATAAGGAGGAGTGTTGAAAAGAAGGAAGGGCCATGAAGTTTGCTGGGGTCTTGACAGTTTGTGTGAACCAAAACTACACGAAAGAGTGTACATCCTTCAGCCCACAAGGACCTGATCAGAAAACAGAACTACATACCCGGCTTGTGCACCATGTGGATTTGCTTAAACATGGTCTTGTACCAGTCCTTTGGCCTGTCAACTGTCTGTAAAAGAAAATGTCCAACAGTTACAAAACTGGTTCCAAATAAACATTGTTCCTCTTTGTATATTATATCTTTTTAAATAGAAAATTTCTGTTCTGACTCTTTACTATGTCATGATGACATATCAGTAATTTATGCAGGGATACATGCCATTTGTAAATACATTACCCTTTGTCTGAGTGGAGGCTGAGTTGGAATGTTATACGCTATGGTTTTATTTCTTCCAGGTCACAGCTGTGCCCAGCCCTAGGTAGTTGATATTTGTGCAAGCTTATTTATATAAAATTAACTGAATAAAAGTTATAGTGTTATAATTGTTTGCTTCGCTCCTTTTGGTGATAATTATCATTATCCATAATAACTTGTTAGTATACGGGTCAAGACATTATTTTAAAAATTAACTAGGGAATATTTTGGACTCGAATTGTATTCTGATCATCGGCTTAGAATTAGAGAACTAAAAATTTGGCATTTACTAGTCTAAGTTACTAAAATACTGGCTATAGTAAACAATCTAGTGTCCTAGAGCAAGTCACAAAATATAGACATTGTCTCAAGATTTCTTTAACATGATAATAAAATGTTGGCAACATTTGCTGTGCTAAACTGTAAGTTCCTTAAAAGCAGAAGCTCCTTATCCACCCCGCTTTTGACATAATATAAACAGTAGGCTGCAGTGGAAAGCTGAGATTAATGTCAGCTCAACCTAGATTCAAATCTTGGTTCCTTTCATTACTGTTTAATACTTCCAAGCAATAAGAATTTGAGCAAGTGAGGTAACCTTTTAGGGCCTCAGTTTTCTCTTCTCTAAGATGAAATAATTATATCCACATCGTAGAATTGTTATGGAAATTGAAAGAGACAGTGTATACAAAAAGACTTAGAACAATGCCTAGAATATAAGAAATGCTCAATAAATCATAACAGTAGGAAACCTCAGATATTTACAGAATAAAACAATGAATGAATCCAGGTTATTGGATGGAAGTCTACCTAATCGTATACCTGTGAAAGTGGACATATGCCTTTATAATCATAATTCAAGATTTTGCTTGGAGTGTCTTCATTTTAACTCTTCCAGGGTTATTCTGGTAGGAAACTTGACCATTCTGTATATAGTGACTAAATATACAGATTTTTCGAGGCAGTTCTCTTCATAGAAAATATTCTGTTAGGAAGGCCACAAAAATATTCTTGTATTTGTTAGACTGAGCTTTGGTGTAGATTTTATGTCCTGATTTTTCTTTCCAGTGTGGTCATCGTGTTTTCCATCTGGAAATTGAGGGTTTTGTGCTATATCTAGACTTATTTTGATCTCTAAGAATGTATGATTCTGGTAATCACCACAAATACAGAGTAACATCAAGGGCTAATTGACTTTGTTGGGAATCACTTCTTCACTCATTCTAGGCTCTTTCTACAATGGAAATATTGAGTGGATCACTGGTGGACTTTATACTCAAATGGTGGCTGTTATTTGCTGGGCTAAACAAAGTAGATGAACATGTATCTTTAAGGGACACTTATTTTCATAAAAGATGGATTTGTTTTTCATTAAGCTTTAATTCCTTTGCAGTCTTTAGCAATAAAAAATAAGACATAACTTTGTGTAAAAATGTTTCCCAGCCATACCTGGACACAACCAATGGCAACGAGGAAGCTGAATAAGTGAGTTATATCGCTGTATATGGCAATGCATCCTGACAGACAGGAGTTTTTCCTTCACTTGCTGTAGGGCACATATCTGGCGGGATCTCTTTTGTGCCATCTGCTAGCTTTATATGGTGAGCACAGAGATGCCAGGAAATGCCCAAGTTGCTTGGCAAAGAGGAATGTGAAACTGGTAATTGGGAATACTAAAACTCTATGTCCCTTTCTAAAAGAAGTCCTCTAAGCACTTAAAGTCCCTTTTAGAAATGCCACCATGTAGGTTGTTATGGCAAACATTGAGATTAGGTAAACGGAAGTCTACTCAAATTTCCGGAAGTTTACTTGTGTATTTGTTCTTCAAAATGATTTTGCATGGGCAGTAACTACTAGTAAATCACTATTTGGTTGTTTTCTATAACTTGGCTGAATAAACCTGAAATTTTACACTCCTGTAGTTTACAAAACATCAGAACTCTACATTGATTTATCGTGCAGAGATTTCCAAAAAGGGAAAAGACACATATTTTCTACAGTTTTGGTGATAATTATCATTATCCATAATAACTTGTTAGTGAGTATAGTGTTCAAGACACTATTTTAAAAGTTAACTAGGGAATATTTTGGACTCGAATTGTATTCTGATCATCAGCTTAGAATTAGAGAAATAAAAATTTGGTATTTACTAGTCTAAGTTACTAAAATACTGGCTATAGTAAACAATCTAGTGTCCTAGAGCAAGTCACAAAATATAGATATTGTTTCAAAATTTCTTTAACGTGATAATAAAATGTTGGCAACATTTGCTGTGCTAAACTGTAAGTTCCTTAAAAGCAGAAGCTCCTTATCCACCCCGCTTTTGACATAATATAAACAGTAGGCTGCAGTGGAAAGCTGAGATTAATGTCAGCTCAACCTAGATTCAAATCTTGGTTCCTTTCATTACTGTTTAATACTTCCAAGCAATAAAAATGTACACCAGTATACATTATTCTATTCTATTTTTGCCCCTTTCCAGCTAGGAAAAGACTCAAACGGTGTTATATGTGAACTAGAAGGAAAGAATCTTACATTTCACTTAACTACTTGCCTTAATTACACAGTCTCGTGGGATCTGAACCCTAGCGGTTTTTGTTGTTGTTGTTTTTAAGGATGGCAGTAAAAGGCTAACATAGACGTCCCAGGTCGCATGAGAGAGGGCAGTCTGGGAGCTGCTTCCCTTTCTTCAGATAGCTCAAAGGTACATTTGGTTAATTCTTGGCTTTTTAGAGTTTCCATGTTACTTTTTGAAATTCTGTTTCCTTGGTCTATGCTGGTTGTCTAAAATGAGACCCTGAGATGATACACTGGGACAGTACTGCCTTTGGTGTGTACACTGAGCAGAAAGCCCCTGTGAAGCAATGTAAGTCTGATAATCATTACTTTCTATGCGGATGAGAAAGAAAAACAGCCTTGGAGATTCTTGGCCTGCCGTGGCTCAGACATGGCGAGACTCCACATTTATAAACACAGCTATACTTGGGGATGTGCTCTGTGGGGCTGACAGATAAGAAATGTGAATGACTCTTCAGACCTGTACCTTCTCTGCAAACTTTGAACAGTCTACATAAGAGCACAGCTGTACATAAAAATGCTGGTTCCTTATAAGGAACTTCTGAGTTGCTTATATTTTTATTTTCTCTTTTATAGAGGGGGAACTTGCATTGAATGTCTAGTATCTGCATTTGTTTATGCATATCTAAACATGCTTTTGATTTGGCAGTAGATTAAAAATATATAAATTTTTAATATTTCTTGATTTTTCACTAACCATCTATAACATCTCAGTTTTTTCCTTTTAAAACGTAAAAAGCAAGGTCTTGCTATTTAAGAAAATTATATCTTACGGATAAAGACAGTTCCAGTTTTGCATGTCCATTTGTGTCTATCATATATTGACTTAAAAACATACCTAGAGGTCTCAGATAAAATCAGACAATCTATAACTACACAGAATCAGGGATCTCCTAATTTGTCAAGGGTCAATTAAACAAAACCAGTGACATTATACCTGTCTGACACTGTATCCCTACGTTATTAGGAAAAGAAATTCAAATTAAACCATTTTGAGTCAGAAATCTTAAAACAGAAACAAACAACAGAGTGCCACCACCGGAAACATGCAGCCACCATAAGATTAAGAATGTTAGTCACAATCCCTGAACTCTTCCTGTCACTTAAATAGGACAATCATTGGTTCCAACAGAGATGTTTAGGACTTTATAATTAGTCACATTCAGCATCCCCAGAATCTAATGAGTCTAAAGCCCCAGCAACTGCTCTACAGATTTTCTTTCTGGCTTCCAATTCTAATACAGATGCTTGGAATAATCAAGTTTCAACTCTCCTCTCCGAACACAGGATCCCCATGTGATGAATGCAAATCCAAGGAGACAAGAGACCCTCAGTCTTTGTCTTTCGTTCTTTCTGAGCGATTCTAATCGTCCCTGATCTCTTTTTCTGATCTCTTGCCGGTTCTTTTCCTCTCTCCACCCTTGTCTTTGGCCCCCCAGGTTTGCCTTCCAGGCCAGTAGCTCTCGGCACCAGCCCAGCCGCATACGTGGGTGTTGCAGACCGAGTGTATGCAGTCGGCGCTCCCTTCTCTCACCACCCCCAGTTTCACCTGCAGAGGTGCTGCCGCTCTCATCCTGGCGCCCCCAGTATTCCTTCGCGCAGGCCAGCACAGACCTCCTCTCCAAGTGGACTGGATCAGCAAGCAGCTGCCTGCCCAAGCTCAGCCTCTGCTGCTGCTGAACTTTGCCAGAAGGGGCTGCCCTGAAACACCGAGCAATGTTCTGGCAGAGTTTAAAGACTTAAAAAAAAAAAAAACCCAAACACTTTCACTTATCGCCCCGGAGAGCTCTCAGCAGGCACAGCTGACGAGGGACACTAAAACGTGATGTGTATTTTCCTCAGACAGTTTTTCCTTTCCACGACATGAACTCCCTTCCCTCCAATCATCTCGCTGCCCAACACCCAATTCACGGCTCCCAGTCTCCTGGTGGTAACACATCCATCTCAAGGAACAAATCACCGGTTTATTCGCAATGCACATGGGAATTCAGTGCAGCCAAAGAATTCACATTTTCTTCTTCCTTCTCTTTTCTCTTTCTGTTGCCCCAACACTCCATGGAAAAGGTAAAACCAGACAAAGCCTACTTTTATCGTTTAACAGAATCACAATTTTCGTGATTTTTTTTCGTGATTTTTAATTGAAATGGAAAAACAGATTGGGTCATTATCTTCAATCGACAGTTCCCTTTCTCTGCCACACACAGCATAATATTCATGAGAACTCAGATGGCACGGAGGGCAATCCTCATTATATAAGAGCATAGGAATGCACAAAGCCATTGACAATCCATCCTTTGTGGAGCCTGTGCACAGCCCCGGAGCAAGGCGCGCTGGCATTTCCTACCGTTCTAATTGCCGTGGGGATTCCGGATTCATCCACCGGCCCGATCCCCGGGTAGTGCGGCGCTTTGATGACTGTCACTCTCTTCTCCTCCTCTGAGGATCTGTACAGTGGTATTGAGCTGCCCATGCTGCCGTCCAGAGACTGTGCATGCTGGGGGTATGCCTCTGAGGAATCTGTGGAGAAAATTTGGTGAAATATACTTGATGCACGAGGAATCAAATTAATGGAGCCTCAGGCCTACCGTAATATAATATATTTAATTACATGTAATTACGTATAATTACATAGGTATATGTAAATATATAATACTATATTATATTTATAAATAAATATAAAGTGTATTTCCATCACTATATCTTTTAACTCATTGACCTTAAATTTGAGCCACTCATTGTTAACATGTAGGTATATATTGAATAGACCTCTAACAACAAGATCATCATCATTCAGTGTTGAGGGGAAGGAGAAGAATAATATTTGTTGAAAGACCATGCGGCCCCGTGGCAGCCACTGTGTTAAGAAAGCATTGTACATGCATTACTTCTTTTTTTTTTTTTTTTTGCTGTACGCGGACCTCTCACTGTTGTGGCCTCTCCCGTTGCGGAGCACAGGCTCCGGACGCGCAGGCTCAGCGGCCATGGCTCACGGGCCCAGCCGCTCCGCGGCATGTGGGATCCTCCCAGACCAGGGTACGAACCCGTGTCCCCTGCATCGGCAGGCGGACTCTCAACCACTGTGCCACCAGGGAAGCCCGCATTACTTCATTTTATGCTTCTAGTAATCTTGGGTGAGGGATCCATTTTATAAATGAGGGGGCAGAAGCTGAGACAAGTTTAGTAATTTCCTTCAGCTCATCATTTACATTACTATTATTTTGGTGAAACTGCTGACTACCATTATCTTAAAGTACTAAAGTGTACTTTTAGGATGAAAAATATGACTATTGAGTCTATGACAGTGATTTTATAAAAATAAAGTGAAAACAAAAATCACATAAGGAAATCTTCACATCCAAACATATACTTGGATGTGAAGGCTTATGGGTAGAGAAATGATCGTAAGCTATTAATATTAACGTTTATTTAAGACTCCATGACGGCCACTAAAGTAAAGTAGCTTCGCTTTTACTTTAAAGTAGCAAAAACCATGACTTCTCACCCCTTGGATGTGAAAATTGCCCTAAGCATACATTGTGACTGAGATGTATCATGCTCTTCATGCCATCTTCGTTAATTTTTGGTATACTTTCATAAGAAACAGAGAGGACATAGGTGTACTCTGTATTCCACTTAGAGTTTACAGGTATTTATGAAAATCTACATTATCATGTATTTAGTACAATTGATAATATGACCTCCTGTTTTTCTACAACAAAGTTCAAAATTTTGCTGACCAAGTATGACTCTTGGTTTGTCAGACCTGTTAGTCAGGTCTCTTTTTATGTGCATATGGAAAAGTCCTTATGTCAGGGCAGCAGTCATTGATTACGTATAGGTATAGATATAAATATAGATATAGACATCTGAAAAGATATGACTGTGTTTTTGTAGCAAATTTATACAAAATTTCATAAGATTTTTAAAAAATTTAACTCATCATTATAAGGATAAGTAGAGATAAGACCTTTGTAGACTAATATCCGTTATAATATTTGTAACTGCTGTTACTATGACTGTGTTTTAGTTTGCAACAGAAAAGCATTTTCAGTCCATTTCTGATGAAGAATGAATAAGGCTAGGAATACAACTGCTTTACATGCCATTGTATGTAAACATAGTATCTCTTCCAAGCAACTCTGAATTAAGACGCAGTGATATTTGACTCTGATTTTCCATTTAATTACAGAAAGGATTTGAGTGGGCAACCGTGATGCTAGTATTTCTATCAAACACTTTTTAAGCACTGAGTATTTGTAAGCCCTAGCCTAAACAAACAGTGTTAACTCTCTTCATATGTGGGTCATAAGATTCTATGAACTTACAGCTTACAAGTTAGCGTTTTATTTTATTATGCTCTTATATGGTCCACTAACTCTCAGTTTTGCAGCTTTGTCCTCAACTTTATAAAGTTCCTCTAGGGCAGAATAGATTTGTATATGTTCCTCAGGACCTATCTCAGCACTGGCCAACTGGAATTTGTTCAGTATTTATCTACAGAATTTCTTTCTCTGTAGTATAGTTTATATGTAAAATCCACCCATTGATATGTTCTAATATAAAAGCCTGTCCATACTTAAGTATTTATATATTTTGTTTGTTGGGGTGGGAGGGACAAAACTGTGTTCATTAAGACAGGCAAAGGGGACAGAGTCCAACTTTGCTAATAATTATTTGGAAAAATATTATGGCTAGGATAATTTGTAGAGTTTTACTATAGATGTGTAATCATGCATAGCTCCATAAAGAATCTAGATATAATGGACTCCTGTTATAATACTACACCAGGGACTGATTATATAAGGGCAGTATTTTGGCACAAAGACGTTCTACTCTCTTATACTGTAAAGGGACATCATTATAAGATTCACAGATGATCCCAGGAGCAGCCTTAGAGAAGGTGCGAGTATATTTAGACATTCTTTGAGTCAAATGGCTACATGTAAGTCTTATAGTTAGAGAGGTTTTGTTGGCCATAGAAGTTGAATTCCACAATCCATAGGCTGGGTGTTCCTGGGTAAACTAATAGCCTCATCTTCTTTCCATACACAGTGTCGGGGAAGAGAAGGCGCTGTCTGCTGTCAATGAGGACATGGGAGTTAAAGCCCTGTGTTCTAGTTTCTTTCTCTCTGCTGGTTGGTGGTGGCCAGAGGATCGGTCTCCTGCTTTTCTGAGAGGTATGTTCTGGTCACGTGGTCCTGCGCCGTCTTCACTGTTTCTTGCTGCCCTGCAATCCTTCTAGTTGCTCAACATGGAACGTTTCTCCGCTTGAATTCAGATGATCGTTCGATTTGGTCTGTTTTTCAATGTTTGTTTGGTTGGGTTTTTTTGCATTTTTAAAAACTAAGAAATATTTATTACATTATTTTCTAAATTGTCCTAATATATTTTGCTGCATAAAAATATTTCTAACATTATATAGCACAGCTTCTTTTCCAGGAAGCTTTAAAGAGTTCATAAGCGCCATGAAATCATATGTTTAAAAATTTATACGAATGTTCTAATGTTCATTTTTCTGGGGGGGAGGAGAGCTCTGTCTTTCATTTAGTTCTTAATTCCCAAAGGATTAAGAACTATCTTTCTATAAAATTCTGCATCGTTATTTAAAGGAACTCACATCCCTGACTGGTGGTCTTCTGGTCTCAGTTTGAATAGTAGTTTACTACTTTGGGAGGCAGCCTATCCCCTTGTTAAACTGTTTTAACTGTTAAATAGTTCTTCTTTATATATATTAAAAGAATTTTCTACAATGAAAGCTTTTCCACAAAAGAAAGGGCTGTCTCGAACATGGATGGTATTTGCCACCCATGGAAATTCACTACATGAATGTTCTCCTGGTATATAGGCACACTCCTCTCCCCAACTGGCCATCTTTTTCTTTCTGCCCCATCACCCCAAATATCTAATAGCCTTCTCCAGACTCAGATATAGATGCAGTCATCGTCTTGGAATAGCCGGGTCCCCATTTTCTCCAGTGTTAAATCCTCTGCCTTTAATTCCTCCCCTAGGAGAGGCTCATTAAAGAGTGGAGTATTGAATGTTTCTGCTTCCTTTTCCAAAAATTACTTGGATGCTTTATATTTTTCTCGTTTGGTTTGTACCTGTTATATTGAAATCGTCATGAAAATCATGACTATCCGATGACTTACCAAGTGACCGGCCATGCTGCATGATAATGCTTGAATTGAGTGAGCCTGGTAGCGAGTAGGCAGAAGGGGAAAATGGCCTTTGATAGTAACTCAGCGGACTCACAGTGCCTCCAGAGTTTCCATTCAGTGTTATCTGGCTCTGAGAAAAGTGCAAAGACATCTGTTAAAGCACACGGACCCCTGTAAACATCACTCCTTTAGATGACAATAATTGCTTCCATTCACATGACAGTAATCAGCTGTCCAGTATTTATTTACTAACTGATGTCGAGAAGGGCATGGAACTTTTTTTTTCAGTGTCTTCACTATCTTCTTTACTCTGAAAATCACTCTGTTTATATGTCAGAGGGCACAGGAGGTGATTAGGAGAATGGAAGCAGCTGACCAGTGGGCACATTGCTCTGCCAACAGTGATGTCCAAAGATATCAGAGGAGCCAGTATAAAGTAAACGTGGAGGGTGAATCTGCTCTAATGTCGTGACTTAAATCACACTGCTCTGGGTGTAGGATTTTAAAAGAACATTCTTTGACAAGAGGAAAGTGATCGGTTCTCAGACTTAATCAGGGAATCCTGTAGCGAATCAAGGTTTCCAGGGCAAGGTGACTAACATAAGGAGGACAATTGTTTGGATTTATATATGTCATGAAGCAATCTATTCTGGAAGAATCAAATACCTGGTGAAGCATCAGAAAGTGGTGTTAACCCGCCGGCTTCTTCCTACTCATGTTTCATTTAGCATGTTATAGGCCTCTTTTTGGTTCCTTAATAATTTATTGTTTTGATTGCTTTATATTTGAGTATTTTCATATCCCCAGTGGTATTTCAAGATTCTTGTTGAAGACGGTTATATATATGCTTTTTAAACCTATTTTTCTGTATAACATGCAACCTGGTGCTAATAGGATAGTAGGTATTCAATAGATACATATTCTCATTGAATTGAATCAGCTCAGTTAGAGAGGTGGAGCTCACTATTAAGCATGCCTGTCTGTCCACAACATAGCACTGAGCATTGTGGAGATTGTATAATGCATGCAAATAAGATAAAACATTAGTGAGAGCGTTTAGTTCAAACACCTTACGGCTGAATACACACAAACACACATATGCGCATAGATAAAGAACCATAATTTGTGACCTTTATCTGCTTATTTTAAAACAAATTAAACTTCTGTCGTATAGGCCTGAAACATAGGTAGTCAATTAATTGCACATTTCCATGATTTTTCACTTTAAAGCAGATGTTTTCAAATAATGTAGAATTAATCTAGTTTCATTACTTTATAGCCATACCACACCTGTCCTAAAGTCAGTAAGCATATCATTACAATGATTGTGCTTAATGATGAACTACTGCTCTGAGCTGTTACAGAAATCATTGTTAGCAACCCCATCTTGAGGGTCATCTACCCTAGAGCACTGGCCATTCAGCTAAGTATGATGCACTGTTCTACCCAAATGCTTCAGAGTGCTTATATATCTTCGATGAATTATTCGAGACTATTTTTGCCTCCTTGCCCAAATCCAGTTTGGTTGATCTTTGTAAATATAATTTAAATATTATTGTTATAATTAATGTTAAAGGCAGGAGAATTCTCCTTAGTAAAAACTATCATGTTACTATGTAACTAAACTTAGGAAAGTTGCCCTGCCTCCTATTTTGATGGTTTCAATAACATTGGTTATGGGTTAAACAAAATAAAAGCTGCAGATAGATTTAGCCTTTCATCATGTTAAATCAATTAGGATTTTACTAATGAAATAATACTATTAGAATTTTAGAAAATACTTTATTATTATAGTGAAATAATTATTAGGAAAACCATCTCATGGAGAAGGTACGTGCAATTTAAACTGTTACTTGAAACTAAGTTCAGTTACAGTTGGCTCCACAAAGCTATATGTATGCCTCTCAGGCTCCTGAAGAGTCTTAGAAACAGTAAATTAAATAGGCTAGTACATAAATTAATACACTATCACTGCTTTGTATTTTTGGGTAAAGGCATTCCTTAGAGTTTTAAAAGTAAAGAACTATTGAAAGCATAGTAGAACATGGAGAGGCTCATGCCTGTTGCGCTCCAGGTACTAGTGGCAGGGGAGGTATTAGCTGTGGAAAAGGAGGTTCCTTCTGTAGCTAGTCTCTGAATGCAACATTTCAGGGGAAAGTTTTATACCCAGCTGTTGAATTAATACTGAAGCCCATCTAAAGTATTATTAAGTATTTAGTAAAGATACTAAAAAGTATCTTTTGTCTTCTGTAATTGCAATGTCTTGAAAAACATATAGTTTATAATATTTCTCCAGGCATGAAATTCACAGATTTATGACCTTGATGCAACATAAAAATTATGTAGCACAGCTAAAATTTTCTCTATGACAATGCATATTTAGAACTTCATTATGAAATCAATTTTAGAAAAAAATTCCTTTTATTTTGCCTGAAGTTATGTGCCTTTCAAATTGAAGCTATTATCTATACTTTATATGCAATAGAAAATCTGCGCCATAAAATTTTGAAACACTTTAGGCATTTATAAATCATTTATTAGGGACTGCTTGCCAAGTTGATATATTTAGATGAAATAAATATGTATGGGAAATATTTATATATTGTTCTAAATGGAAGACAAATTGTTGATATATAAAACAATAAATATTCATAAATTTCTATACTGGAGTGTCTTGGGAAAATAATTCCAACAAAATCATAGGGCTAAGTTTCTGCAATGTAGATTAAGGTTATTTGCATCTTTCACTCCTGTTGGATAGATGGGTTCAAAAGATGTAGCTGTTAATGAAAAGGGAGCAAGAAGAATTAACATCATACAGTGAGTAATCATGTATGTGACAAATAAGGAGATGTGAACTGTTCACACAGGGCACATTCATATGAATCTCTGAAGTAAACTGTTATCTACCAGGATTTAATATTGGATTAAAATTTTAGACTTTCTCTACTAGTCATCATCATATGTATACCTATCTAAATTTCTGAGAAAACTTCTTATTAAGGCAAATCACTGTACAACTCATTAACTAGAGCAACACAGTGTAAACGTAAGTGACTCTAAAATGAATGAAGAGAATATAATTGACCTTTTTAGCCCAAAATAGGTTTATGAGGATGAATGTAATGTATTTCCGTAACAGACTGTACGGAATCGGTTTAGATGGAATCAACATGTATGCAAATCAAAATGCTCGGCTGCAAAATCAGATGGCAGACAAGAAATTGGTCCTTTCGGTCTTTGGAGATCTGTTTAAAAAATGATGGAGCATAGGAAAGAAGAATAATTACATGCATGATAGCAGGGATGGTTAAAGTGATGCCATCTGTCATGGCAGACTGCTGACCCAAGGCTGGGGAAGGTGTTTCAGAACAGTCAGTTTGTCAGAGTCAGCTATCTGCAGCTCATGTGGGGTGTCTGAGGAGTACTCCCTGGAGGAGCAGGAGGGGTGCTCGCCCTGGGAGGTCTGTAGTGAGAGAGCCTGTGGCGTTGCTGTGGATAAGGCAGGCAGGAGCAAGAAGAAGGGGTTTATAAAAACAATGCAAAAACGTCGGGGGTCTTTGCAGGTGTGAAGGCCCCAAATCAGCAGGTGGTAGCAGGGTAAGTGATGCCGGGCTGGAGCCACCATCTGGTGAAAAAGTGGTTGGGTTAAAAGTTACCACAGAAGGAGGGCGTGAAGAAGAGGCTTCTGGTGGGGTTTGTCTGTGTGTTTGTGAAGCATTTACCTCCAGCACATTGGCGGTTAAGTTCTGGTTTCCGAGCTGGGTTTGAGGAAAAAATAATGAGAAGAGATATAAATGATCCAATTAATAAAAACACCTCTTTTTGCAAAGTGGCAGAGAAGGCAAAGCATCGGTTTTATTTGCAAGCACTCTAAGGAAATATATTCAGAAGAATTAGGTGCCAACCACACAGTAGAGGAAAAGCATGAAAACATGCAGAAAAGGAATCCAGTAAATGTTTTTTGGAAATAAGACCAGTTTTCACACAGCTTTAGTTTGGGGTGAGGGCTTAAGAGTGTTGGCATAATGGAATTTTTTTTTTCTCCAAAGTTTTGGTTTTTGCACTTGTGACAACAAATTAATATCAAGTCATTCATTGGTTGGCAGAATTAGTTTTCCCTTCACCAGATTTCTCCCTACTGCCTCCTTGTTGGACAATGTCCCCCAAATATAAATCAGTTTGCCTCATGTTTTTCTGACTTTCAGATCTAGAGACTGATCAAATTAAAAACAACTAAATGGAGAGGGAATTTTGTTTCCTTTCCACTCATTGAATCTCTATTTTAACTTCACTATAAAATACTAAAGGAATTGAACTTTAAAATATCCTAGCAGTGCAAATAGTGGTACCTTTGTGTGAAAATGAAAAAAAAAAAACAAAAAAACAGCCACTGATGATGTTAGAGTATACCCTACCTGGTTAGAACTACTGTTGGCTTAAAATCTTAGGTAAAGGAGAAAGAAACTGAAGGAGAAAGAAAAGGTTTAATACCTCCAAGGCTAAACATGGCGGAGGAGTGGTCTGTTAAAGGAAGAGAGCGGATGGCCCATTAAAGATGTCATAGCTGTCCATTTTCACCTTCATGATAGCTGACCACACAGGGCAAATATGATGATAAGTGAATTCATTCAACAGGAGTGAATAAAACTCTGAAGCAAATGTTGTTTCTTACTCCTCACCCCCACCTCCAAAATAAAGGTTTTTTGAGTGTTCAGTATGGGGCCAGTTGTAGCATAGATAGCCAAAGTATTATAGGATATTAATACAAGGATGGGGAATGTATTAAAGAAAACTGTATAAACTTAAAAATCTTGCCTAGTAAAGATTTAAGTGATTCTTGGCCAGCCATCATCTTCCTAACACTTGATGTCATGCAGGCTGTTGATCTCATAAAAAGTTATAATTAATTTTTGTCCTCAGAATTTTAATTGGAGAGTTTTAAAAAATCCATTATATAAAAAGGTCTCTTGGCCACAGATACTTTAAAAATCTGAGAGCTATTGATCCTTCTCTTAGGAAAAATGCACAAATTCATGTATGCATGAAATTTGCATCAACTTTAGGGGTTCATGGATACTTGAAAGCACATCTTTAATCTAACAGGTTAAGAAACTCCAACCCTGGATAAAAAGACAGATTTTTCTATTCTATTCTTATCTAGTGAGGTTTTGTTGTTGTTGTTTAAAGACACACATTTTAAATGTGATACTTTTATACTCATATGTGGGCATTGCAAACTCAGGTGCTGACCCTGGGCCAGGAATGTATCCAGAACGTGCAAATCAGGCTAGGGGTTAGATAAGAGGGAATGATGGTCCAATCTCTACGTCTGCATCTTTATTGCTGTCCCGATACAGGGAGGGGGAAGGGTAAGCTGGGACGACGTGAGAGAGTGGCATGGACATATATACACTACCAAATGTAAAACAGATAGCTAGTGGGAAGCGGCCGCATAGCACAGGGAGATCAGCTCGGTGCTTTGTGACCACCTAGGGGGGTGGGATAGGGAGGGTGGGAGGGAGACCCAAGAGGGAGGGGATATGGGGATATATGTATATGTATAGCTAATTCACTTTGTTATACAGCAGAAACTAACACACCATTGTAAAGCAATAAAGATGTTAGAAAATAAAAAAGAGGGAATGATGGAAACTGGTAGAAGGCAAAGGGCATGTTGCCCCAAGCCAGACAAATTAAAAATTAACTCAGTGGCAACCAAACAAAGAATATCTATAGTTATAAACCCTTAAGCCGTATGTTTTTTGGCTCAGTAAATGTAGAATCTGGAGGTGGAAGGGGAATAGTTGGATATGGGCTTGGAGTGGAGCTTGGGGTACAGAGAAAGGGAGCAGAGTCTGGCAGGGCCAGGCTGAGGGTGAGGTGAGCAAGGCACTTATCTTGAGTGCAGAATTTAACGGAGTGACAAAAACTCAGTCAGAGATAAACACTATTTTAATGCAATCTTATGAAAAAAAAATCAAAGTCAATACAAAAAAAATCCGAACTGAACAAAATATCCAAAATTTAAATAATGAACAGTGCCATGCCAGGTCATATTAAAGACTGAGGAAAAAGGAAAAACTTGTATCCTGGATTTTTAATGGAAGCAATAATATTATAATAAAATAATAATATTTTCAAAATTTGTTTTTTCCCAATCTCATTTTCAGTTGAGACAATAACCATGCCTGACAAATTTCCCTTGGCCAACGATGATCTTAAACAATTTTTAACTAATTTAAGATGAAGTTAAAATTGTAATACTGTTTTGGTCAAAATACAATATTTAAACTTAAAATAATGTTCAGTTTTGATACACTTAGTTCTCAACTTTTCAGTATTTTTTAAACTGCTGAAATGTCCTAGAAAAAAATGACATACATACATAAAAACATACGTATATGGGGGAAATATTTTTCTTTCTGTCTCAGACTCTAATTGGCTTGACATGGCACTGTAGTCTGGGATCTTAACACTTCCCTCTTGAATGTCTTTAGTGGTTGAACTTCTAGGCCTCATTTCTCAAGAAACGTATGAAATATGTCTTAAATATCAAGTGAAAGGATGTGACAGGTTTTGTTCTCTACTTTTCAATAGAGCTGATAGTAATTTACTTGAAAAGAATACCTAGGAGAGAGTTATACAAAAATCAATCTTTATATTAAGAAATTATTTGTATCTTATTAGGTGTCATAATGGTATTTTCATTATTTTTTTCTCTTCACGCATTAGATAGAGGTACTAAAGTTTCTACAGACCTAAGGATACCGTACCTTATATTGGATTTAAACTACTACCAGGATAATTGAGGTTGACAGTTGAAAACAAGTGACAAAATAATGAAAATCGCTGAAGCCTTGTGATGGGCTACTTAAAATGGGTTTTATTTTATAATTATCCATATCACTGTTAAGATTTACAATTTCCATGGTAACTTTAAAAGAAACAATTTAAGACTTTCTCTGAAAAAACAAGTTCGCTTTTACATACCACCCCATCTCCTTCTGTGATAATCACCCCCCTCTCTCACAGCCCTCCTGAGGGAAAGAGGAGGAAGCCCCTGGCTGCCATGTTTGTACCAGGCAAGCCCATTTTATTGTTTAGGAGGGGGAATAACTGAACTAAACTGGGCCAACGAGGCACTGCCTCTTTCCAGGGAATTTGAATTAAATGATACTGAATGCCCCAGTCAGGTAATCGTGTACCCCATAGTCCCAGATGCAAGTTCACACATAATCAGAGCCCGGGAATGTCATGGAAATCCACAGGCAACTTGGAGAGATGAGAGGGCAGAAGCTAAGAGAATGTGGCCGACTTGCAGGGAGGCGAGACAGGAACTGGGTGGCCTCTAAGATGGACAAAGAGAGTAGCTAACTGGTCATTCCCCAGGCCCCCTAAGACCTGGCTTTACTGCCTGCATTTCATGATACAAAACTGCCCGGTAGCCTCAGAATAAAAACCCTTTTTCCCAGACGTCTTAGCCTATAGTCCCTACCCACAATCTGGGTGACAAGTGATCTAAGATGGTCACACAGATTTGGGCACATTGATGGAGTGTGTGGTCTGGATCAGGGGAGTGAATATTTCCACTGTGCTACTCAGATCAGAATATGATTTTGACTCCAAGAAGGTGTCACATCTTAAGAACATTGCCAGAACATGGGGTTCAAGTGTCAGATTATATCAGAAACTAAAGGCACTTGAACCTCCTGGTTGAGCTGTGGGTCTAGAGTCAGACAGACGTGGCAAGTTGTCTACCTTCCCTTGGCCTCAGTTTCCTCATGTGTAAAAATGCAGACATTAATCAAACCCAACTCCTAAAGCCTGTGAAAATTAAGTGAGAAAAATGTATGTAAACTGCTAGTTCAGCATTTTGTGTGTTGTAATAGCTCTCAATAAATGAGAGCCATTTTTAAAAAATTAAAATGCTTGGAAGGCATAGGAATTCTTTGCCCAAAGCAAAGAGCAGCGTAGAGAGAAGAGTAATGTGAAAAGGGAGACAACTTCATCTCTTTTGCTTCCTGTTGATGAAGTACAGAAGTTCAGGAAGGCAGAGTGCCTCAATAAGAGAAATACTTTCTAATACTTAGATCTGAGAATTGCCCAAGCCTTGACTAGCTGTTCCTACACTAACTGAGCTCT